>NW_027556180.1:177494007-177931507 GCF_003287225.1 Phascolarctos cinereus | reverse complement strand
CCCTATGTCTAGGCTGGTGAGAAAAGCACTGAAATCTATCAAAAGAAGTGTTTGGCTCTAATCTCAAAGATTAAAAAAGAAGAAGAAAAAGTCTGTCATCTCCTACCTGGATATGTCCCTCTGATTTCAGTGCCTTCAGGATGTACAATCTTCTAACTACCCTTTACCTTAAGAAACCCCAAATCCCTATTTTCAGGATTTCCCACTTCCTTTCTATCTCATTCTCTGAGAAAGCAGGAAAAGTGCTTTGAGAATAGAGTCTCAGGTAATAAGACTTCTGATAGAGAGAAGAGATAGATTAGGCATAGATTTCAGGAGTAGAATTGAAGTCCAGATGGCTATTGCCAGATTAACTCTGACCTAGATCCCAAGGTCATTCTTTATGTGCTTTAGGGCAAAGTGGGACAGGCCAAGACTTTTGAAGGGGATAGGGGAAGGGAAAGTGGGTGACACTTTCTGAAGGTTCCTGAGAAAATCCTGGCACAAAAGTAGCTTTGTAAAAATGACTCACTATATCAAAATGTGGTCAATAAAAAAAAAAACATTACTGTGAAACACTCACCCTTGAGCCCATTCAAACCTTTTTAATTTAAGCTAACAAATGAAAATGTTTCCTACTTTCTAGAGATGTAAAACTGGACTGTTTTGCATTACTCATCTATCATCCCAAAATTTCCCAGGGAAAGTTTTGTGGGAGAAGCCTAGAATGAAGCCCTAACCCTAGAAGTGTGTCTGGTCAGAGTCATCTGCTCAGACCTAAATTATACTCCCCTTTCTGAAACCTAAGAAAACTTTTTCATGCATTTCTACCCTACTGCTGGAAAGGGACAGTAAGTCTCAAAGTGATACCAGTTAAACACAATCGCAAATAAGGATTTTTGGCTGCTCATTTATTGCATTTTGTGCAGCATAATGGTGTATCTATGCCTGGTCAAGTATCCTGGACCAAAGAGGGAAATATCCCCCACCTAGTTCTCCAACTATAATATTGTATTGAGGGGAGTGGTAGGAAGAGTTGCTGATATAAACTGCATCACACAGTACCCTTTAAAATCCTATCAGCTAGGTAGGTGACTTGAAGTCAGAAGACCTGAGTTGCAATCCTCCCTGGATACTTACTAGCTGTGTGACCCAAGCGAAGTCACTTAACTTTACAGATAGGCTTTAGTTTGCTCATCTGTAGAATGGGGATAATAACAGCACCTCCTCACAGAATTATTGTGAGGATCAAATGAGATAACTTATGTAAAGCACATTGCAAACCTTAAATCACCATATAAATGCCAGCTATTGTTATTAGCTATACAGCTTTAAAAAGCTATGGGAAAAGGGGAATACTGAAAAGAATTTCATGAAATTAGAAGTCCATTTCTGGCATAGAGGAATTTAAGGTTAGAATAAATCTCTTCCTGTTTAGGACACACATGCATACAAACATTTTTTTTTAACGAATAAATCTCTTCCTGTCTAGAAATAAGTGTGTGTGTCCTAGACAGAAAGATATGTACATATATATGCATGTATGTATGTATATGTGTGTGTATAAATTTAATCCAAAGATATGTATAGTCATCTTTGGACTAAGTTATTCTTTTTTTTTAACGTCCTGTCCTCCCACCAATCAATATGTATAGGTTATGTGTCTCAGAGGGGAGGAGGTGGTTAGGGCTAGAGATGGTTTTAAAAGAGATAACAAAGTCTTTCTATGGAGGGGTTATTAGCCAACTATTAACTCTCAAATGTAGGATGGAGAGCTTTGTTTACTCTTCAGATGCCAACTAAAATAAAAAATAAGTTGTAAAACAAGAAAAAGACATCTTCAACTCTTAGAAAATGTCAGTTTCTCAGCAAACAGGCCTATTGAAAACTTCCCAGCTACTGACCTTGACACTTTCTGAAGGTTCCTGAGGAAAATCCTGCACAGGAGTAGCTTTGTAAAAAGGACCCACTAATACCTGTGTGGCCGGGTAATGGCACATCATCAATTAAAGCAATTTATTTTACTGTTTCCAATTCTTATGTAACTTTGAAGAGGGCATCTAGGTGGAAGAACAAGACAAAAACACAAAACCAGACCAAAGGAATCCTCTTCCCTCTTTTGCTCTTTGGATGTTTTCCATTTACTCAGCCTGAGGTTGATTGAAAGAGAAAAAGAAAATGCATAAAAATTGTCTGCAAATTCTCCTGATTTTAGCAGGTCCATCCCCCTTCTCTCTTCACCTTCTATGGCCAACAGTACCCTGACCTACCCTGAGCTGCACATCATCATAGGTGCTAGCTCTGATCCTATCTAAGCATGCTTGCGCTGATCTTGTGAATCTGCAGCAGGTCACCAAGTTTTTGTGGTTGTTGTTTTTTGGGTTGTTGCTGTGATATTTGTTTTTTGTTTGTTTTTAAACAGAATCAAGCTATTTTGTTGGGCTTACATTCTGAGGATGGGGCTGCTATTCAGTTGAAAGACTTGATAGGTTTGATTTTCTGATCCATGCCTCACTCACAGGGTACTAATATGTGAGGCATAGGCAATAGATGCCTGATCTGGGATTGTTCGTGAATAGAGAATGCAAATGTTCTTCCTTCTTTGAAGAAAGTTTTTTTTCTTTTCCCTAACCATCCAGTTGTTTGATCGATATTAATATCTGCCCGCCCATTTTCAAAAAAGGGTCTCTTCTCTGCTATAATTCTTGGCTCGTCTGAGGCTGGAACTCTTTGCCTCATTGTTCCCTGACAATTTCTAGGCTACACTCAACAGCCCCAAAGAGCAGGTAAATGAAGTTATACCCTCTTGCCTTGGGAATGTGCTTAATACCAAGGGCTCTGAAATTGTCAAAACTTTTACACTGCCTGGTAAAAGAGCTCACTTCTTGCAAGCGGCTCATGTTTCTGCCATCTCAGCCTAGGTACTTCCCTACCAACATGGGAAATACATCAGAACCAGATGTCTGCTGCCTTAGCTCCACCAAGCGAGCTGATATTCAGGAGGAGTTGTCTAAAATAAGATAGAATGTAGGTTCATCGCTTTAACGCACCCAGTGGTCTAAAAGGCCAACGAGAATGGGCTGAGATATGAAGTAAAGAGCAGAGGTGACCTCCACCCTATTGACCCGCCAGCCCTTTCTCTGAACGCCCAATTGCCCACAGCCTGCTTCACGGTGAGTGGCTGCAAGCCACGGAAAAAGCTGCCCCCTCCTTTCTGGCTCTGAATCCTAGAGGCAATCTATTTCTTTCTTTATCTCTCTCTCTCTCTCTCTCTCTCTCTCTCTCTCTCTCTCTCTCTCTCTCTCTCTCTCTCTCTCTCTCTCTCTCTCTCTCCCCATCTCCCTGGCTCCCCTTTCCCTCTTTTCCCCTAACTAACTTGGATTTTGGGTAAAAATCGGTATGTCACTAAGAACCAACGATATAGAAAGAGGCGATAGTAAAGGAGGAGAACCCACACTAGCATCGAAGGATAGTAAGAAAAATAAAGGTGGCAACCACACAAGACCTTACAATTTCGGACTCACCACACCCTCCACTTTTTTTTGTTTTGTTTTGTTTTGTTTGGGGGTATTTGCCTTTCAAACAGCTGCTGGACTTGTGACAGGCCAAACCCATTTTTAAGGATGGGGATTTGTGAGGGGAAAGTAAGGGGAAGCAAGCACTTTCTTCTGCTTTCCTACCCTTCCGCTCCTCTTCCCCACCTCCCAATCTTCCCTACATTAATTTCTACGTTTTAAGTCTTAAACACTCCTTCATTCAAATCTTCCTAGTTTCCGACGTTACCAAAGGAATGGGAGAAGATTCCCCTCGCTTTACAATCCAGGGAAGTGATGTTGTAGCTTACATAGTCAATTACACGTTTTGGTAACCCGACACTCTAAGGAACTAAGTTTCCGTTTACACGAAGTAGCAATAAACTTTACAAAAACTAATAAGTCCAGCACTGACCATGGCTGACTACTGGAGAGAAATGTAAAAACATATTCTCCACCATTTCTTTCTTTTTGAGAGGGGAGTAGGGGTTAGATTTTTGAAAATTCTAGTAGTAGTGTTTTAAAACAAGAGCTAAAAAAAAAAGTACTTGATTACTGTGGGCAAGTTTAGATTCCTTAACTGTAATCATTGGTAATAAACTCATTAATAGTTATAATTGGCATTTAATTGCTAGATCTGATTGGTGCTTTTTGCGTGACCCGATTTAGTTTCACTGCAAAGTACAGGTGGTGTAGAGTTGGTAAAATGATGCCATTTGCATACAACTTTTTTAAGCATAAGGGAAAGTACTTTTGTTATATTTGCAGACATGTGTCTCACACATTTTTCGCTTTTTGTAAACTATCTAAGAATAAACATTACAGATCTGGGTTTTAATTTCTCCAGATGGAATCATAAAGCACCTAGTAGATTTTTTTATATACTATAGAATTGAGGACACATGTCTGCTGTTCACACTGAAAAGTAACTTCATGCGAAAGTAGAAATTCCAAGCCGCATTTGGAATCAAGCAACAGAGAAAGTTAACTTTATTCATTCGCAGGAAGGGGGTTGGTTAAGGAGCAGAGAAACTATCTCCCTCCCATTTGAAGATCAACTGGGTAAGGAGTCTTCTGACACTCTCATTTTCTCTCTCTCTTCTGGGAAGGGTCACTAGATCATTCATAACCTTCTCAACAGTCTTGAGGACCCACCCCCATTTATTTATTAAACTCAGTTTATTTCATCTTCGTTTGTGTCCTCTCGGTCTAGGAGTGATCTAGAAGTTTAAGATCCTTCTGCTTGGTCTTCTCCATTCTCTCTCCCCCATCCCCAGCCCCCAATCCCCCCACCCCCTTCCCTCGCCAGCTAACCCAAGCTTTGGACTTACCCTTGCGGTGTTCTTCCACTCGATACACAGACAGGAAACCGGTCTCATTTTGAGCAAAATATGAAACCACATTTTATCTACACAATCAAAGACAAAAGTACACACTTATGGTTCTGAGCTCGCGAGCCTGCTTCTTGCAGAAAAGGGGGCTGTTGGGGCAAGAAATCCTGCTTCCAACTGTGATTTCAGCTTTCTTATGGAAATGAACAAAATATCTTACTCATTCCTAAGCCTGGGTTCCCCTGCCCCAGCCTCTTTCCCTTCAACCTCTTCCTCTTTTTAATCCCCCTTCCCCCTCCTCCTTTTTCCTCTCCCAACCTTTTCTTTTCTCTCGTGTGGAATACGTATGCTTAATAGCATTAGCAACTGGATGCCACCAGAACTCATTGCGGTGGGTGCGTTTAGAGGGTGCTGATTTACTCCACCATAATTCAGGACCTGTATGTGAGGCAGGCTCCAGTACGCGTCATCTGGATACTTCAGACAAACAGCATTAAATATTCATAGGGAACAGTTCATTTCTTAAAGGAGAACTTACCAGAAGGGAAAGTTCACAGCCAAAGGGGAAAGGACGTTTTTTTTTCTTCCTCCCTGTGTTTGGATCCCATTTTCCTAGGTTTGAACCTATGCGCGCAGATCGCCAGACAGAAACTTTAGAGACGGATTCCGGTTGTTGGAGAAGTAGTTTAAGGAGGAGGCCTGGAGCGGTGGGTGTGTTGAGGACACTCTTTAGGAGACTGCTAGCTAAATAGTTATTTTGCAACTATTTTTTTCCACATGCCCCGCAGACTTAGGAGGAAAACCTGAAAAGCGATTATAATTCATGTAGGTGTCATTACTTTTGTCTCTACAACGTTATACACTCCTGAATAACTTGAACACACTCCTGGAGTATAGAGCTGACTTAAAATAAAGTATACTAACAAAGTAAACTTTCAAACACACGAAGAAACCGCACTAGCATGTGTCATCTGCCCCCTTTAAAATATTTTCTTCGAAGGTAGGTCAGGATTGGAGGTTTGAATCTAAACTGAAGTTCCACATCTTCTCATAGCATTAACCTCTGTTTTCTTCCCTCCAGAGTTTCTCCTTTTAATATTTTAATGGTAGACAAATACAGGCGTTCTGAAACCTGCCACTCTGACATGGCTGGTGTCCCTAGGGATGTCCCTTTGTATGTCATTTATTTTCGTTTTGGACAATAACACGTTTTACAGGAGGAAAGTTACTTTTTTCTAGGCCTGGCGATCCTGGGTCTTTGTGCTTCAGCATCCTACACAGGGTCTCTGTGCTCTCTTTTAGGCTTAGAAGAGGAAGTAATCTAGCATAAGCTAAAAAAGATGGGGAGAGGAAGGGAGGAAGGGAGAGAGAAGGAGGAAGGGAAGGAGGAAAAAAAGGAGGAGGAGGAGGAAAAGGAAAAGGAAAAGGAGGAGGAAGAGGAGTAAGAATACAGAAAAAAAGAAAAAAGAGAGAAGGGAAGAGAAGAGAAGAGAGCAAGAGGGAAGCAAAAGTTAGTACCACATAACTTGAAAGTGGGCCTTGTTGCTTGAGGGCTCCTGTTTTTCCCTCACCACTTTAATCATACATTTCAATACAGTATTTTACTTTACATATTAATGTTATCAATCATGTGTGTATGTAGTATGCATCCCCTCCCCCACCCCACCCCCCAGTTTCCCTCTTTTCCCTTTGTATGTCGTTTCTTTTTGTTTCGGACAATAACACATTTTACAAGAGGTTGCAAAGTCTTTAGCGCCATCTAATGGAAGCAGCAAGAAGTCCTTACGCTCCATAGAGGATATGACTAATTAATAGAAGGGTTATCTTCCCCTGTGTTCTCCCACCCCCCTCAACCCCCACCCCACCCCCTTGGCCCCTTACCCTTTATAGTGGCTCTCTCTAAATCACCCTCTGGAGCTCTGGAGTCACTGGAGTGTAGATATCTACGCAACATTAATATGTGCTGCTGAAATCCTTTCAAAAATTATCTCAGGATGGACTCTGGGGCTTTCTCAGTTACCCTTCTCCTTTCCCCTAAAAGACACCTGCTTCTACTTTCAGAGTTATCTGAAAGCAGAAGATTAACCATTTTGCACCTTTCTAGAGGCAAACGGGATTAAGTTTTAATGGGATCCTGATGTTAACATGGTTTGCTGGGTTGGAATGAAAAGTAAACTTTTAACTTTCTGGGTGCACCTGTTTTCCCAAATTCAGAAGGTACATTATGAAGCTATTAGGCTTTTGATATTGTCTAATTAATTTCCCCTTTCTATCACATAAAAAGAGTGGGGGGAGAGAGAGAGAGACAGACAGACAGACAGAGAGAGAGAGAGAGAGAGAGAGAGAGAGAGAGAGAGAGAGAGAGAAAGAGAGACAGAGAGAGAGCAAATTTCATAATTTAATGAGTTTGAAAGATACCTTAGCCTCAGGAAAAGAAAATGTAACTCACATTTATATATAACACACTTGAGGCTTACCAAGTAGTTTTCTCAAAGTGCCTCTGTGAAGTAGGTGCTGTTAATATTATTGTCACTGCCACATTTTACTGATAAGGCACCTGAAATTCAGAAATGTTAGGTAACTTGTCCAAGCTCACAAAGCTAGGAAGCATCTGAATCAGAACTCAAATCCAAGTATCCTTATGCCTAATCAAGGGTTTTTTCCACAACTCCAACCCCTCTTCCTAAATTCTCAGGGCTCTGAGTTCTATCAAACTTGATCATGACCCTACTGTTTGAAAAATAATGAAATCTGGAAATTGTGTGAGGTGGCATTGGGATGGGGGAGAGAAGGCAGTTGTGTGTGTGCAGGAAGCTGCCCTAGAACTTTCTCATAGCAAGCATTCTCCTAACCTATTTAACTCAGAGAATCATAGAAAAATGGAGAGAGAGAAGGGAAGAAGTTTTCCCTGAGAGTTTTCTGGTCACTGTGTCTATGGACCCTTTGGTTTTAGTGAGACTAATATCTAGGAGATTCCTTAACAATTCAGATCTGGTACATTTTTGATTTCTAAAAAGGAAGACCCAAATACATCAAGAAAAGAGTAAAAATGCTAAAAGGTGAGGAAAAGATTCTAAGCTAATCCTGGACTCCTGTTTGCAACCTCACCACATCTTTGGTGGTAAGGCGTGGAAGTTAAGCAAACTATGAAATGTGGAAATTTGTTTTCCAGAGTGAGGATTACAGAGGTCAAAAGAAAGAGTCTTGTCCATTGGGGTTGGCTGTGGAAATTTTTCCCTGGTTTGGTTAAATTGGTGGTACAGACAGATTCTTTGAAACCGTGGGTTTGGATTTTCACAGACGGTGATGGGTCCTAGTCCCAATTCTTAGTGAATTTTACTGAATTTATAAGAGCCCAAGATAGAATCAGAAGATCTAGCTTTGGGCAGCCTTCCAGGTGACAGCAAATTCTGTAATCTCTGAGCCATCCCTTTCCTCATTTTAGAATGAGGATAGCAATGTTAATTCTATCAACTTCACAGGGTTGTTTTGAGGATGAGGTGAAACCACAAATATCAAACTTCTATAGAACTAATAAATATGTAGAAATAATTGGGGATAATTGAATAGAGATAATTGCTATAAAGTACTTGAGAACCTTGAGGATATGGAATTTCAAAGTATTCTGCTAGGTGGCACCCTGGTTATGGGTATTTCCTCCACTGATGCCAATGGCAGCTCCTTTGTAACAAGGTAGATAATCTTCAAAAGCTGATGTGACAAAAAAAAATCATCCTTGGATGGTGGAAATACAGTCCATCACTGGCCAGTATCCCAATCCTTTTCATACTGACAAGACTTGCCATTGGCTAGTCCAAATGGATGACTTAAGAGAATCCTTCCCCGATACCACCAGTTATTGCATCCTCTCTCCTCATATTTACTTGTTTATGTATATGATTTAAACCTCCCTCCCACCCCCACCACTCACATAAGCTCCTTGAGATCAGGGACCATTTCTTCTTTTGTCTTTTTGCCCACTCCCCATCAAGAATCTAAATGGTGAATATGTGTGTGTATACACACATATACATACATATATGTGTGCATATATACACATATGCACATATGTACATACATATTGTGTGTGTATGTATGTGTGTGTGTGTCTGTTGAGAGTTGCCTCTTATAGCCAAGAAGCATCAGAGTAGTACTTTAGTTGAGGACTTATAGAAAGATAGTAGAAATAATAATAATAATAATAATGACAGGCCTTAAAGTGTTCTTCTCCCTTATCTAAATAAGAAGTGAAGCCTTTCCTCTCTCAGTTTATACTGAAATTATTTCAATTCTTCATTCTATTTTGCCTTTGTAATTCTAGCCCTACAATTTGGTAATCACTTAAGGTTTAAATGAGATGATATTTTACAGCAAAACTTCAGGATGAAGATTGTAAACCTAGGGTTTAGGGTTTTTCTGACTTTAATTTGCAGAGTCTTGTTTATAAAAGTTCTTCCTCATAATGTCAATTGAAAGTAAATTTTCCCGTCTCCTCTCTCCCTCCAATATTTATCCAGAAAGATACTAGGTTTAGAAAAAGTGAGAAATCTGATAGAAATAAATGAGGAAATCAAATATCCTATGAGATTCTGTCCAATTTGAGCCCCAGGACAAACTCATCAAGAGTAGAGTGTCCCAATATTTATTGACCTCGGCGGGAATAGGTGAAAGAGAATTTATGGCTTCCCTCTCAAGGAGGTGAATGGAGAACAAGTCTTCAGAGAGAATTTACAGCAGATAATTAGCCAAAGTGCCTTCTTTTTCGAAGTGGCTGTTACTTTTTTTAAGGAAAAGAAGGAAAGAAAGAGAGAGTAGAAAGAGGAAGAGGGCAAGAGGAGGGGAATTACGAGGGAAAGGAGAAGAGAGGGGAGGAAAGGAGAAGGGAGGGGAGGGAAGTGTGAATGTCTCTTCCCATTTTTGTTGGCATAGGTCTGTGGTCCTTCTGTTGTGAACACTTTCCGCGTAGAGTGGCACTGTCAAGCGCATGGTTTGGAATTCACATGCATGTAGGTGAGATGAGTTTAGCCCTTGTGGCCTGAAATTCTCTGTCATTTCCTAGACTTGGGGGGAGGGAAAGGGATGTGGCAAGGTCACCGAGCCACTTCTTGGCTTGGCTAGTTTTGCCTGCCCTTCTACGCAGGCGGGGAATGGGAAACAGGTGGGAAGCAGGGGGATTTTCTTTTCCTATAATAACGGCAACTTTGCTGTGGCCCTGGCTCTCTGAGCAAAAACCGAGGAGCCGGAAAACTGGCAGAGCTCAGCGAGCGGTCGGGATGCGTCTCTTTCAATTAATTTCTTTCTCCATCCTTTCATTCCCGCCCCCGCCCCCCCTAAATGGGGCTCGACAGCAACTCTCGCTTGAACCTCTAAAATGAGAACGTCTCCTCCTCCTCCTCCTTCACCTCTTCCTCCTCCTGTTCTCCCTCTTTCTCCTCCTCCTCCTCTTTCTCCTCTTCCTCTTCCTCCTCCTTCCTCTGTGCAATCCTCACCCTGCTCTCAGTTCGGTTTTCTGCTTAGTTCCCCTAGCCTCCACACACCCTACTTCTCCTCTCTTCCCTTGTCTTCCCCCCTTCCATCTGCCGCCCATCCCCAACCCCACTACCCCTCACATACACAATGTACTGCCGGTTACTCCGAGCAGTTAGGCCTCGGTCTTCTGCTTTTCGGGTAGAGAAAGCGTCCAAAATGTTAGGAGGGGGTGAATGAAAGGGGAAGATGTTTCCAGCTGGAGCATAGCTGTGTGTCCCAGAGGAATCCGTTTCGGCTTGTGTGCTGGGTGTAGCATGGTTTGACATAACATTCTATGACATCCTAAAGACAGACTGCATTATAGATAGAACGTGATTGACTAGACAAGGATACGTTATTCTCTAATCGGTGGGGAAATAAATGCCATCCTTTACCACAGAAATGTGTATGACCTGTCTTCAAAACTCCAAGTACTACCTTTTCCTCAAAACGGATGGAGGGGGAGGAGGGCAAGTGCGGTCTGCAGGGCTGGCAATGATGAAGGGGGAGGGATATTTTTCAGACTCACAATGAGCAGCACCTAGAACAACCGTCCTTCCTTCTAGGTATCCTTAAGGTCAGGTAAGCTGAATCTGCTGAAGTCAGACTCGACAGGATCCCCACTCAGCCAGACATCAAAGGCGAAGCCTTGAAACTGGAGAGATTAGGAGTACTAGCTGCCAACATCCAAGTATCTGCCGCCTTTCCTGCCTCTCTATCACTGGATAGAGAAACTTATTTCTTTAATAGGAAGTAATAATAATAATTCCTATTTCCTTGAGTCAATTCTCCTTTTCTTAAGGTTTTGTGCTTCTTCCGCATTTTAAGACTGCCGGGAAGCCAAGCTTCTAAGTCCTATCTGAGTTTTCTGCCTGTCGGTGGGGGTGGGAGGAAGAAGAACATTGTGAGGAGGGTGCTTCTTTTATCTTAACAAATTGTAAGGAGTTAAACTTCTGATGGGGTTTAGAACAAAGAGACTGGCAACAAAAACTGTATGCAATTTTGTTTTATTATTGATAGTCATATAATCCCTTAAGAGTCAGCAAGCAGAATTTGTCACTGGTCAAAAAGGCAGGGGGGATGCTGTCAAGTATGGATACCCCTAAAAATTATAGATCTTTCAAATGTCAGAAGTGGGAAGAGGAATCTTAGATATTACCTGGTGTAACTTCCTCATTTTACAGAGAGATTCTCTCTGGGCTTTCATTTTCCCTTCTGTAAAATGAGGGACTTGGTCGAGAAGCTTACTAAAGGACTTCCTTGCCTTCCATCTATGATCTTATGATTTGACCAAGGTCACTGTGGCTATCTGTAGCTAAATACAGACTAGAATGAACGTATTGTGCCTGTCAGTTGAGCACTAATGCCCAGTTAAGTCAGGATTTCTGTCTTTCATGTTCCACCAAATATTGGGACAAACCCCCATTAGCTAGAAAGACCGAGAAATTTCTTTAGTCCTCCTGAGAGCTATAAGATTCCCACCTAAATACAGAGGAAAGAAAACTTTGTCCATTTTTCTCCATTTGGATTCTCTCCATACAAATTTATGTTTGGCAGAAAGGGAGAAGAGCTTCCCAGATGTGGGTAGTCAAGGTGGTTGCTGGAAAAGGAGCTTTTTATGGTGTGTTTAAAGTAGAGTAACAAAATCCCTTCCCTAGGGATTAAGCGGCAATCAGTAACCAACATTCAGGTGGGAAGGCTACAGCAATGCCTCCAGCATGCCCTGACCACTCCCTATTTTAAGTGGTTTAAGGGCCATGCTGTTCCTCTACTGGTTTACCACAGTCCAGTTTCCTTACTGAAGGAGCAGAGAGGTAATCTCATGTTAGTTTCAGTTAGCAGTTAGCTGCTCTGTTTCCAGTGTGCTTTATTATCATTTTTACTAGCTGTCCCTTGCTGTTACCTGGTGAGAAGAATTGGTATTGTTATTCCCACTTTTCAGAGGAATGTACTGATGCACAGAAGCTTTACTAAAAGGTTCAAAGTTCCAAATAACCACTCCATAGAACCAATACCACAGTGGTATCAAAGCCCTGGTTAGAATTCTTAGGCCTGAATCCTCAGTTCCACAGCCCACTGAACCACACTGTTCCTTTCATCTCAAAGAATTGGCATGAAACCAAGACAAGATGAGAGAATCCAGAGCAACCAGTCTTGGCAGAGCCCGTGACTATCCTTCTTTCACAAGGCCAGCTTTGCCACTCACTAAACCATCAAAGCCCTCTGGTAGTTCAGATCCTTAGGGCTAAGTACAGACAAGGGGAAGTGGATTGAAGAGTTCTTTGGGAAGGACATTATTGGATGTGATACTCAGTAGCTCAGCTGAGTGTAAGGTTGATCCTCCCCTTTAATTTTTGTTTCTGCTTCACTCAATTCTATATTTATTAAGTTCCTATCATAAACAAGACATTGTGTTAGGTGTTAAAGATACAATGGTGAACACGCCATAGTTTTTGTGCTCAAGGAATTACAGATCTAATTGGGGGAATATGGTGTGCTCATAGATAACTGTAATACAGGGTAAACTATGATAAGGGCAAAAGAGGTCCCTAAGCAAAATATATAATAAATTAGGGATGGGAGAGGGAAGAATAAAAAATGACTCAAAGTTTTCAAGACTGGAAGGATGGTACTGCTATAGAAAACAGCAACAGAGAAATTGGGAGGAATGGTGAGTTTGGAGGGGAAGGTGATGAGTTCAGTTTTTGGACATATTGAGTTGGGCTCTATCTCAGTGGAAATATCCAGCAAGGCAATGAAAATGTATTTAAGAAAGAAGGCTGAATCACAAATCAGGATCTTTATAGCTCAATGGTTCTTTTTTTGTCTCAGCATCCCACCCCAAAAAATATACCGCTGGTGAGACATAAACACATATACCCCTCTAATTGGTGCTCTCTTTATGTGAAAGAGTTGGGAGCAAAAGGTTCTATAGTGTGTGCACATGCATGTATGCATGTATATATATGTATATGTTCACATAATACACTTATGTATTTATGTATATATGCATATATTTATGTAGTGCTTGGATCCAAGCCATTTATTCCTAGAGAATATTACCTGAAGGTAGGAGTTTGCTTTTTCTTCTGTAATGGCTTATTAAGTATACGCATCACACTTTTCTCTGTTTACTAAGTGATTAGTTCTCCCTCAGAATGACCCTGTCATGGGTTGTAGCCAAAGAATGTACTTACACAGTTAGCCTATAAAATGCCTTTCAGATAAACACATAGTTCTCAGACTAATTTTGTTACTCATTTGAATTGTTTACAATTTGATTCATCACCTGGTGATAAAAGGTTACTTACAAACAGATCCCTCATTTATACAGCCTTACATTATACAATGTGTATAGAGAGAAATAAGATTTGGGTTAAACCAAGGTCAGTGAAGCTATCATCCTCTGTGGAGATGCCTGTCAAAGTCATGACAACTTAAACAACATGGAGTTGTGGGAAATAGTATCAGAAGCCTGGGTTCTAATCTTGGCTTGGCTATTGACTTCATAGTTGAATACTCACATGTGATCCCATTAATTTGAATGTCCCATTCAATGACACAGATGACAACTCATTAATTCCTGCCAAGTCTTTGTGACTTTTGTCCATGTCTTCCCATAAGTTTGCCACAGCAGTTCAACCCTTCATGCAGGGGGCTTTCCTCACTTTCCCCTGACATCAGGAGAATGCCACTGGGGCACTAGAGCTGTCCATCTGATATCTCTCACCTTTGCCATGTGACCATCCCATCTTATCTTTATCAAAATACAATTCCTTGATGACATCTTTTACACCTGTTCTTCAGAATTCCTCATTGGTTATATGCTGTAACCACAGTGGCCTTCTCTATTGCCTCTGAGTGATGCTAACTTTAATTTCTTCAAAGACTTTTGTATTTCATGTCTTGATGCCATACACACATATCACTGCTATTAACTGGATGTTCAAATTCAGGCAAGTAGCCTCTATAGACCTCAGTTTTCACTCCACCCTAAATGTACCTTAGTTTCTACATCAGTAAAAGAAGGAGATTGGACTAAGGTGAATTCCAGCAGAATTATTCTATGATGCTAAGGTGATACACTTGCCTCATCTACCCTATACCCTGCTCCTCTTCAAGGTCACAAGATGACTTTTTCCCTCATAAGAAGTGTGCTTTGTCCCCTACAGTGCTGTTCTTTATTGCCTTAGAACAACTAAAACTAAGAGAAGCTGTCTTTTCAAGGGAAAATTGACTTTGGGTACTGGGACAGACATTCAGAAAATATGGCAACTGTTCACTATTAACTAATTAGTGTATGGTTAGTAATTGGGTGTTAGTAATTGGGTGACTCAATTGACTTATTATTAGATCAGGCCAAAGGACTAACCAGCTATGTACATACATATAGCCTCAATATACTTGATTCAAAAGGTCAGGAAAACATTATTCAATTTAGTCAAACAAATTTAAGTCAAAACAAAAATGTATTGTTGGATTTGCCTTGGCCATTAAAATGACTCAACATCTCTTGAAATGATTATTTCTTTTTTCCACCCATTTTTTGCTATTGTACGAGCTTGGCCTAAGATTAAATCCCTGAAGACAATTATTCAGACATGATACATATAAATACGTATATTGAGATGTGTGTTTTCTATTAACACCAAGTGTTTTCTGGCTCCTAAGCCTTCTCATAATCAGCAGGATCATCTGTTTGTAGTATGATGCCATTCATTTTATTTGCGCTCTTTTTTCACTCTCTGCACTTTTCCCCCAGTCTAGGACAATAGAATTTACTGCAGTCTCCCTTCACAGGCATAGGACCACTTGTTCTCCTACAAACAGGATAAGTATTGCCTGTTCTGTCAGAACCTTGTCTCCAGCCTGGAGAGACTGCAACAATGTCAAGTTTTCCTACAGATTCTTTCCTCTAGCTGCCTTCCAAACGAGATTCTGTGCTTGAACTGAGGTGCTCCCCACCTTGGAAGAGAATCATTCAGTTGTAGCTGGCAGGAATAGACTATAAAAGTCCATTAGAAACTGTTGGTGGGTGGTGGGGGCAGTTGGATGACCTAATGAGCAACGGTGCATGCATGCCCCCAGGTCCCTTTCTGCTCTGCTCCCAAAGGGGGTTATGTGACCATGCCTGCATTTCTTATAGGGCCTTTCTGTTTTTTCCTGTTCTGGGTTTACCCTAGCCCCTGTTCACTGACCTTTAGGTCAGTGGATCCAGCTTATTCTGATTCCTCCTCCCTTGGGGGGTGTTAGAGTGTGCGGAGGACAGGTGAACTCCATTTCCTCTGCTTGCACATTTTCTCCTAAAGTTCAGCTTATGTTCTCCCCGTGCCAGAAACATAAGGGGCAATTTAACAGGAATAAATGAAAAGTCTTGATTCCAAAAATCAACAGCAGTCCACATGAAAAAGACAGAGAGGTGGTTAATGGAGTCCAAGATCAATATGAACCAACAAGAACATAGAGGAACCAAAAAAGTAAGTGAGGTTTTAGACTATCCAAAAAGGGAATTAGCTACTTCAGAACATAATGAGTTCCCCATCTCTGGAGGTCTTCAAATGGTAACAGAATGACATCTTCAGGGTGGGGGCAGGTGGCAGACTGAACTAGATGACCACTGAGGTCTCCAGCTCTGTGATACTACGGTACCCTGACAGTGTTTTGGGAGTGGGGAGTATAGTACAGTACAGTGGTGAGGTACAGTACTATACTTCGATTTTTCCAAGGTAGGCTAAGCGATCCTACACTCCCACTTTTGAGCTCTGTACTGAAATAAAACATTTTTCTTCCTCTTCACAGAAACTACATAACATAGACAAACGTGTTTTTGGTTTTCACTTTTATTCAGCAATACCTGCAGAATGCATGTTATTCAGCCAGCTAGTCCTGTTGAGGTTGAGACGATCAATGCTCAGTCGACTGCTTCAGGAGACATATCTCCAGGGTCTGTACAGCTCCACCCACATGCAAAGTACAAAGCATCTTGGGGCAGAGGAACACGAGGACCATTTAGTCTCCAGACCTTTTTATACTTGGGGGCCTTTATTTCAAAATCTGTGCTTTGGAAGACTGGAATTTCACAACTAGTTGAAAGTGTGAAAGTTGGGTTGGCCTAGTCTATAGCTAGCCTATGGTCTGTGTTTGCAAGGTCCTTTATCTTATACTCACTTTATAGCTCTACAAGTTGGGCTCCTGTGATGCCTTTTACAAAGTTCAGGAATATAACAAGTAACACAAAAGTGTCAACCACAATCTATTCTAGTTAATAATGTCCAAACATTCCTTGTCTTTCCTTGAGGTCTCCCATACAGGGATATGCTTCTTATATGCACATCATATATATGATCAAAACAGCTGATTTAATACTCACTTACTTGGACTATATTATGAAACAATACTGAGAGCAGTGCAGGAAAGTATTTGAATGGATGGTAAGTGACTATTGTCATATTCCCGATAAAATGCTTAAATGGACACAAGGCTACTTCTGCCCAGGGTAGGATTCTGGAGCAATGTGAGCAGATCCATTGTGTTTCAACTTCTTTGCAGACTTGGTCTAGGCCATCTCCCATTCCTGACTTCATCGTGTAAACCTATGAAAATTCCACCTCAGCCTTAATATATTGTTGGAGAATTTTATTCACTTCTTATGATATTCTAATTAGACAATTAGAGAAAACAAAGACTATGTCCATGTCTGGAAAACAACCTGCCACACTAGTGGGGGGAGGGGAGAAGTCCATTAAATCCCATTGTATGGTGTCCATGGAGAGCAAAAAATGACCAAAAAGTTTGTCACTTTTCAACTCATTGTGTTGGCATTGTGTATGCATGGCCTTGAATATATCCCCTTCACATGAACTGCTTTGGTTTAATTCATTAGGTAAAGACCTAATAAAGCTTTTTTAAAAATTCTGTTACTTATAGAGAACATTATGAAATGCAAAATGGATAATTTCAATTACATTAAATTGAAAAGTTTTTGCACAGACAAAGATTAGGAGGAAAGCAGAAAACTGGGAAAGAATTTTTACAACCAATGCCTCTAATAAAGACCTCATTTCTAAAATACATGGAGAAGTGAGTCAAATTTATAAGAATACAAGTCATTTCCCCAACTGATAAAATGTGAAAGGATATGAACAGGCAGTTTTCAGAGGAAGAAACTAAAGCTATCTATAGTCACATGAAAAAAATGCTCTAAATAACTTTTGATTAGAGACATGCAAATCAAAACAACTCTGAAGTACCAGATCACAACTATCAGACTGGCTAACATGACAAAACAGGAAAATAATAAATGCTGGAGAAGATGTGGGAAGATCGGAACACTAATGCATTGTTGGTGGAGTTGTAAACTGATCCAACAATTCTGGAGAGCAATTTGGAACTATGCCCAAAGGGCTACAAAAATGTGCATACCTTTTGACCCAGCAATACTACTTCTAAGTCTGTATCCCAAAGACATCATAAAAATGGGAAGCAGCTCTTTCTGCAGTGGCAAAGAATTGGAAATTGAGGGGATGCCCACCAGTTGGGGAATGGCTGAACAAGTTGTGGTATATGAATATAATAGAATATTATTGTGCTATAAGAAATGATGAGCAGGCAGACTTCAGAAAAACCTGGAAAGACTTAAACGAACTGATGCTGAGTGAAGTGAGAAGAACCAGGAGAACATTGTACACAGTAACAACCTCAATGTGCAATGACTAACTTTGACAGACTCATCTCCTCCCAGCAATGCAAGAATCCAAGACAACTCCGAAGGACTCATGATGGAAAATGCTGTCCACATCCAGAAAAAGAGCTATGGAGTCTGAATACAGATTGAAGCACATTATTTGATCTCTCTTTTTTTTTTTTCTGTTTGTTTGTTTCTTCTTTCTCATGGCTTCTCCCATTGATTCTATTTCTTCTTTACAACATGACTAATGTAAAAATAGGTTCAATATGAATGTATATATAAAGCTTATGTCAGATTGCATGCCCATCTTAAGTTGGGGGGAGGGGAGAAATTTTGGAACTCAAAATCTTAGGGAAGTGAATATTGAAAACTAAAAATAAATAAATTTTTAAAATGAGATTCTGATACTGAAGGATTGAATGTTTCATAAATAAAACAATAATTACCTCTTAAAAATGCAAAGAGTAACTATATGATTACCACTAACCAGTCTGATTGAGTTTACTCTTTTAGAACCAACTGGTTCAATGTTTTGTGAATTCAGTGACTTTGTGTGCCTGTGACAACATGAGATTCCCTTCCTTCAGTCTCCTTCCAAATGTAATTTTCTGCTTAATCATAATCTGGACACATACAGAGAAATCACTGATGTAAGGTCATACAGTAATTTTCAACCACAGTTTCCTCAACTGGAATTACTTGGATTATATGTATTTGTTTGTTATGGAATACTACTGTGCTATAAGAAATGATGAGCTCAATGATGATAGAAAAACATAGAAAGACGTGTGTGAAATAATGAAGAGCAAAATTAGCAGAACCAAGAGAAGATTGTATACAGTAACAGCAATATTGTTTTAAGAATGACTTTGAAGGAATAAGTTATCTTGACTATTACAAATACCCAAATTAACTATAAAAAAATGAAGAAAGACACTATCTGCATCAAAAGAAAGAACTGATAAATAGAAGTATGTATAGAATAATTTTACACATATATACCTATTTGTGTCTGATGGTGACCATTTATATGGCAGCAGGAAGGAGGGAGAGGGGAAAAAAAGAAAAAAGCTAATTTACAGGATAATTTTGTTGTATGTTTAAAAGGAATATCAAGTTACACATAGTAGATGTGCAGTTTCATGTGTAATCATCTTTTTAATTATACTGTTATGGAAATGATTTTTATTCCATAAATTAAAAATAAAATAAATTTTAAAAAATAAGGTACCTTCCAGCAGCAAGTTCTATGGTCTATCCCAAGTAAGTGTAAGTTTCAAAATGATATCATGCCTAGAAAGTACTTTATGGATTTATACTAGTTGAACAACTGAATTCAATGAAAAGTGATGGTGGGTGAACTCATCGTACTATAGGCATCTAGGTTCAACACATCCAAAACAGAACTCATTATCTTTCTCCCAAAACCTACCGTCATGCTGAATTTCCTTTATTTTTTCATGGATACCAATATCTTTACAGTAACCCAGGTTCTCAACCTAAGTATTACCCTCAGCTTCATACTCTTTCTTCTCCTACACATGCAATCAGTTGCCAAATATTGTCATTTCTGTCTATACAACATCTATCTCATATGTCCCCTTTTTTCCATTCACAGAGCCACCATTCAAGTACAAGGAGTGCTTTAGCCTGTACTAGATTACAACAGCCTTCTAATGAGTCTCCCTGCTTCAAATCTCTCCCCACTCCAATCTATCCTCCACACAACCACAAAAGTGATTTTCCTATAATTGATCATTTCAGATCGTTGCTTGATAAACTCCAGTGGCGTTCTTTTGCCTGTAGGATTCAATATAAACTCTATTTAGCATTTAAAGCTCTTCACAACCTATCCCCATCTTATATTTTCAGCCTTCTAACACATTACTCTCCTCCATGAACTTTACAGTCTCACCATACTAACCAACCTGTTATTTCCCACACATATGCCCTAAATCCTGTCTCTGTGCTTTTTACACTGGCTGTTTCTCATGACTGGAATGCTTTCCCTCTCACCTTTGCTTCTCAGAATCCTTGGCTTCCTTTAAGACTCAGCTTAAATGCTTCCTTCTGCATGAGGCCTTTTATATCCTTGACAGAAGGAAAGTTCAGACAATGGTGGGTTTTGGGCAAAAGATAATGAGTTCTCTTTTGGATGTGTTGAATTTGAGATGCCTGTAGGATGATGAGTTCACCCACAATCACCTTTCACTGAATTCAACTAGTACAAATCCATAAGGTATTTGCTAGGTATGATACCATTTTGAAACTTACACTTACTTGGGGTAGATCATAGAACTTGCTAGCTGGAAGGAACCTTAAAAAGCATATAATCCAAGTAATTCAAAGTGAGGAAACTGGTGGAGAGTCACTTTATGGCCCTATATCAGTGATTTCTCTTTATGTGTGCAGATTAAAATGAAGCAGAAAATTCCATTTGGAAGGAGACCGATGGAAGAGATCTCTAGGACGTTTTCATATTGTCATAGGCACACAAAATCATTCAGAAGGAATAAACTCAATCAGATTCCCCCCACCCACCCAGCTGCTAATTTCTTATTAAGATTATTTTATATCTGTTTGATATGTAGTTGTTGAGTCTTTTCAGTCATGTCTGACTCTATGTGACCCCATTTGGGGTTTTCTTGGCAGAGACACAGGAGTGGTTTGCCATTTCTTTCTCCAGTTCATTTTACAGATGAGGAAACAGAGGCAAATGGAGTTAAGTGATTTGCCCAAAGTCACACAGCTAAAAAGTGCCTGAAGTCAGATTTGAACAAAGGTCTTCCTGACTCCAGGCCCAGTGCTTTCTCCATTGTGCCACCTAGCTGCCTGTATATGTGTAACAAATAAAAACTGGCTGTCTCTGTCTCTGTCTCTCTGTCTCTCTGTCTCTCTGTCTCTCTCTGTCTCTCTCTGTCTCTCTCTCTCTGTCTCTCTCTGTCTCTCTCTCTCTCTGTCTCTCTCTCTCTCTCTCTTTCTCTCTCTCTCTCTCTCTCTTTTTCTTTCTCTGTCTCCCAGAGCCATGCCTGAGGTGTCTCTTCTCCACTGCCTTTGACCAGAGCCTCTATTGGCTGTGTTCCCCCTTTCCCCATACACATATATACTATTAGTGGACTGTGACTAGTCTCCTACTTCCATTTAAAAACTTAACTTCAGGTACCTTGGGTACTTATGATGTGGCAAGAATAAAACTAAGGGCAGCTGGGTGGCACCGTGGATAGAGTACCAGCCCTGGAGTCAGGAGGACCTGAGTTCAAATCCAGCCTCATACACTTACTAGCTGTGTGACCCTGGACAAGTCATTTAACCTCAATTGCCTCACAATAAAAATAAAACTAAATACATTCTCCCAATATTTCTGAAGGCAAACTCTTCCCTATACTACCTCAGTTTCTGGGGCAAAGGATTCAAAACTTATCTCTATTACACAGCATCAGTCCCACCAAATTTACATCAAAAGGTGTCATTGCTGCTGGATGAGTCCTCATTTGAGCCACCACTGGCTTGAGTCCAGAAGGTTACTTGTGGTAACTTGGGACTTCTACCAATGCTGGTTTGGTTGTAACAACTAGCATGGAACCCAGGTTCTGGAATGCTGAATGCTGGGATGCCAGAGCATCTTCATAATGATTTTTCAAATTCACTAGGTCATAAGGCTCCAACCCTTTTAACTTAGAAAGGAAAATAACAAATGAACGGCCAAGAACTGGGGCCTTTTTCTCAGAGCTACATGGTCTGAGGGGCAGAAGCCCTTCAGATTCCTCCTCTGCTTCTATGGTCTCTCACTGGATGCTATGGAAGAAGGAGTTGCAAAATGAAGTAAATAGAGGCAAAAAAAAAAAGTCAACAAGCCAACAGCCTCTTTTTTTAATGCTTCCAAAGCCAATCAGAGAGCTTCCCATTCACCACATAGTTAGCTGACATACTAATTAGGAAATATCTATGGATCCTCCAGGCAGCTAGGTGGTACAGTGGATAGAGCATGGGACTTGGAATCAGGAAGATTCATCTTCATGAGTTCAAATTCAGCTTCATATTGAATTTACTGTGTAACCCCAAGCAAGTCACTTAACTCAGCCTCAGTTCCTCATCTATAAAATGAGCTAGAGAAGGAAATGGCAAAGCACTTTAACATCTTTGCCAAGAAGATATTCTTGTCATCACAATTTTCCCAAAAGCAAGTTCCCCTATCATCCTGTACATGGAAGGGCTGCATCTGCTGACCAAGCAGATGAAGTTTACACATGTTTCAGACAACCATTACATACATACATGTCGTCTCCCTTGTCAGAATGTAAACTCCTTAAGGTCAAGGACTCCTATTTTATCTTTGTAACCCAGAGCTTACCACAGTGTCTGACCCATAGTAGGTACTTAATAAATTGACTTGATTATTTGTGATGAACTTGGAATGTCTCCAGGGGAATACATCGGGACTTAGATCTTGGCCCTTTTCTATTTAATATTATTGAACGACTAGGATGAAGGCATGAATGATGTGCTAGTCAAATTTAGAGATGACATGAAACTGCAGAAATAATGTATCAGAAGACAGCATCAAGGTTCAGAAGAAGCTCAAAAAACTGGGGAAATGGATAAAGCCTAATTGTTTTGAATTTAATGGAAATAAATGTAACATCCTATACTTGAGTTGAAAAAATCAACTATACAAATACAGAATGGGAGATATGTGGGTGAATAATCACATAAAAAAGATCTGGAGAGTCTAGTGGAGCATAAGTCAATGGTCAACACAGTGATATGACAGCCAAAGAAAAGCTGATCTGATTTTTAGTATGCAGCCTTAATAAAAATACAGAACATGGGAAGTGACAGTTCTGTTTTACTCTGCCATGACCAGACTACATCTAAAATTGTATTCAGTTCCTGGCAACACATTTCATTGTAAAGAGGGTTGATCAAGGGAGTTCTTCAATCAACTTACTTATCCTATAAGGTAATAAACTTTTGTCTGGGACTTTCAAAAGTACCTCTCCCTAGAGGATCATATATCCAGGGCAGCAAGGTACCTCACAGGTACCTCACATATTTCACAGATTAGGAAACTGAGGACCAGGTTTGGTGTTTAAATGACTTGCCAAAGCTCACACAGGTAGTAAATAGTGGGGCAAGGATTCAAAGTAAAAGTTTGTTAGTTCAAGCTTAGTGCTCCAAGTTCTACACACCTTCAGTATTGTCACTGGTACCTTAAGATGACAATTAGGACTTAGATAATGAGGCTACCACTAGATGAACTGACCAGTTTAGAGCTGCCCCTTAGTACTTCCTAGAGAATGGGTTTCAATGACTGGGGGTGCCCTTAAGATAATTTGTCTGGCTAAGAGTCTTGTGGAGGACCCAATCTTCGATGCTAGCCTATAAAAAGAGAAATGGGTGACTGCCTTTCTCCCTTTGGTGCCCTTTCCCTTTTTCCTAGAGATATTATTAAAACTTTGGGGTGGAAGCTCATGAAAACTGAATATGCTCAACCTGAGAGGATAAATCACAATATTCCAGAACCTCTGTCTTCTAGGTAGAGAAGTAAGAAAATTTCAGCCTTGGGGATGAAACTCAAGAGCAACACTAAGCTTGTGAGTTCCAAGACCTGACCTTTGAACTCAGATGGTGATTTCATGAGCAGCCTGTTCTTAAGGAAAAAAAAGATTCTCAATTAAGTCCCACAATTTGAGGTAACTTAAAGCCATGATATAGGGGGCACAACAGATTGGGAAGTTACCACTTTGTCCTATTACAGAGAGTTATTCAGGAATTGCAGATCCAATGGTAAGGGTACTGCCTACCAAGCAGGGTGTCCAGACCATAGTGTGGCATTCAAACTGGTTGGACCTTGTGAGAGGATGGGATTTCAGCAGAATGCCAAAGTCTGCCCACCTGGCACCCCCCCATTTGTGTTGTCTTCCAATGCTTATGAACTATTATGAATGCTTTTAGGTTTACTGTATCTGTTTATGAGCTTCTATGAATCCTTTGCTTCTTATATTTCTCTAAAAAGTGAAATAAAGGTTGTCTATCATATATCTAAAGCAGCAAGTTACTTCACAGGTCATTTAATGCAATCTCCTTATTTCACATTAGTTACCTTGAGTGTTTGTACACATATTGGGGATCTCGTTGATTACATTTGTGGAAAAGTAGTAGTGGGGAGGCACATAAGCCAAAGAAAATAAGACATATTAGGTTCAGTTCCTAAGATCAGACCTGGTCCTTGTGAATTGAGACCAGGGAGGTGGGGTGCACACATGTGGGCTCTGGATTACAGATTGCATTAATAAAGATAATAAGTTGCAAGGAATCTTGCAGAAAGTAAGCAGGATGATTAGGGGAATTTAAACCATTCTGTATGAGGTTTGGTTGTAGGAGCTAGAGAAGATAAGAAGGGGCATACTAGCTGTCTTTAAATATGTCTTCCCTGTCTCATGGAAAGAGGCAAGACTTGGAGAGGTGGGCAAAAGCTGGGAAACAAATTTTGGCACAATGTAAGGGAAAACTTAACACTTATGTCTATCCAAAAATGGAATAGTTAGGTTCCATATATTGAGTTCCCTGTCACTGGAATTCTTCATGTGGAGACTAGATGTCTAATTCTTGGAGATGACGTAGATGTGATTCACGATTTGCCTTAAGGTTGGCCCATATGTTGTGTCAAGCCCCTTCCACCTCTCAGATTCTATGATCCAATGAGTCTAAGCATTTAGGCTTCTTGTCTCCTATACCAGTTGTTATTTATCTAGTACTTCCCTGTACTTCCCTGCTATCATCCTAATAATACTTGAATGTTGTGATTTTAAATGGAGGGAAGAAAAAGAATGTATAAAACACACACTTCCAGCAATTTGATGAGCCAAGTTTATTTTTCTTATGTAGATATTATCTACTTACTAAGGATTAACAGAGCAAATAAAACTCACTTCTCAAGAGCAAGTTTCTGTGAAACATGAAGACTCTGAAGGTGAGGGCTTTTTTTCTTTTTCGCATACCTCATCTGAATTTAAAATTTTGGCTATTAGGCTGATTTAATGTATGCAACTGGTGAGAAAACTGATCTGAAAGTTAATCCTCCTGACTATAACTTCTAGCTGGGCTTTTTTCCTCTCAGCTTCACCTTCCCAGTCAAAAAACTGAGGAGCCTTGTATATACCAGGATAGTGTGACCATGTCTACATGATACCTACTACCTGAGTGAAAACTGGAATACCTGAAAAATAGATTTAATTTTCCCATTTTCATAAAGATGTTTGGAATATTCCATCAATGAAGCTTTGACATGTCAGTGGCCAAAGCAACTTCATATTTATAAATGCTTTGGGTTTTTGGCATGGTCTAGGAACACAGTGCTGTGATCATCCTCTGCCCTATTTTCCTTTATAGTATAGCCACCTTTAGGACAGAATCTGGAAACAAGGTAAAACTGTGAAGCAGAAAGCCTGACATAGTTTATTACGACAGTAACTGAACATTTCTATGATAGCTAATAGTGGTAGATAGCAAAAGCAGGAGAATGGAAATTATAGACCTGTAAGCTTATTTTCTATACTTAGAACAATCTTAACATAGATGTGAAAGAGAATGTGCCCATTTTGAGAAACCATCATGGAATAAATTTTACCAAGCACACAAAAGAGGATAGAGAAAGGGTTCTTAACTTGGGGTCCCAGCTTATATGTATGTGCATACATATATATATATATATATATATATATACACACACATATATACATACATTATATATACATATATACATACATATATATATGTACATACATACATATATGTATATATCTATGGGTATGTTCATATACTTGTGTTTATATTCACAAACACCAAGTGAATACAAAGTAAATGGGGGGAGGGGGTAGTAGAGGTTAGTATTCAAGACTAGGAGGACCAGTAATGGTCTCATGTGGAATGTACATTTAAAGAAGGCCAGGCATTCCAAGAAGCAGAGGTAAGAAGGGAAAGAATTTTGATATAGAGTCAGGCTGGTCAAAAAACATCACAGATGGAAGATGGTATAGAGGCAAAAAAAGAGGTACTCTATATCATTCCTTTCTTTACACAAGTAATGCCATTTTAAAATAAGCCTCCATTTCAAATGTAAATAGTCAAATTTTACCCTGAATTATACCTTCCTTTACCCCAGCCCTTACGTAATACAAAAAATATAGAATCCAACTTGCCTCAGACCATCAAGGCCAGTGACAGGTTAGCAGATTAGAAAGTCTCTGATTCTCCTCCCTTGAAATAAAACAAAATGCCTTTACAGAAAAGGTCAGTGATTATCCAATTGTGACCCCAGTATAACTATTTGTCTTCTGTACAGGAACTGATTTCTATTCAGAAGCCCACTTGCATCCTAGACACACCCATATGTGCCAACTGATGCTTCTCTCTGACTATTCTTGTAACAAGGCACAGAGTAAAGTATCTTACTAACTTTTAGCCTAACTGTAACCAGGTGAGTTTTCCTGTCACAACAATCTTATGTTGTATACTGGGAATAAATGGGCTAATTTGCCTGAAATATAGAGTTTGAGGGGAGAAATGTTAAAGCAGTCTAGAAAAATAAATTAGAGGCCATACTATGAAGAGATTTAAATGCCAAACACAGGACTTTGTAATTTGTGGCAGAGGGATAAAAAGAGCCATTAGAACTTCTTGAGCAGGACAATGACATGATCATACCTTTGCTTCAGGAATATTAATTTTGTGGCAGTGTGGACAACGGATTAGAGAGGGGAAAGAATGGTGGCAAGGAAACCAACTACAAGGCAATAGTCCAGGTGAAAGATGAATATGGCCGAATCTAGAGTGTTGGCTATGTTAGTAAAGAGAAGGAAAGAGATGTGAAAGATATTGTAGAATGAGAAACCATAAAACTTTGAAACTGATTGGACGTGGAGTGTGAAGAATAAGAGTAGAAGACAATTCTTACATTGGGAACCTGGGTGACTTGGAAGGAAGATGGTGCCCCCAAAAGAAGTAAGGAAATAAGAAAGAGGGAAATGCTTCAAGGGAAAGGGAATGACTTCTTTTTTGGACATGTTAAATGTAGGATGTCTTTGGGGCATCCAGGTGGAGAGGACACAGCAGCCAATTAGTTGGTGATGAGTGATTGAAGCTCAGAAGAGAAATGAGGGTTGGATATGCAATATGGGAGTCATCCACAGACATATAATTGAATACTTGGGAGCTTATGAGAGTGTAGAGAAAGAAGAAAAGAAGGTCTAGGTTAAAGCCTAGAATATACCCATACATAGACGGTAGGATATGGTCAATGATTAGTAGAGGGAACTAAGAAAGTGAAGTTAGGTAAGAGGGGAACCCAGAGAAAGCAGAATCATGAAAAGTTGAAAGGGAAAAACAGAGGAGGAAGGAGGAGGGGGTGGTGAATAACATCATGTGTTACAGAGAGCTCAAGAACAAATGAGAACTGAGAACAGCCCATGCCATCCCATAATTGAGATTATTGGTCACCTTGGATACCACACTTTTAGTGGAATTAGATTGCAAGGTGTTGAGAAAAGAGTGGGAGGTGAGACAGGGAAAGCAATGAGTGTGGACCACATTTTCTAGGAATTCTCTGTGAAAGGAATGGGAGATAGAGGACATGAATTTGAGAAGATAGCAGGTTTTTTGATGGCAGGATTCTGGCATATTTGAAGGCAGAAGGGGAAAGAGCCTGGTATATTTGAATACAGAAGGAGAACAATCAAAAAAGAGCAAGGTTCTAGGACACAAATAGGGAGATTGGCCTTGGTAAAGAGAAGAGCTATTTATTCCTCTAAAACTAGAGCAAAGGAGGTGAATTTGATGTGATAATGAGGGGATTTGAGGTACAGAATTAGGGAGAAGTGGGAGCTCATCATAAATGTCCTCAATTTTCTTGGTAAAGTATGAAGCAAGTGTTTCTCCAATGAGAGAAGTTTCTGTAAGTAGCTTGAGGTATTGAGGTATTGAAGAAAAGGTATTGAGAATAATAGTTAATCAGGGAAAAGGAAAGGCATTACCAAGCAATAATGAGGGCCCAGGTGAAATTAGAGAGCTTAAATTTTAGTCAGCATGATTGTGGTTTCCTTCAGAAGTGATCAGCATTAGCTGGGTAGGAGCAGAAAAGACAGATGGTGGGAATATTTCAAGGTTAGGGTTTGGAAAGGAATACAATGTAAGACAAAGGAGCAAGTGATTTGGGGGTAGAGGACAGCCTAAAGTTTAACTGATTAACTATAGGGTCAAGGATGTAAAGGAAAGAAAGTTAAACCAGATCATGGGATGGACTGTGAAAGCAGAAGTGGAAAGGATGGGTGGAATAAATGGAAATCATAATGAAGATGAAGAATAAGGTGAAAAAAAATTTTGATTTAGAAATAATAGTAAGGTAAAGAGGGATAGAAGGATAAAGAGGTCTGGGAGAAGAACTTCAGAGTTTTGGAGTATGAAGGTTGACTTTAGGTAATAGAGAGATCAAGGATATGACTATCCCAACAAGTGGCTAAGGAAAAGACAAGGTAGAGACCATGGGAGATGAGGAAATTGATGGACTTGGAAACCAGGGTGTTTGAAAGGTTACCAATGTGTATACTGAAGCCCCTAAGTAAGATCATATATTTAGAACTAGAAGGGACCTTAGAGACTATCTCATCCACCCCCTCATTTTACAAGTGAAGAAACTGAGGTCCATAAAGGTAAAGTACCTCACCCAGGCTCACACAGCTTGTGTCTGAGATGAGATTTGGGCATCTGGAAATGACCAATGAAGGCCCCATGTCTTTCTGACACCAAGTCCAGTATCCTACCTACTATATTATGCTGCCTCTTAAATACAACTGCAGGAATTAGAATGCAGAAAAAGACTGTAAGCCATGTGCTAAGCTGTTTTGTAAAGGAAAGAAACTCACTGAGAGGCAGCTAGGTAAAGACAAGTAGGATTTGTAGATGACTTAGATAAAAGTAAACCTCAAATGAGGTTAGTGGAGGAGTGATGATGGTAAGGGGTGGCAAGACTATGGAGCATAGGTCCCTGGATTTGGAGATAGTAAACTTGAGTTCAAATCCTGCCTCAGATACTTACCCTTGGGCAATAAATCAATGAGCATTTATTACCAACCTCAATGAACTGCTATCCTTTTCTTAAAACATTCCAGAATGAGGGCCAGCTAGACCGCGCAGTGGACAGAGCACCAGCCCTGGAGTCAGGAAGACCTGAGTTCAAATCTGGCCTCAAACACTTACTAGCTGTGTGACCCTGGGCAAGTCACTTAACCCCAATTGCCTAAAAAAAAAAAAGCCATTCCAGAATAGAAGTATCCTCAATGCTTTGCACTGTATCTGGCACATAGCAGGTACCTAATAATGCTTATTGACTGGTTGGTTGACTGATTGCTGACTGAGAGGAGTGAATCAATGATATACTTGATTAATGAGAGTGGTGAATAGATAACACAATTGAGCATGGTGTAACAACTGTCCTATATGATGATGGCCAGTAGGGGAATCAGAATTCTGCTTCTGTGTAACTCCACAGGACTTTGCTGCACAGGTTTACAAATTGATAATAGATTTCTTTCTTTCTTTCTGAATAGAATTTCACATGTTGAGAGGATAACAACCTAAACATGGTACATGGTACATGGTACAGGACCATGCTGTTGATTTTTTTTAAAGCACCCAGCATCCATTATGGAATGCATAAAGAGGAGATCAGCAAATCATGAGTGTCCTTGAGTGGTGACACATAAGTGCCCCCCAAGCTCTGCTAGCACAGTTCTATCTAAGAGACATAGAAGGGCATAGTTAAAGGCAGATGGGGAGGCAAAAAAAAAAATCAACTGAGCTACTCTTGGCATGAGTTGTGCACATGCTGTACTGAATTCTACCCTGATCCTAGTAGATACTCTTTATGTACAGGACTTGGTCTTGTTCATGGACTTTAGACCTGAATATCCTCTTCATACCTCCTCAGTAACTTTCTTGAACTGGCTTTGAACTTTTATCTTCAGTTAATTGCTTCATCACTTTACTGACAAACCATCTGCTTTTTGATTTTGATTCCTCCTTCTACTTTCAAACTGCCTTCTAGGCTATTCCTGTTTCTCATGAACTACATTAGCTGTGGTAGGTCCTACTGACCCATATGATTAGGTACTCCAAATGTCAAAGATCTGTGATTCTGTCCCCTTTTCTAGTAAAGCCCTGCCCCATCCCTGTCCTCATCACCTTTAGGTAGCCTTCCCTGACTTGATTCTCTCCCATGATTCTCTCTCACCTCTGAGTTCCCATAGCCTTTAGAACTTGAATGTCCAATCTCTTGATACACTCATCCTGTTTTTATGCTCTCCTCAAAGAAGTGAGTTCTCTAAAAAGACAGCAGGTGTCTACTCCTCATCTGCCAGTAACTTAATAGCTAAGTCTTAGTGAGTTGTCTCAGGTTGTGAGGTATTGTGACTTATCCATGGACAATCAATGGTGGGATTTAAAACCAAATTATTCCAAATCTAGCATTTGGCGGCACTGGGGGTGAGATGGGGATGGAGATCATTAACAACTTGGAGGCAGCCTGAACTTAGCCTTGAAGCGGGCTAGAGATTCTGAAAGGAGGAGGTGAGGAAGGAGAGGATTCTAGATACGGAGGCACCTAGTGCAAAGATGGAAAATGGTGTGTTGTGGCCTGAGACCCCAAGTAGGCCAGTTTACCACCATTTCTTCTCAATCAACAAGAACTGATTTACCAGATACTGTACTAATCACCAAGAATACAAATATAAGCAAAAAGAAGGATGGGGGGGGAACACACCCAGCTTACCTTCTAGTAGGGGAAGACAACACATAAAGGGAAGCTGAGGCTTGGGGGGTGGGGCAGACGGCAGGCCTGCTTAAGTGCCCTTCTTAAGCATGTCTTCTCTCCCCAACAAGACAACTCTCTAGATGGGCATAGACTATGTAGTATAGTTGTTTTTGTCTCCTACAATTCCTAGCCTAATGTTAGTGCATGCTAAGTACTCCAGTGAATGCATTAAAGGGAATGGCCTCTCAAGATCCTTCCCAGATCTATACTTAGAGAATTCTACCATCTCAGTGTATTAAGAACCGAACACTTGGGTATGACATGTATGCCTACACCCACCCACCAGCCCTGTAGTCTTTCATGTCATTGAAAGAACAGCACTCTTTTTTTTCATGGAAAAGTATTTTATGTTCAAGCTTTTAAGAGGGCATTATAAACAATGTTGAAAGGGGGAGAGGGGAACAATTAAGTCCTATATCCCTTTATTCTGAATAACAATTAGGAATGATTAGATGTTTGATGAAATTTCTATTTCTCTTGTATAGTGATCATAGATTCTCTATTCCACTTTTTCATAGGAATAAAGGGAAAACACTAACAAAAAGGAAATGTTCTTGTTTCTTATCACTAAAAGGTGCATCCATTCCAGAGATGATAATGTGCATATCATCGTACCATTCTTTTTTTAAAAAATGAAGCCTTTCATCTGGAGAGCTAGCACCTCTCCTTTAGCAGCCTGCCCACATGTGCCAAATGGGCATATTTTCATGTATCTATTTTTTGGGGGGGAGAGTAGGGGGGAGAATACTAAACCTAAGTTTAAAAGGTTTAATATCTATTGACAGATGAGCTTCTGTTATGTAGGGCACCACAAAGCAAATACAGGTTTTAAATAACAGAAAAAGTGTGAAATGCTATATGGCAAGATGAGAACATTCCTGCATGAAAGGGCAGTCAGGATGCCAAAGCAGCAGCAGGTTTCTGCCATCTCCTTGTTCTTTATTTTGCTGTGATTTGGAGAGCTTTTAAAATCTGAGGAGTGCTTTTACCTGTCTTGTTCAAGGATTTTTTTTTTTTATCTTGGAAGGTCCTATTCAGAGGCAAGGAAGATGAAATGTCTTTCAGGGCACGGTTTTCATATCTTTGCTCAAGAAAATGCTTATGTAAATCCCACCCTCATGATAAGGAAGGAAATAGGAAGGAAATATATGTTAAAGCTATCATATGGAGTCTTTGGTTTCGAGACTACTTCTGCCACTTTTTTTGTTGTAGTTTTTCCCTAAGGGGAATAATTTTCACTACTTTATGGTTTGTTTTCATTACCTAGAATGTCCCTATCGTGCTGTCTCACTTTATTTTTCTGTATCCTCTCCTTTTCCTGTCCTTCTCGTCTCCTTCTCCCCTCTCTTTCTTCATTCTCCCTATTCCCTCCTCTTCCTCTTCCACCTTTCTCACCCTCTTTCCTTACTCCTAATGCCCATCTTTCTGGTACTTGCCCCATCCCCCATCCCCCTATCCTCTCCATCTTCACTCTCCCCTTCCATTTTTCTTCTTCCCCTCTCCCTCTCCCTATCCCTCTCATTCCACCATCCATCTCATCCCCTTGTCCCTCTCCTGCCTGGTCTAGTCCTTCTCTCCCTATATCTCTCTCCTCAAGATTCTTTGGCCCACCTTTTCCTCAAAACATTTTTAAAGAAGTAAATGCTGTTGTTGTTGTTGTTGTTTTGCAAAGATAGGTTGAAGGCTCAAGAATTTTGGTTTAACTTGTTCTGGTCTTGGTTTTGTTTCAAGTTGACATTAGGAATTTAGAAATTAATTTAGGAAAATAGTACACTATTAAAATATGGATAGTGATTATTTATTTTCATAATATAAATACAGTGAAAATTCGTTGTTAACAATATCTGCCATAGAAAGGGAATTCAATATAAGATAAATCTTTTTGTATCCTGTATAAGGGCATTTAGTTATGGAAATAAGAAAAAAAAGTGTTGATAAAAGAATCAACAAATAACAATAACTCTTATTTATATAGGGCTTATTTAAAGAGTTTTTCAAACTCTTTCTGTACCACAACTCTATCAGAGAGATAATGTAAAAGATTATTATCCTGCTTTTATAGATAGGGATACTGAGACTCAAAATTTAAGTAACTTGCCTGTGATCAGACAGCTAAAAAGTGTCAAGAGTTGGAACTCAAATACAGATTTCCTGACTCAACACTCAATGATAGTAGTTCACATTTTATGGTACTCGGAAAAGCTACAAAAATATTCCTGAACCATGACTCTGTGATGCAGGTAGTGCAAGTATTATTTATTCCCAGGGAGGGATAGAGGAAGATGGTTTGGTATCTTTGATTTCACTGGCTAAAGGAAGGGAAAGATTAGAGGAGGAAAGAGACAGAAGACAAAGACAGAAATACACAGAGAGAGATAGAGCCATAGGCAGTCAAAATGATAAAGATTTGAAATCTTGTTATATGCTAATGTGGGAAGGGTCATTGGTCTCTGGCTAATTGATTCTCTTTCCTTCCCCCAGCATACCCCACCCTAATTGGTACTGTTACAGAAAGTAAGCAACAAAATGAAATGTTAAACTAACTGTAATCATGCCGTCACTTTCTCCTTGATTGAATTGGAGAGATCAGAAAATAATTGTCCCTGACCCTTAAAATACTAAGGCTCACCAGTTCTGAGCAGTCTAGTCCGGGAGCAGCTTTGTGGACAAGACCCTTGTACCCATACCTGAGGGTAAGCGAGCAGGATGGGATTTTGTCTCTCACTTCTCCCACTTCCCTTCCTCCTCCCTCCCACCCCCCATCCTTTGCACAGATAATTGTTTAGCCACAAAGGTGTTACTTGATCAGTAGCAAATGTCCCATCTAAAATCATCGAGTTAAGCTAGTTTCAGAGAGTTCAAATAACAGTTGAGGAATTGAAGTCACACACAGATACATCGAGACAGTGACCTGAGGGAGGAGACAAGTTTCAAGCTTGAGTTTCAAGAAGTGTTGCTCCCAGAAGCCAAGAAGAGAACCAGTTTAGGGATAATTAACCCCTGTAAAAGCTATAGTTAGAAGATGAGGTGAGGAGAGGACTCCACAAGGAGTGAAAAAAACATTGAGGCCCAAGGTTGCCTTGGCCATCTGTGTTCCCTACATCTGTATCTCACTATACTAGTGAGACATTAACTTATAGTCCAAGTCTATGCCTGCTCTTTCCACTGATTCTCTGTGTATTTGTGACAGAGCTATATACCAAGTTTTAGGGGTTTTTCGTAGCTACTGATTTTATTATGCCATTTGCTTTTGTTTTGAGGTAATTATGTCTACTAGCTGATAGTTAACAAGTTAATTGGTAGGGCTTCTTAGCTATTGTTTTAGGAGTTCAGACCCACAAGGAATTCTAGCCCCTCTGAAAGTAGTAGGAAACAACCCAGGAGGGGTGCTACACTAGATTTACACAAGGAATTCTAGCCCCTCTGAAAGTAGTAGGAAACAACCCAGGAGGGGTGCTACACTAGATTTACAAGTGATGAAAATAAATCACAAAATGATTTTTCTTCTTAGATTATATAACTAGGGGACTCCTGGTATAGAAACTTCCTTCACCTATGAATGTCAGTGGATGCTCTGCAATTTTTTGTCACAGTTACCTGGTGCTCTGAGGAGTCCAGTAACCTGCCTATGGTTATACAGCAGTAGATATCAGAGACAGGGCTTGTGCCTTGGCCTTCCTGACTCCACAGCTGGCCCATTGAACACAAAGCCAAAACACCTCTCGATTCCATTTCATATGAAGAAACTGAGTACCAGAGAAGTTAGGACATTTACTCAGGATCATACAAGCCAATAAGAGTCAGAATTTACACTCATACCCAGGTCTCTTGACACTAAGAACAGCTCTCTAGCCACTAAACTATGGTACCCCTCCTCTCTAATGGAATAGGGTATGGTGTGGACCCTAATACAGGATTCTCATTACAGAATGTTCTGCTATTGGTCTTAATTTGTCTAAACTTTAGGGAGTTATTGCCTAATATTACAGAATAGATGTATGGGGGTATGACTGTAAAATTATGAGACTGATTTTCATGTTGATTTGTAGAACAAACAGGTCAATCATACATCAAATATGTTTTAAGGAAATGACGATATATCTCCTTCTGGTGGCTTAGTCATTATCACCTGGTATACCAGGAACCAAAGGGTGAACTAAAAAAAGTTATCCCCATTAGCCCCAATCCAAATTGGAAAAAGACAGAATTCCTCATTCATACCTTTCCATCTCTCCTTCTACAGTCCCTCCATTCAGATTCTCGAGCCCTGACCTGCCATACTAGGCCCCTAGCCATCTCAGAGCTTTTCACATCTACTACCTCTTACTATTTACTTCTTATTCATTTCAACCTGATGTAGGAGTATTAATAATTGAAATCAGGAGACCTGAATTCAAATCCCAGTTCTACCAACAAACATTTATTAAGGACATAGGATGTGCCAAGCACTATGCTAAGCTCTGAGGATACAAGGAAATACAAAAACAGTCCCTGTTCTCAAGGAGCTCACAGACTAATGTGAGACATTACATGTAAACAAATAGGTATGAACAAGATATAAACTCAGATACTTACTAGATATGTAACCCTAGACAAGTCACTTAATTTCTGTTTGCATCAGTTTCTTCATCTGTAAAATGGGGATAATAATAGCACCTACCTCCCAGAGTTGTTGTGAAGGTCAAATGAGATAATAATTATACAGCACTTAGCACAGTGCCTGGCACATAGTAAACACTATATAAATGTTAGCTATTATTGCTATTATTATTATTATTATTATTAATATTAGGATTACTTGGAAGTAATCTTAAGGGGAAAGCACTGGAATTATGGAAAACACTACAGCCTAACAAGTTGTATGAGTATTGGCAAATCACATAACCTCTCTGATCCTCAGTTTCTTCATCGGTAAAATGGTAATAGTAATAATGTGCTGCTGCCTCCCTCACAAGGCTATTGTAAGGAAAGTGTTTTGTAAACCTTATAGCACTATATAAATGTAAGTTATTGTTATTATTTATGGTATAAAAGGCTCTAAAGATTAACACTGTCTTGATTTTTGTACCTTAGGTTTTCTCAATATGCTTCCCAATTTAAATTTTTCACTTAAAAAATGAGATTAATAAAAAACAAATACTCAACTGAATTTGAGAAGCATTGCAAACACAACAGATAGCTTTGAAGAATAATGGAATATTAGAAGAGTTGAAACCGGAATAAGATCTCAATACAATTGGCTCTTTTTAAAAAAAAAAAATCTAGGACTATATTTGGTGGCTGTTTGCCTTGGCTAGTGTGCAGAAAAAGGAAAAAGGAACTTTTCTTTAGCCACTAACACCATGATCATAATCACTGGGTGAAATAATATTTTAACACTCTCTTAAAAATCATTTTAAAATCTCTTAGGTTGCGTTTCCACAAGATCAGATGTACTTCTGAACTGGAAAAAGATCTATCACTCAGAGTTTTACAAATACATAAATACTTGACACAAAATATCTGGACGATTGACTGATTTTTCAGTTAGCATGACCACTGACTCATTTACCCACTCACTCATTCTGGGTCTGTGCTTTATCTGGCTGCTCGTGCTGCTAGCCCCTGAGCTAGGAGCCCGAGTTGGAGAAGTTCTGTCCTCGAACCAGCTTTGTTAGCTGTGTGTTATGATGGTACTAAGCACAGAAAAAAACATCTGTGGTTTTGTCTGTAGAAGCAAAGTGAGGCAAAGTTGAGATCATTTTAATAGGAGCCAGCAGAGTTCCTAGAAATGTAGCACGTGCCTCATATGTCTTTATTGAAGTGAATTTCTAGAAGACAATCTTTTTATTTAGGAAAAGAAGATTCTTTTATAGTAATAATAGTAATCATAATCTGGAATTTGCATAGATCTTTAATGTTTACAAAGCATTGTATGAATATTATCTCTATCCTCACAATAACACTGGGAAGTAGGTGTTATTATTATCCCATATTACAGATGAGGAAACTGAAGTAGACAGATTAAACACCCTCCCAGGATCATGATTAGTAAATATCTTGATTTGAACTTGTGTCTTTCAGATTCCAGGTGCAGCACTCTATCCACTGAGCCACCTAACTGCCTCTCCAATATGATTGTTATTATTTTATTATAAATCAAAGATTTGTATGCAATTCTTTGTTCTGCATTTTGCGCTGTTTAGCCATTTTCTGTCATGTCTGACTTCAGTCCTGTTGGAATTTTCTTGGCAAAGATGCTGGAGTGGTTTGCCATTTCCTTCTCCAGCTTATTTTACAGATAAGGAAACTGAGACAAAGAGGTTTCAGTGACTTGCCCAAAGTCATTCAGCTAGTAAGTTTCTAAGGCCAGATTTGAACTCAGGTCTTCCTGACTCCAGGCCTGACACACTATCCATTGTGCCACCTACCTGCCCTTAGTATGAATAATCCTTAAGCCTGGAAAGAGAGCTTGGAGATCAATTAGCCTAACCCTCTTATTTTATAAATGAAGAAACTGAGTCCTGCAGAGGACTTAGATCATTTTCTTGAGGACATATAAGTAGTAATAGCAGCAAAACAGTTATTTGAACCTGGTCTTCTGCCTTCATGTCTGGTGCTCTTTCCATGAATTCTCAACATAATTGCTCTTCTATTCATTTTACTTTGTCAACGATGCCTTACTTCCATCTAGCCCTTTTAATTTTGAAAATGCTTTCACCCACTTATAAATCACTTTATCCTCAAAATAGCCCTGTGAGATGAGAGTTTGTGTGTGTGCAAGTATGTGCCCACACTTATGTGAGTAGGTGTATATTCTGAAGGAAGGGGGGGATAGAAAAGTATCCATTTCACAGATGAGGAAACTGAGGCTTAAAGGAGTTAAATGATCCACCCAAAGTCACACAGATAATTCACAGCAGAGATGCTTTTTACTACAGTGAAGCTTTGGATGGGCTACTTAACTAACTTCTCTAGGCCTCAGTTTCCATATTTGTGAAATGAAGCAATTGAACTTAGGTGCTTCCTAAGGTCCTTTCCAACTCTAAATCCTATGGGCCTATAATGCAGGTGAGCTGGCCCCTAGAGCTTTTCTCTCTCCAGCACCCTGCTCTTCTATTGAGTGTGACAGAAGAAGCAGCCAGGCTGGAGAAGAACAGAATGCAATCATTAGGTGCTTTCGTAGGTCAGTTGCATCTTGGCAGATATAGCTTCAGTGCTTCTGGTTAGAGTGAATACACCAGCCACCGCAGACCACATTTACTGGTTCTGTTATGCCATGGTCTGGTTGTTTAGGCTCTGAGGCTGTTTCTACAACCACGGAAATACTGGGGATGTCTGAGAAATTCAGTTTTAAAACAACTTTCAATCCATCTATTGAAACTGAGGCCCAGGATGATTAAGTCTTTAGTTATTTCCCCTCTTTGGCCTCATTTTCTTCATTTGTAAAATGAAAGGATTGTATTAGATGGCCATAAAATTCCCTCCCATCTCTAACATTTCTACCACCACAGTGCTGTTGGGAGGAAAGCAATTTATAAACTTGAAAGATATATATATAGATATATAGATATATATATACACACACACACACACACACACATACACACACATATACATATATACATATATATGTGTGTGTATGTATATACGTATATACATGTGTATATATATGCATATGCATATACATATGAGTTATGATCATAAAAAACATGGTGATTGGAGCATTGCTTCAACTACACTGACCACTTGTTTGCATTAATTGAATTCTTAAATCAATCAATCAATAAACAAGCATTTGGTTATTGGTGAGTAATTTCAGCTGTGTCTGACTCTTCACGACACCATTTGGTGTTTTCTTGGCAGAGATGCCAGAGTGGTTTGCCATTTCCTTCTCTAGCTCATTTTACAGATGAGGAACCGAGACAGAGTTAAGTGACTTGTCCAGGCACACACAGCCAGTAAGTGTCTGAGGCCGGATTTGAACTCAGGTCCTCCTGACTCCAGGGCCAGCCCTCTATCTACTGTGCCACCTACCTGCCCCCAAAAGCGTTTATTAAGCATCTACTATGTGCCAGGTGTTGCACTAAGCACTGGTAATATGAAGATAAAAATAATACAGCTCCTGCCCTCAAGAAGTTTCTTTCTATCAATGAAAATCCATTTCAGTATAGGAAATGCTAATAACTGCATGGTAAGACATTTCCAGGTCCTTGCAACATTACAGCTTCAAACAGACAAGCCAAAATGAATAAGATTAACTGAATTATTTGGTCATTCAAACTTGTTGCAGTCATTGGCACATCATTTCCTATTGCAGAGGAAGCTCAATTCTTCCATCACTTTTGCAAGTGAAGTAAAAGGGGCCAAGGCTCCCAAGACTTTTGCTTCAATTGCTTAATCTATTTAGAGAACAGATCTGGAATTGATTATTCACTTTGTATGTGTTCTTAATAAAAAAAAACAACTTTTTTTTCTTCCTAAGGGATTTCATAGTAAGCTTAAAAAAAATTCCTAATAAATAAGTTCTACCAGCCTGGAGTAGAGAGTATACCATCATGTATGCATTTTCTTTGCTATCTCCTATCCCTCAAGCATCCTACCTAATTTAAATTCAGCTGAACCTTTCTGAATGAGCCATCCATAGAGACCCCTGTTTATTTCCCTGCAGGGTCCAGTTTCTAAGTCAATCTGACTAGATGGAAAGCTTAGGTTTGTTTTGTTTCTTTAAAAAAAAAAAAACCTCATTACCAATTGGCCACTTTTTCTGAGTAAACAGCATAGCTGGCCAGGCCGCTATCAGTTTTTTCTCTTGGAATCCACCATTTAGGTACATATAATTCCCAACAAGACTCTGCTCCTTACACTACAGCTATTTGTTTTCATGACTAGTCTTTCATGAGTAACTTTATCCGAAGCCCTCTGAGAAGTACAGTAAATTATGTCCACTGGGTCAACTTTGTGATTTTATTAGTCTGAACATTAAATCTCAATATTTCTTTAAAGTATCTCAGATATGAGAGAAAAGCCACAAATGTAGTAATTAAAGTGCAATTAAAAAAGACTATCTGGGGCAACTATGTGGCGCAGTGGATAGAGCATCGGCCCTGGAATCAGGAGGACCTGAGTTCAAATCCTGCCTCAGACCAAACACTTGACACTTACTAGCTGTGAGACCCTGGGCAAGTCACTTAACCCCAATTGCCTTTAAAAAAGAAAAAGGAAAAACTATCCTCAGATACATAAATGTAGACAAACAAAGGAACCACGGCAAACAAAGCTCTAGAAAATTATTCTGTAGCTTAATACATGCCACTTCTTGTTATTTCCCTACCATTATATAGTGGCCAAAGTACCTTTTGACCTCACAAGCAAACTTCCTTCTCTCTAACTCAAAAAATAAAATAAAAACCATAAAGTAGAGAAATTTTTAAACCGATTTTCTTTTACTAAGTTAATAAAAAAAAAAAGCAGGTTCTTCATATGACCTAGTCATCCAATAGCTCAAACATCAATCTTTGTATTTATATGATACTGAACATTTGGATAAAAAGTGAAAAAGCCAGTCAGCTTGAGATTTTGTCTCTATCACAATAAATATCTGGGTACTTGGAACAACCAGATATTCACTAAAGGGTTTTTGTTGTTGTTGTTGGGTCATTTTTCAGTCATGCCTGACTCTTCATGACGCCATTTGGGGTTTTCTTGGCAGAGGTACTAAAGTGTTTTGCCACTTGCTTCTCCAGCTCATTTTACAGATGAAGAAACTGAGGCAAAGTGGCTTGCCCAGGGCCACACAGCTAGTAAGCATGCTACTAAAGAGTATAAATAGCCATTAAAAAGGATAAAAACTTCATGGGTTCAGTTACTCTGGTGTCTACATGAAAACATTGGCTGGGACGATATTGGATATGTTCAAAGAGAAAATATGTTGGTCATTCACAAGTCTATCACTTCCAAATTTGTCTGGAGAGCTACACATTTCAAAGAAACAAAATAAATTAAGGTATTTAAGAAGAATTATCTGTGTGATTATCTGTGTATCTGTTTGTTTGTTGGTTGGTTTGTTTTCCAGGCAGATAAGTATGATACAAAGAACACTAAGAGACCAAAAGAAACCCACCCAATTCTTAAATGACAGAAGCAAATACTCAAACTTCCTTTGAAATTAAGTTCTAAAACATAACCATGGAATCTGTTTATTCTGAAGCTGATAATTATTATATTAAATTGCAATCCCTTCTCATTTTATTCTTCTTCACATTTCTGATGCTATGATTTTGGTAGCTATATGCAGACAGTATGCATATTTTATGAATATGGAGAGAAACATACTATTACTCTTCTTTGGTGGTCTTACTAATATAATGTTAAGGGGGAAATTTTAGATGCTTTGGGCTTCTTCCTATTTAAAACTTTTGGAAACTCTCCCATTGTTAATAGCTTTAGAAAAGACGGCAATTTCTCAATTTTTTGTGTCAGACTCCTTAAGATACCCTCTAAAATTTAAGTATTTCCAAAGACTAATGACCATAGGATATGGAGAGAATATATTCCACTAGTCCACTTGGGGGAATCAACATTTTTTGCTGTTAAATTTTTCATGGAATTTCTGCTAATAGTAAGACAGGTGTTTGACAGCAGTACTAGAAGATAAAATATAGTAAGTTATTCGATTAGTGATTGGAAGGAATAAGGCGAGATGGTGTTTGGGGTTTCTGCAAATTCTCCTTGCTGAATAAATGCTGGGTAAAATGAAACCAGTAATTTTGACCATGTAAAGAGTAAAGAAATCTGGATTGTAGGAGGAGAATATACAGATCAATTATTTTAAAAGATAAGCTCTCCCCAACCCCAATTAGGTGGTAACAATTGATTTAATAGCAAGCAATGGCAGAACTAGCATATATATATTTGGAAGTGGGGTGTGTGTGTGTGTGTGTGTGTGTGAATGTACATGGATGCAAGTATGTATGTAGGTGAGTCCTGCTTCCATTGCCCACTGCTATGAGCTAGGCATATGACTTTTGAAGGCAGATTGTTTTTTTTTCCCTCCACCTACACATGAGTTAGGATAAGGAAAAAAATCTTGAGAAAGGGGGCTCCTTTCCCTTCTCTGCTTGGGCAACAATGTCCCTGGAAAAAAATTACAGGGGAAAGAGGGGGGAGAATCACACCCCAGAGTAGAAAATACAGATCCCTCTATAGAATTAACATATATGGTGGTGTCACATTCTCCTTAAGGCTGGATCAGATTAAATGTACTGAATCCAAGTCATCTTGCAGAATATGAAAATATTGGCATGGAAAGGATTTTTCAGTAATGAATATAATGCAGAATAATGAACAGTAGCCAAAAAGAGAGAAGATGTAAAGCCAATCAAAGGAAGGGCAGATGTTTAAAAAGTCTTTTGCTATTCAGGATTGTGATCCAACAAAAGCAATTATGTTTCTGCTTTCTCAATTTCAAAACAGTAGAAAAGAGCTTTGAGGTTTTCCAATGCTTACGTCCTATCTACACTCTGTTAGCTGAACAGAAGGTATCATAATACCACACATAGCCAAAGGCAACTGATTCCAAGAGAAGCTCATAATTTGGGACAGCCAGTGAGTTAAAGGGGCTCTGAATCAAGCAGGTGAAATACATATATTCAAAGATTGCCCCCAAAATACATATAGAAAACATCTAATTAAGCCCCGCTTTCCATCAGATAAAAGAATCATAAAAACAAAACCGTAGACCAACATAGAGGTGGAAATGATATTAGGTAGCTTGTCTATGAACTCGGAAAGAGAGGCCATCTAGGCCTTTGTCAGGAGATGAGGAAAATTGTGAGAAGGGCTTTGGTTTCCAGGCAAGGTGGCCAATGTTTTTGTGATAGCTGACTTTGCTTGTTCTCCATCCTTTCACCAGTGAATAGCAGGATAAAATTAAAATGCTATGGCTTTAGGTCTGTCTCAGGATAGGGCCATAAAATATGTATACTGCATATGGTTAGAGGACCACATTAGTAAGTGACAACAGCACATCAAATAGAATTGTCCTTATTCTCTGTGAAACTTGATAGAAAAATATGGAGCAGTTAAAGAAGAAAGAAGAACATTTCACAGGAGACCTATTTCACTTTATTCCTTATATGTACAAACATGAATAATTTGACATTCTGTTTAGACAGTTTTTTCTTAAGTCTTTTAAATAAAATGAAAGAAAGGAGCTACACTTTAAATATGAATGCAGAAAGGTATAAGTTGACAGCACCCAACCTTCTTGTGCCTCTTTTTCTGTTGCTTGAGAGTACAATAAAATCCCATCTCCCCTTCCCATCTTTTCATAATGTTTATGGTTGTTTTAGGTAACACACAAACCACGGAGGATGTGATGTTCTTCATATTGCATGTTGATGGCATATAACTGATGTCAAAATTTCTCATGGTAGGAATTTTCCCATAGTGGTTAGCCAATCAGAGTATTTTCCTATAGAAAATATTTTGGCTGTAAATACAACCAGGTAAAGGTAAATGCTAACTTTTCAATGTTTGGCAAGCAGTGATGCCCTCAGCTCACCACTGAGTGAATGAGAAGTGTATTCTAGGCATAAGAATTGACTTGAATGTTGGGTGTAATAAATTATGTGATTATTAAAACGCTGCTCAGTTCCAGCCCATATTATTTTATTTTACCTTTGCTGTCTCCTCCGTTGCCTACTCCACTTTACCCTGTTGTCTATGTGCTTAACTTGTAAAATGCTAAACAAGTTTTGATATTTACCTGTTTATGATTAAATTGCAAAATGATCTGCTTTAGTTCTGTTCTAAATTAAGGTCTGCATTAAATGTCATAGCATTTATCTTTCATAAAATGAGACAGCAAGGACACTAATTTCCTAGGTATTCAATCACTGCCCTGTGCCACTTGAGAGGCAGCCTGGGAATGAGCCTGCCCACAGTTCACAGCTCACTGACAGCACTGAGATGGAATCATAAAAGTCAATTAATCATTAAAAGCTGTTACAAGCACATATCGAACCAGTCTGGCACAAAATGTTAATCAGTCCAATATCAATATAATAAATTCCTGCAAATTGGAACGATCAATACCTTTAAGGCCTAATGAATCAATCGGAGGGCACTAGGCCTCTCCTTGGGGTCCTGGTGACATGGCAGCCGTACAAGAGCTACATTTCTAGGCACACTGCCAACAGAGGTCACCTATCCCAACAGGCTGTTCACTTTAGCAGCAGTTACCACGGTGACAGCATGTCACCGTTGCCCTAGTGTCCTTCTAGGTAAGGTGGAGACCAATGCATCACTGCCTTTGATGGATTTGTCAATAATACTTAGCAGGGGAGGGGAACCGCTCACATAACACTCGCGGGTCTGCAGTCCCGGAGCAGTTTGGTGTGATTTAATTGTCTGAAGAGATGTGTGCTTCTGCATATATGCAGGGACTAAACAGTGGTCAGAGGAGAGGGAGTTGGCAGGGAGACTGCCTGTATTCTAAAACCTTGGGAAAACAGGGGCAAAACATAACAAGCGGCCACAGTGGCGGCTACTTCAGTGTTACATTAACCAAGTAGCTGTGTGAGTAAGAAATAACCTGGAGCTTTGCAGATTAACAATTTATTATCTACAAAATTTTAATACATTACTCATGAGTGGATATGGACTTGTGTTTTAATGCTGTCCGAGCAGCATTTCTAGGCACCTGCTTACAAACTATGGATGTTCACCAAGAAAAGACTGTCAGTATAGATTTGGGCCAACAGGCCTGATTTGCTGGGCTTTTCTCTCCCTTTTTCTCCACATCTCTCTGTCTTACATACATACACACTCATACATGAGTTTATGCACACACACACACACACACACACACACACACACACACCCCTTAGCACAACATCTCTTCAGGGTCTGAAAGAGAGAACACATGGAGATGGGATTTTAAACCAGCTTCTTCGTCATCTGTTTTGAACCGGCGAAGAGCTTTCCGGTTCTAAACCATTTTATCTTCTGTTACGCCTATTAAAACTGACCAGAGATGGAAACTGATAGCAGCTTTAGGATTGCAAAGTGTAATGAAACCTCTTTAGAAATGAAAGAAATCTCTGCAACTAGGGCTCTGGGGATACATTGTGTTCCAGAGCCTTTGCTGTCATTTAACATAAAACATAAAGGTTAACACTGAATAAAATAATACCCTTGTTGGTTATTTTAATATTCTCCAAGTATAACTCTCCCTTACCCCCTCAGGCCAGCTGTTATATAATGCAAGGACTGCAAGGCTCCCAAGTTATTTTGTACTTCTCTGCAGTAGAAACACGATGGTTCCACAAAGTTCAACATTAAGAAGCTATTGCATGTATCTCCTTTGCAATCACTCTTTACCTTATGGGGAGAAAATGGAAACTGCACCTACCCAAAGACATGCTAATTCCTGCTAGCTCATACACATAAAAAGCTTTTTTTTCTTACCTTAAAAGTACAAGAAAGCAAAAAAAAAAAAAAGTCTTTTTTATTATGGTGGTCTAAATTATAGGAAACATCAAAATAAATTACAAATCCTACAGGAAAGAAATACCCTATTCAACACATTGAGACAGGCTGATGTTATGAGTGCTCAGACAAAGGTAATACAGTGCCTCTGCTTAATTGCCCTGACACCTTGTTCAGTTCCTCCAGCTATACTCTGAGAGCTAAAAAATCTCTCATTGTTATTAATTGTATTCCTTTTAAAATGTAATGTCATATCGCTGCAGGCTGAGCTAATGAAACATACCCATATTACCAAAATAGGCATATTTCTCTTTGTACAACACGTTCTATCAAAACTGTCTGCTAAAGACATTGTGTTAAAGACCCTTTCATAGAGTCATATAAAGAATATCTCAACTACTCCAACATTTCTATTACATGATTATTAAAATGCCCAGGAGGACTAAACAATATAGTGTGAATTCAGTTATCCTATAAGACTTTAGAAATAGTGTTAATTCCTGTCTCTGATTTATGTTAATATTAATGCTAGATTGCTGGCTATGGACACTAAACGGCTATTGCATACCAATTCATACAAAGACAGAGGCTCTCTGATGCACTGGGACTAGATTCCTCTATTATAACGAGAATCTGAATTATTTATCTCTATTTATCCTATAGTAGTTCACTTGACCACTTTCATTTTTTCTTTTTATCCAACACATCAATGCATGTAAACACGACTTTGTAACTACCGCAAACTTACATGTGTGGCTCTTTTTCAGTTGCCTGGAACAGGAAACAGACAGTTGACAAAATGTGAGCTATGGACACAATTCATTTAGCAACATTTATTTGAGGTAAACTCTGCTAATTAAGTCAGCTTTAACACAGACACGCAAATTGCAATGTGCACATGTGTCTGGCGCCTAAAAACCATCCGGCAGACCTAGAGGAAGTCAAGCAGTGGTGGGCCTAGGAGATAGTTAATAAATTTGGCCTCTCCTTCCTGTGACCTTCTTGTTAGAAAGATGGGTGTCTGTGGGGGAGCACTGAGTGTTTTTGCTTCAGGCAGATCCTTGTGTTGTGTTCACTTGGGTCATGGGTTATACAATTGCAGCTGAATCCAACAGAATTGAAAAATTCAGTTTTCTGATTCATGGTAGATCATTAAGATGACCTTGTCATAATCAAGACCAGGACCTCCCAGTCCCCACGATTTACCAGGCCACATCAACAGACTGTGGTTAATTCAAATTATTAAATCTTTTACTATATACCTCTCTTTGAGTGGCATGGGCATATGGATAGTAGATAGACCTTAGCTTCCTGGCACAGGGAAGCAATTAAAGGGAGTGACAAATGAAAGGAGCATAAATATGGCATAGTGGCTAAAGACAACTGATAATAATAACTTGTATTCTCATACTATTCTGTTTACAAAGTGCTTTACAAAGAGGCATTTTTTATGGTGGAAAGACTTTGGGAATCAGAGTTTTGGGATTCTAATCCCAACTCTTCTAATAACTGTGTGACCTTGAATAAGTCATTTAATTTCTTTCAATCTTAGGTTCTTTACCTATAAAATGAGAGGGTTGGATTAGCTAACCTTAAAGGCCCTTCCCAGTATTAAATTTGTGAACGTATGATCCTATAAGAGATAAGTAGTTGGGTTGTCACTAATCAGAATTGACCAGTTTGAAGTAATGGACACAGAATCAACCTTGACAGTAGCCTCCTTCCATAGCATAAGTCAGTCCTCTGTTCTTCCTCCTCTCCCTTTCCATTTTCTTCTCTAGCACATTTTACAGATGAGTAGCTGAGGCAAATAGGGTTAAGTGATTTGCCCAGGGTCACATAGCTAGTGTCTGAAGCCAGATTTGAACTCATGAAGATGAGCCTTTCTGATTCCAAGCCTAGTGCTCTATCCACTGCACCATCTAGTTGTCCTAAAGGCCTCAAAATACTAAGCTGCAAATGTGATTTAAAAAAAGAAAAACTTGAGAGGCAAACCACACTGGAAATTATTTAGTTCTTTAAGTATTAGTCATTAGTTTAAAGAACATGTAAATGATATTTCTAGGGTATATTTAAGTATCTAAGGTTGTGTCTATACAATACCAACACAACTAATAAATTTAGAGTAAATTTCCATAACTGAGATTGCCAGACTCTTTAAAGATATGGGTACTCCCTCTCATTTGCCCCAGAAATCAAAACTTCTTGAGGGCATGAACATGATTTGCTAGCTTCTCAGGTAATCTGGCATAAAAAGAGTAAGTCCCCTTTTGCAACCAAAATGTTCTAAATAGTGACCCATGCTTGCCTGATACCCTGAATGTGAAAGCCCTCAGCTCAATCTCAAAACAACCCTGGGGAACTATCCAGGGTTCTGGATTGACTCATCCTGAAGTTCTTTCTAACCATTAATTCAAAAATAAACATATGAGTGCTTAAGTAGAAGACGTTGTTTTATGTACTGGGATATGAAGACAGCAATAGAACAGCCCCTGCTCTCAAGAAACTTACATTTTACTTGGGGCGGGGGGAGAGGGAGGCAGACAAATATAAAAAAAATGTATAATAAGAGGTTATTTGGCAAGGGATACAGTACTAATACCTGGAAAGGATCAAGGAAGTCATCATGGAAGAGATAGCACCTAAGCTTAGCTTCAAAAAAAGGCAAAGATTCTGAGAAGTAAAGATAAGGAAATGCAGTTCAGGTGTGGTGAATGTTCCTTTGACATCCTTCTCTTGCTCTCCTCTTTCCCCCCTTTCTCCAATAAGAAGGTGGCCCTTTCCCTTGTTAAGGCCAACCCCACCTCATGTGCCATTGATCCTCATGCCCCCTTGTCTTCTCCAGCAGAATGCCCCTCAATAACCTCATTTCTCACTAATTGTTCTCCTTGCCTCAAGTCACTCCCCACTGTAGTTCATTATCCATACCCCTGATAGTTATTTTTCCTTAAATGCAGACCCAACGATATCAATCTAGTGACTTCCAATTGTAGCTCTTCAAACGTGACCCCAATTTATCTTCTCATCCTTCATTTGTCTTACTCTTCCTATTCTGTGATCTAGCCACACTGGCTTTCTTTCTATTTCTCACACAGAACATTTCATCTACTGACTCTGTGTTTTTGTACTAGCTATCCTCCATCTTTCAAATGTACTCTCACTTCCACCTCTTAGAATCTCCCTCTTCCTTCAAGATGCAACCCCTGTTGCTTAATCTATGAAGTCTTTGCAGATCACCACAACTGCTAGTGCTCTCCCACCCAAACTACCTTGTATTGATTTGTATTTATTCTCTTTATTTTTCTTCTGCATATATTTGTATATGTACTTGTCTCTCCCATCAGAATATGTATGGAATGTTCAAGGAGGATTAGCACCTCTACCATGAGGGTTTACTGAGCCCTTTTCAGGGCTGCTCAATCCACCTTTGGTATCCACCTCCACCCAACTCTTACATATGGCTCCAAAAAGGTGTAACATTTGCAGTGGCCACACTCTAGTAAACCATCTCAGCAGACAGGCTAAACCAGGTTGAGGGTAACCAACAGGCCTCAATTATCAGTTATTTAGGGGAGTGTCTACCCCAAGCAGGTGGAGACTTCACCCCATGGGATGGATGGGTGAATGAGAACAATTTGTTCCAATAGCCATGAAGCAGGTATTATGGAGCACTTATACAGAGGTTCCCAAAATACTACCCCCTGGGGGCACTGGGCAGTAGTTGCTTCAGGTGCAATTGAATAAAAATAAGGGGGCAGTAGAAGCATAAGGAAAGAAGAAAAGAGAAGGAAATTTTGAAAAACTGTACATGTTTCATCTGTTGTGTAACAGAGTTAAAGTCATAGTGATTACATTATTTTCCAAATAAAATACAAAATGCAAGTTATAAACAATCAGTGGTCAAGTCCACCTGCAGGTCTTAACAATCAAGTACTGGCAGGCAAGTGTGTCAGACATTGTTGGAAAGTCCATCGTGTATCAGCAGAAATATGTGTGTGTAATGACTTGTTTACAAATACGATATTATACAGTTACATGACACAATATTGCATCATCAAAATTTCAACGCAGGGAAAAAACCCACAAATTTACAATAAATTATTAAACTTAAGATGAGTCATTTTAAAAAATTATATTTTTTGAAACAATGCAAATTTTTTTTTAAAAAAGGTTAAAAAAGTAAAAATTTCTAATGGGGGCTGAGTAATTTTTTTAAAGGGGAAAATAAGCCAAATAAGTTTGGGAACCTCTGACTTAGAACTTGGACAGACATCAAAGATGCCAAAGTGATCTACTGCATCACAATCCATCCACAGCCAGTCATCCTGACTAATCATTCTGACTTTTGTCTTGAGACTAGACTTCAGTGAGAGTGAGGCTAATGACTTTGTGCAACTCTGCCTCACTTAAATTCAATTCACACATAAGTCAAGATGTCACCCCACAATGTGATGGTGCTCTTCAAAAGGAAGGATGAATAACAAAATGTAAGCTTCTTGGGAGTAGGAATTATTTAATTATTTGTACTTAAATCCTCAGCACCTAGAACAGCACCTGGCATATAGTATGCCTTTTAAAAATACTTGTTTGATTGACTAATTGATTGATTTGTGACCTATATGAACAACAGTTGGCCTGCTGCCTCAGCCTGATTTATCTTTGATCTCTTAACTTCAACACATCCCTTTGCCAGCCCATACCCATCCTGATTTAAACCCCAGTGGCTACCCTGCCCCTCCGTGCTCCAGACCAGCAACCCAGTCCTCTGGCCAGAGTCTTGACAATTACAGTAAACTCCTGTTTTTAACATAATACCATTTAAATGGAAATGCCAGTTTTGCAAAGTGAAAGTGACTGGTAATGAGGATTTGAATGATGCTTATGAGCCTTCTATGTAATTTTAAATCAATTGTGTGTTCTAATTCATTAACAAAGGAACAAATAATATGGGCATGTTTAATCTCTTATCAAATAGAATGGGTTTTTCCAATAAAATTCTTAAGGAAATTGTCAATTTCCCATTTTCCCCAGAAAATCCATTTTTCTAGATGACCTTAGTCCTATCTCATTTTGTAAAAATTAGATCTTACAGTTGTAGTCATTTCTGGGTCCTTTCCCTCTCCACCCCTCTCAAAATGAATGGTAGTCCTTGGGAGAATTCACAGAGGACTCAACTCCCCTACCTTCCCCTAAATCATTTGAATAATTTTACCCAGGGGTTTACCCCAAATTTTTCCTCCTGAAGAGAGCTGATTATAGAGAAAGTATGGTCCTTTATTAGAGCCTAAACAAATGGGTCATATTACTTGGGGCGGGGACAGACCTTGCAGATGTCAGATGGAGGAAAAATATCTTTATAATAGCTGGAGCTAGAGTCAAGAAGACCTGAGTTCAAATCCTGCCTCAGACACTTACTAACTCTGGGCAAGTCATTTTAAACTTTCTCAGATACAGTTTTCTCATCTGTAAAATAGGGGAAATAATAGCACAGGATTGTTGAAAGGATCAAATGAAATTACAGGGGTACAAAATATACCTTGAAGTGCTATACAAATGTTAGTATTTTTATTAATTATTATCATTCTATCCTTAGTCACAATATCTGAACTCAGGATTGTTGACCAAAACTCTCCTGAAGTTGTGGAGGAGCAGAGTATGTTACCTTGCAAATCTTGTGTGAGATCAAAGGTTATTAGGAGTGATGGCAAAGAGGAAAAGCTTCAGTGAAAGAAGTGGAGCCTGGCTCTGTTTCACTAGAGTGATAATAGAGGGAAAGCAGTGCCTCTTGCCCCAAAAGAGAAATTCAGGGGGGCTTTCTTCCACAATGATAAAAATTACAACTCAATAATAAAGAAATGTCTGCTTCCTCAAAGAGTTCTGATTTTGTTTCATATCAACAACACCTTGTACTACCCTCTGGGAGGCACTCAGAACTGAAGGAAGAGCCATCTCTATATATACTTATTTAAAGAAGTAGGAAGAGAAGACTGCTTATAAGGGAGAAAAGCACCTATTAAAGAATGTAAGTAGCTGAGAATATGTACATCTCTGTTTATGTATGCCTATATGTCTTTGGCATTTATTCATTTGAGAGTTTATTTTCTAAGTGTTCTGTATTTGGGATGCTGTTTTGTTTTCTTCATTTCAAAAAACTATAATTTTGTGAATCATGTACTTGCAGATGGGACTTGAGTCTTCTGTTGTGAGAGCGTCTGACATGAGTTATGCTTGTGTTATATATTTGGTTTCATGTAGGGCAACAACCAAAATTATGTTTTAATTTTTCAATCAATTATGTTTTTGTTGTATAGATATAATTTAAGAATAAGATTTTTGTTTGGTCTAGACCATAATTTCATTGCTATAGAAAACCTCAAGTGAGGTAACTTTCTCTACCATGGCATATTGCTAACTACTTCACAACGTATAAATTGAAAAGAGTTGGGGCAGCTAGGTGGCACAGTGGATAGAGCACTGGCCCTGAAGTCAGGAGGACCTGAGTTCAAATGCAGACTCAGACCAAACACTTGACACTTACTAGCTGTGTGACCCTGGGCAAGTCACTTAACCCCAATTGCCTTTAAAAAAAAAAGTTACCTGAGGCACTGTGAGGTTAGATGTCTTGCCCAGGGCTGCACAATCAGTATATGTCAGAGATGGAAAGTAAAACTCAGGTTTTCCTGTTTCTGGGAGCAGCCCTTCATCCATTATACCAGGTGGCCTCTCAAGAATAAAGTTACAGTAAGCAATTAGTGGTATGGCATTATTATTAACATTGGAGTATCTCAGATGCGCACAATGGGGCTTCTGTTAAAATCTAAGAGTAATGAACTTGGTCCTACTGAAATAGAGGAAATTGTGGGCTTCTCATTTAGGTTGAAGCTGTTTCTCCCTACATTCCTCTACATGAGAGCATAGTTGAGCAAACCATGGGAAAGGTAAGATTGTGGTGGTCCTGCTCTCATTTACTCCAATTCTCTTCTGATCTTCTAGAAACCCAGTTTTTCTTTTCTTTTCTTATTCACACTTTGGTTCTGTTTTCATTCAATCAAACCCAAAAGAATGCCTATTCCACCATCAGGTGATTTTAGTTAGAGTGAGACATGATTGTCTTTGGTCCCCAATATGTTCCAGTTCAGTTCCCCAGAGAACATATATTCTGCCCCTGTATAGTTGCATGTCAGTATATAACACCACTTTCGTGACCAGATAGGTGGTTCTGGTCTAATTGTCCATCTCTCTTGTTTTATGCTCCCATTCTCTCTCTCACTTTTTTTTGGTTTGTTTTTGCATTTTGGTGAGGCAATTGGGGGTTAAGTGACTTACCCAGGGTCGCACAGCTAGGAAGTGTCAAGTGTCTGAGGCTGGATTTGAACTCAAGTCTTCCTGACTCCAAGGCCAGAGCTCTATACACTGTGCCATCTAGCTGCCACCTTCCCATTCTCTTTTTATACTCCTCTGTCTCTCTCTGTCTGTATTTCTATCCTCTGCCTATTTCTCTCTCTCATTTTCTCATTCTCTGGACTTTCTGACATTTTAATCGGAGAGAACCAATTTCTACACGTGAAAATGACCACACAAAATAAATCTTCTTTACTAAGTACAGCAAGAAAAAGAACCAAGTCAGGGTGGGGATCCTGTGGCGTCAAGGTCCCATGTGGCCTTCTAGGTCCTTGGGTTCAGCCTTTTGGCTGAGTCCAAGTTTTACAGAACAAATTCTTTTATTAAGGAGATTTGTTCTGTGAAGTTTGGATTCAGTCAAAGGGCAGGATTTGAGGACCTCGAGGGCCACATGTGGCCTTGAAGCCACTGATTCCCCACCCCTGAACTAAGTAATCCCACACGGCAAGAGCAGCACTTGGATAATTTTCCCTTCCTGGGCTTGGAAAAGCATTTAGCTTGCAACCTTCCATACATAGAAAGAATAAAGATCAAGGAATGCAAGAACTCCACTGTCTGTAATTTATTAAGACTACTAAAGAATATTGAGTGTTGTGGTATATTTGCAAAACTAGATCAAGTTATTTTGGACAGCACAACTGTAGAGATTTTAAGACTGCCAAATGCTTACAGATGGAAGTCTTGATAAATTGCAAAGCTATGTATAAATGGGAGTTACCCTATGAGATACCATAAAAAGCAGTTAGGTCCTGTCCTATGTAACATTTTAATTAAGGTCATGAAAAAGGGAGTATAGAACATTAATAAAGCTTGCAGATTGGCACTAAATGCTATATCCAAGGGGAAGTGTAGAAGGAACTGTGTCCAGAGAGTGTATATAAGAAGCAAGTGTTGAGAAACCCAGTGGATGCTAACTTTGTCCATGTTGACACCTACAACATCTATGATGAATAATAGAACATGAAATCCTCCAGAGGAGGAAAGATAAAAAGAAAAGCAGAGAGGAAAAAAATGAGGAAAAGAAGGAAAGGAAGAGAAAAACAGAAGTCAAAGGAAGGAATCAGTATAAAGCATAAGAATATCTTGCAAAAGCATAATACCACCATCCGCTTCTTACCAGAAATCCAAACAACTGCAAACATAACAAATAAGCAGAACTTTTTAAATGTCATGTTCTTTATTTTTATGAGAAAAATACAAACATCAAGTAAACAAATATCAGCAAGTAAGGTGTGAAAGTACTTTGCATAAAATTCAATATATGACAGGATCACAGGTTTAAAGCTAGGAGGCACTTCAGAAACTATGCAATCCAACTCTCTCTCAATTTGAAATGAGAAAGCTGAGCCCTAGAGTGGTTAAGTTACCAAGAAATACACAGATAATAAAAGGCAGAGCCATCAATTGAGCCCAGATCTTCTGATGTCAAATACAGAATTCTTCTACTTCCCAGCCAGGCTGGTAAAATATCATGATCAAGGCTCTATTGTTAATGTTATTATCATCATTATAGTATCAATGATTTATTTTAAAAGTTGTCTTTCATAGTATGTCATAGGGTCAATATAAATTCAGCCCAACCCAGACTTTCTATATCTATAGTGCTATATAATCATAACTCGTATTCGCAATGATACCGGTATGTTCCTATAAAATCCTGGAATACTTTTCTGAATCTTCCAAGAGAGTTTAAATTATTTTCATGGTCATTTGTGTGTAAAGTACAATTTATTGTCATTTAATTCATTGAAAATGACAATCTGTGAATTGTATTCATAAAGAATCTATTGAGCAAAGTAGAAACCCAAAACACCCCACTCCCAGAACATTCAAGATACAGGGGGACATACTATATAGTCTTATGTTGTCATAATGAGAGAGTAGATTAGATATAAGAAAGAATTTCCTTATAGGAAAAACTGCCAACACTAGAATTGGTTACTAAAGTTGTGAGATCTTCTCTGAAGGTATTCCAAAATGGGATTCCTAGATTTTCGTCTATCTGGAATGGGTTACATGTGATCTTGCCTGATGGTAAAGCAATGAACTAAATGTTCTCTCGATGTTATTTCCTTTTCTAAGATTTTAGGAATTGGGGCAAGACTCTCAGACTATCTCTAAACCTAAGATAGTTATCCTAACCCTCAGTTGAGGACTTTAGATAGAAATGGAAATGAAGCATTTGTTTAAAGTAAAATGTCAAATTGAGGGGGAAAAAATGGGAACCCCAGGAACACAGTACCATATTCTTAGATTGCACATTTGGGAAAGCTTTGGAAGTGCCTGGCCAAAGGGGAAATAACTCTCCCTAGAAGTCCATAGTAGATCCATTTCTGGCAGAGGAGCTGTATTAACTATTTCAAATTGGCCACAATAATATCCCAGAAGCCTTACCTAATAATTGCTACTGTGTACACAAAGGTAGTATGGCACTAGTAATAGATTGAGAGATGGCCTGGATGATCTGGGTTCAAATCCTGCCCCTGAATGATACTGGTTATGTGACTGTGGGAAGCCACTTAACCCCTCAGCTCTTTGGTGAATTCTCACACCTTTTGCAGAGCATATCCCAATCTTCATTGTTAAAGGGAGTCTCCTCACTGGGAATTCACAATATGGATGAAATCACAAGTCCTGTCTCTGCCCAAAAATGTTCACAGAAGAACAGTTTGCTTTCCATGGACACCAGAAATGCCCCTATCATGTTTCAGTATTCTGCTTTTCTGCCAGAAAAAAAAATGATCTTAAACTGTAGGGAGAGCCTACAGTGTAAAGGAGAGAGACTAATTGTCCCCTACAGCTTTATAAACCTTAATAATCTTTGTAATACCTTGGCTAACTGCCTGAAAGAAATTTCTTCTAGTACTTTCAGGCCACATGTGTTAGCATTGACAAAAAAAAAAAAGAAGAAAAAAGACTTGATTCAGTTGATTTGGGAAAATAATCTGTCAAACTCATCAATTCAGTTGAAATGATTAACCCTCTGTCAATTTCCAAGTCTTCAGAACTGTGATTGAGATTTGTAATATGAAGGCCCTAATTGTGGCATTTAAGGAAGATTGTTCTAGCCACCTATGCCATACTCCCTCACTTCAGCCCAAGTCACTTGTTTAATCTTTTTTCCTATTTCAATTAAGTTCAACATTTATTAAGGGCCTATGACATGCAATGCACTTTGCTAGGCTCTGGGGAAACAGATACAGAAACAAAAACAAAAAATTATCCCTGCCAACAAGGCATTCACTGCACATTCTGTTGGGGCCCTAATACTCCCTGTGAAGCTCTACAGCATATTTATTAATGTGAGAATTTGTTAATGAGAATCAAAAAAAAATTTTTTTACATTTGATAAGAGAAACTTGATCTCTGACTCTACAACTATTTGACAATTTACTTTCTGAAAAAGCAAAAAAAAACCTGTGAATTTTCAACAACAACAAAAGTATTATTTCAAACATCATAAAAATGAGAACTAGGAAAGCCATCCAGGTATCTAAGATATCACATGCCATAATTAAGGTTAGCTTTTGGCATTATACACAGAAATTAGAATAAAATGAGATTGGATGTCAAGAGGAAAGATATTTTGTGCTAAAAGGACCTTCTTGGCCATTCACTGTCTACTTTACCTGTAAGGAATGTTTACCATGGTCCCTACACTATCCTTCCCCCCTCCAATGTTTTTTGACTCAGTTTTTTAAACTGAGTGTGGTACTTAAGGTGGCAACACAAACCACTAATAGGAGGAGAGGATTCCCTGCTTAGACCAATCATTGCCTAGTGAAGACAAGCTTTCTCTCCTTCACCAGACCACAGTCCCTTTTACCACCCCCACCCCCAAATCTTCAGGACTGGAAAGAGTGAGTTGGTATGTGCATCACTCTCATGTGAAGGTACCCCCAAAAAGAATATCAAAGTACAGGCCCAGGTCAGGTCTATACAACATGATAACTGAATTCAACAAGCACTGTGTCAGACATTGGGGATGGAAAGACAAAAAAAAAAAAGCTAGTCCCTTGCCTCCAAAGCTCATAATCTTAGGGGGATATGGTATGTAAAATAAGTCAACACAAAGATGTTTCCATAGGATAGAGGGCACTAACAACTCAGAGGATCAGGAAAAGCCTTGCATGGGAAGCGGTACCTTAGCTGAACACTGCAGAGAAGCAGGGATTCCAAGAGGTGGAGGGGAGAACCAGTACAAAGGTATGGAAGAGGCATATGGCATATAATCTAGAGCAAGTAGGTCATTTTGGCTGGGATGTAGAATGCATAATGTGGAGTAATGTGACATCACTCTGGAAAAATAGGTTAGAAGGGCTTTTTAACAGACAGAAGCATTTATATTGCTTCCCAGTTGCAATAGGAAGCCATAGAACCTTTAGGGATATCAATTTGGCATTTAAGTGGTGGATGGGGGGAGGCTTGATTCAGAGACCACTTAAAGGGCTACTGCCATAGTCCAGAGGAGAAGTGATGAAGGTCTAAAATGGGGGGAAGGGAGATGGTGTGAATGGAGAGAAGGGTACAGATATGAGAGATATTGTGGAGGTAGAATTGACAAGATTTGGCTACTTACTAGATATAGGGGAGGAGGAAGAATGAAGTCAAGGGTGACTCCAAGGTTGCAAACCTAGGTGAATGATTGATGAATTGAACACAATAAAAAAAAAAGATTCAGTCTTGTCTACTATGGCTCATCTTAACAATACATAGCATCTAAGTACTATAAGGAAGAATTGTAATCATCCTATTCTATGAGGATCCTTTTTTTTTTAATCTCAAAGACATTCATCACTTTGGATGCCATTATCACTTTGCAAAATCACTAACAGGTATCTCCTGAACTTAACTTTTATCTTTGAATTCTTTTCCTCCAGATCTGTTTGTTTTCATTTATCAATGCAAAAAAAGGGTGGGGGTGAAGATTAGTTGGTTAGGGTACCGATGGCTTCAGGGGAAAAAAATTCCATCTAAATCCAATGCATCATTTGATCTTATCCTCTAACTTGAATGGAAGAGGTCAAGATTTGTAAAACTGTGGAGAAAAATCATTGATGGCCTTATTCACAAAGGGGCTCTTTTTCCTATCCCCAATTAGAATTCTCTGAAAATCCTAGCAAACACCCTTACCAGCCCTAATGTCACCTTTCTACATGTTCTTAGAAGCATGTAGACAAGTATAATGGGAACTTGCTAGCTGCCAGCAATGAGTACAGTGCTTCAGTTGTGGCATTAATCATAAGCTTAGCTTCAAAGCTGAATTCCAGAAGTCTTCTCTGTACATATGGGAAGAGTAAGCTTATCACTGAGTTTAAAGAGGAATTGGGATCTTTGTGGTTCTTATTTTATTTGAATAAAATATTATGAGAATTTTCCTGAGGGCTTCTGAACTACTGTGATAATAATTTTTGTCTCATATAAACTCCATAAAAGAGTAGAGAATAGCTTGGTGGACCAGAGGGCTGCTACATTGCCCCAGGCTAAGAATATGCTGGCTGTTGTAATAGGGGTTAATTAAATCTCCAGCTTCTAATATTAGAAAGGAAAAGGTGAAAGGCGGAAACAGGCAAAGCCTAGTTGAGATGAGTGAAGCCTAGATAAGATTCCACAGTAGACACTTAATAAGTGCTTCCTAACTTGACTTTATTAAGTGCCTACTGTGTGCCAGGGACTGTGTTAAGTACTGAGAATAAAAACACAAGTGAAAAGAAAGACAGTCCTTTCTCTTCAAGAGCTTACATTCTAAAGGAGGAAGAAACATATAAAAGGGAGCATTAAAAAAAAAAAGAGGGAGGAGGGAATGGAAGATATCTAAATGGAAAGTCAGGAGTCAATCCAAGAGAGGAGTAAAGGGGAACAATCACAACTGGCCAGGAACTTCCTCAGAATGGTGCTTCCAGGAAGAACTCACAGATTGGAGTAGGGTGCCACAGGCATCTTCCAGGGTGAGAAGGCTTCTGGAAAATGGAGGAAAAGTCTGGAGGGACTGGAGTGGAGCTAAGAAGAGTCACACAGTACCCACTGATGTTATAAGTAGAAGAAATGGATCGAATACTAAACTCAGTAGGACCTGAGTCCTAACCCTGCTTTAGACATACAAGTTATGTTATCCTGAGTAAGCACTTAACCTCTCTCCACCCACCTCATTTGATAATGGGAATAATAGTTTACCCTACCTTGCAGGGTTTCTGTAAGGCTCAAACATACATATAAAGTGCTTTGCGAACTTTAAAACATCATAAAATACTATTGTTATTGATATTGTTTTGGGTCAAATGAATTAAATTTGTTGCACTACTAGGAATAAACAAATCTGATTACATGACACATATCCAGAAGCATTACCTTCTGAACTGAGGACAGAGTAATTAAGATAAATGTTGAGTCCTGTAAGATAATAAACTAGTTGCAGAGAAGATGGCTAGCTTTTTGCTGATGTCCTTAAACTACACATTCATTTCAGCTCCTCTTTCCGAACCACATACTTATTCATCCTCTCGGCATATGTTCTTGGGATATTTCTGTTGAGTAAAACAGCAGTAACTGTAAACCCCATGGTTTTATTAAGTTTGTCAAACAGCAGAATATCTGATCTGTTGGCCAGAATGTGTTAATCTGTTACCACGGCTCTGTCCCAATACATCTTGTAGAGGCTGTTTTCCAACACTGTTCTTGGGCTGATACTTTATAATATGGTGTTGATTGACTTATTAACTCAACTGAGGAATGATTGTTGGTATACAACCTTAACAATATTTTTTGGTGCCTATTTCCAAGATATTACACGGCCAAGGTAGCACATCTTCCAATTTTATTTTATTTTCTGTCTGATTTCACCTTTCTGGCTCTGTGAGGAATACCAATACTCCCTGTGGAGCCTGTGGAGAGAAAAATATCTCTCTACCCCTGTAGCCCAGATACTATACTTGAGCTAAGGATTATGAAGTAGGTCAGCAGAGAATTTCTGAACAATTGCCAGTAGACTATATATGAGCTAAAAGGGGATGTTGGAGCAAGCTGGAGACTCTATTACCTGTTGTAGGGGAATGCCTGGAGTATAGATGATTTATACCAACCCATAGAAGGAAGGAGTGGGTTTAGCTCAATTCAGAGCTATTTGATATCCATAGAAATGTTTTGTATTCACTTGCATGTTGAGTAAACCCGCAGTGGGGGGAGGGGGGGAAGGGGCACGCTGCAGCTTGTGCGTTGCCTCAAAATGAGAACTCAGAAAGACTGTAGCTTAAAAAGGCCAAGGTCTCCCACTGCATCCTAGGCCATCTCCAGTTTTTTTTTGTTTGTTTGTTTGTTTGCTTTTTTAGGCAATTGGAGTTAAGTGACTTGCCTAGGATCACACAGCTAGTTAAGTGTTAAGTGTTATGTGTCTGAGGCCAGATTTGAACTCAGGTCCTTTTGACTTCAGGGCTGGTGCTCTATCCACTGCGCCACCTAGCTGCCCCATCTCCAGTTGTTTTGATCTATATCTGGCCACTGGACCCAGATGGCTTTGGGGAAGAAAGTCAGGCTGGTGGCTCTGCACAGCCCTCCCTCACTGTAATCCAGTTCACTTTCAAGTCATGGCATCCACTTCCTGATGTCATAGTCCTCTTCAAGAATGAAGGACAAACCACAAACCCACACAGGGTCCGTCTCCTCACTCAAACACCAAAGAACTTGGTTCGGTATCTCCCTAGCCACTATATAACATCTTTACAAATAACCAAGCGCATCTCCTTTCATTGCTCACTTGTGATCATATTTAGCAAAAAACACGAACACAAACAAAACCTACAAATCAAATTAATAAGGTACCATACTATAATTGTTATTATTCAGTTTTAATTTGAGGCTCACCAAACTATGCCTTGCTTTCACCAGAAGTTAGACATAAGGGAATATCAAGGTAATACATTCGTTAGTCTAGATTCGTAACATAAATACTTATGTAGCATTATAGAAACTATACCATAGTATAAAGCATTCACATAGTGGAGCTGGTCTCAGACTCAGGAAGACTGCCTTTCTGAGTTCAAATCCAGTTTCAAACACATACAAATTCTGTGTCCCTGAGCAAGTCCCCTAACCTCTCAGACAACTCTCTGAGATCATAAATCACAAAGAAGGTTATGACCTGATTTGGTCCAGGAAGTTTCCTCATCCAAGAATTCACTACATCAATTAAATCACAGTTCTAGTGGAAGTCCTATCTCCTATCCTTGTATGACCATAGGGTCACAAAACACTCTACCTCCCAAGTGATCTCCCTGCTTTCAACCTCTCATCTAATCATTCATTTATTCAATAAACATTTATTAAGTGTCTATGATTTGCCAGACACTGTACTAAGCACTGGGGATTTTAAAAAAGAGGCAAAAGACAGCCCCTGCCCACAAAGAGCTTATGATCTAATCCATTCTCCACATGGCTATCAAAATGACTTCCTACATGAAACATCTGATAATTGTTCCCTTAGCCACGAACCTTCAGAAGGCCCCTATTTCCTCTGGAATAATAAAAACACCTCAATATGCCATGTACAGTTCTCCACAATCTCATTCCAATCTATTCTTCCAGACTTATCTAACTCCTCTTCGTGGATTATATGTTCCAGCCAAACTGGCCTACTTCTTGTTATTTCACAAACTTAGGATTCCATTTCCTGCCACCAGACCTTTGCATAGGTAATCCTCCATGCCTGTAATAAATTTTGCCATCACTTCTGCCTTTTAGAATCCTTAACTTCCCTCAAGGCCCATCTCAAATGCCACTTTCTATGGCAAGGCTTTCTTAATCTCTCTAGTTGTTAATATTCTCTCCCTCCACAATTATGTACACACACACACATACATATATATTCACACATATACATGCATGTGCACAAAAATAGATATATATATATATATATAATCATATGTATATATACACATCATAAGCTTCTTGAGGACAGGAACTGTCTTTTGCCTCTTTTTGTAGGGCTTAGCACATGCCCAGCACATAGTAGGAGCTTAATAAATGTTTATTGATTAGCATATGATTTGTTTATATACTTATGTCCTAAGTAGAACATAAGCTCTCTGAGGTCAGTGACTGTTTTTCCTTTTGACTAGTTTCTCCAGCACAGCTCTTATTAGTAAGCCCTTAAGAAATGCTTGTTGAATTTAATTAGCATACATTGTCTAATTAATCTCCACAACATTCCTATAATGTAAGTGTTATCATCTCTATCTTCTACATAATTATAATAACTCGTATTTATATAGCATCTTAACATTTATAAGCTCCTTGCTTGTAATTTCAGAACAACATGAGATCTAGGCAGTGAAAGTATTTTATTATCCCTGTTTTACAGATGAATAAACTTGGGCTGAGAGGAAAATTAACTTGGTCATTTAATTAATCTAAGATTCAAACCCAGGTCTCTTGACTTATATTCAGCACTCCTTACATTGTATCATGAGGCCCTCTCAGTGACAGCGCCTATATCATAAACAACATTGCCTGTAATTTGGGTTTCATCAAAACACGATCTGTCTCCCAAATATCTACAGCACCTGTCAGCTGTAGTGCCTGAAATTTCTACATGCTCACTCCCTTGGATTAAGATATTTGTCTCCAAAAAAGTCCCTATTAAAATACAGATGTCTTACTATTACATTAGCTGAGATTATGTTTATTAGTTCCCTAACAGAAGACAAGACTTTTAAAGAATGGGACATAGTAAAAGCAAATTTTAATGGAGACTGATGGCAAATGGAAGTAGAAAAGTTCATGGGCATGGAATATTCCCCTAGAAGGGCAGGACTAAGAATTCCTCCTGGAGGACTTGAAAAAGGAGAGGGAGAAAAGAAGTGTTAAGAGGAAAGTTGGAGGAGCTACTCAAAATAAATTTATTTTGTAATAGGTTTAGTCCAAATTTTGGAATGACAGGAGGCAGGGAGGTGGCTCAGACAATGGAGCACTGGGCTCAGTTAGGAAGACCTGAGTTCAAATGTGGCTTCAGACATTCCCTAACTGTGTAACTCAAGTCACTTAATCACTGTTTGTCTTCACCAATTGGAGAAGGAAATGGCAAACCACTCCAGTATCTTTGCCAAGAAAACATCATGTGGGGTCATTGGACATCAGTGAACAATAATTTGGGGGTACTTGAAGCATCAGGACTCTGCCTGAGCCTCTATCATTCATAGGATCATAGATTTAGAGCTGAAAGGGACGTTAGAGGTCATTGAGCCTAACCTAATTTTACAGATGAAGAAAGTGAATCATACAGAGGTCAAGTAACGTGCCTAGGATCACATAGCTAGTACCTGTTAGGATTTGAACTTGGGTCTTCCTGACTCCATACCTACTGCTGAGGCAGGAGATATGTGAGAGTTTCTGTGAGAACCTAAAGCAAGATGAAACTAAGAGGCTAGGCAGAGTGAGCGAGGAGATTTGGAGATAGCCAAAAATGTCAAATCCAAGGGAAGAGGCAGGAGCAGAAACAAAATGTGAACTACATTAATTGGAATGGGACACTGAAAGGAGCAGACCAAGCCAAAAGAGACAGATGAATGGGGAATTGGAACTGAGAAATCGGGGTCAAAAACACAGAGAAGCTGGATAAAAGAGCACAAAGCCAGGTCGCTGTGGAAACAGGTTGTTGAGTGACAAGGAATGCCTTTTCTTGGCTGGGATCCTGGCAGATATTATGTGTTCATGTTGGGAAGGCACCTCTGAGTACTGTCATAGTAGCATTAAAATGATTTTCTACACTCTTAAATAATTGGTGATAGTTCTATTTTTCCTTGTCAGCTTGTTCACTCATCTTCCATTTACCTTGCTTCATCATTGTGTGGTCTCTCCAAACCCTCTGATCCATTCTTCTATTTTCAAATAGCATCTCAACTCTCCTGGAACACTAGTATGCTGTATGGCAGTGGTATCAAGCTCAAATAGAAATAGAGGCCACTAAACTGTGCATAAGGATCACTTCAAGCTTCATATTGACTGAGAAAACCACATATTGCATTATTTGCATTCTATTACCTTTTTTTTATTTTGTTAAATATTTCCCAATTACATTTTAATCTGGTTTAACTGCACTTGGGAGTGTTGCTAGCTCAATGCCAATCTGGCTCCATGTTTGACATTTCTGCTATATGTTATGTTAGCATAACATAGTAGTATACAATAGTATTACTCTTGTATAAGATAGTATTCATTTCAGTTTCAGTAAGCAAGTTTCCCTTTATAGTGATACATTTCTAATTTTGCTACATTAAAAATTCAGTTCAGACATTTTGTTGTTGAAGCTTGTGCAGATGTTTTGCTTAAAATAATGAGTTCCATTAATACAAAACATTTGAGAATCACCGACAAAGAAAATAGTGACCAGTAGTTTACTAACTCTCCTGAGGGCAGAATTAGAGAAAATTGACTCCTACAGAAACCTGAAGGATTAAACTGTGAGGGACAATTCAGTTGAAAGAATGCTTGGATTCTGGAGCCTTAGTTCAAATTCTGGCTCTGCCACTTATTTTGTGTGTGACTTTGGGCAAGTCATCTGACCTCTCTGATCTTCAGTTTTTTCAAATGTAGGCTACTGAACCAGAAAGGTCCCTTCCATCTCAAAAGCTATGGTTCTGTGATTTCTAAACAGTTTAAATTGCTTAAAACTCTGGGATGGGTTGTGAAATCCCATTTGCTCCTTTAAACACAAACATTTTGGTATAAAAAGAAAATGCTATTTGTATATTAAACTGCGAACTTCTGTTATGTACTGTTTTTAAAAGTGTATATTACATTTAACAAGATAGTAACAAAACTCCCTTGCTTATATGTGCCCCCTTTGGAATTTCCTTCTGCTTCCTTCTGTGTATTTTTAAGGTTTCATTGATGCTTTTTTTTTCTTTCTTCTTTTTAATATCACCATCACTACCTACCAACAATCTTCTTCTCCTGACAGTGTGATGGAAACCCTCCTTCATAATAATTAAGCATAGTCAAGAAAAACAATTCTGTTTATTGGCTATGTCTGGAAATGTTTATTTCATTTCTTCACCTCTTGTCCATAATGTCACTGTCAAGTGGTGGGAAGCATGCTTCATCATCAATCCTATGAAATCATGCTTGACCAACCAATCTAACCAATCAGTGAATGGGCATTTCTTAAGCATTTACTATGTGACAGGCACTGTGCTATGTTACACAAAGATAAAAATGAAACAGTCCCTGCTTTCAAGGAGCTGACAGTTTGAAGGGGGGGGGGGGCGGATAATGTTGTCACAAGAGAATTTCTGGCTTAACTTTATTACTGTCATTTACTTAAGATGTGGACACTGTGTAATTAGCTAGAGTCTGCAAAATCAAGCTAAAACATCAACTATGGCCTGGTGTTAACTGATTAGTTCCTACTCTACCCGGCTGCAAATTCAAGCTTAAGATATCAGCAATGGGTCTGGTGTTAACTGGCTAGTTTTCTGTTTTACTCAATATAGATCTCTTTCTGCTCTCTGTTCTTTAGCCTGTAAATCATTATCTTCCTTTATTTGCTCTTTGAAATTCCATTGTACCCAACCTGTTTATGTAGCCAAAAGCTATATAACATGGCTTAAAACTGATGTTCAGGACTCACTGATTTTTTTTGTATTCAGTGATGCCTGTACTCTGACTCTAATAAACTGGTTTTTCCCTATCTCTGCATCATTGATTGTATGATGGGCAGCAGTACCTATCAATGAAAACCTTGAACAATTTCTGTCACAATGTGCATATGAGAGTATATACAGAATACATTCAAGATGAATATAAGGTAGTCTTAGAGGGATGGTAATAGCAATTGATAGGGAAGAGGGAAGGATGAAGAAAGACCTCCTGTAAAAGGAAGTGCTTGAGTTGAGTTTAGAAGGAAACCAAGGAATGGCTCAGTTCTGAAGTGTTTTTGTTTTGGTTTTTTTTAAGTTGTTTTGCATTATATCATCATGGTCATTGTTTAAACTGTTCTCCCAAGGTTTCAAAAATTAGGGTTAGCATCTCATCCACCTGTAATGGTTCAGTGTCATCTCTCAGCAAATGTTTTTGATATAGTGTTTTTTTCACATATTAGTTTGGAGTAGAGACCTAGGGACGTGTGTAGTTTCAATTGGTTCAAGGGGGCCAATTGTTAAATTTTCAGTGTGAGCATTTGTACCTTAAAAATCAGCAAACACTAGTGATCAGAAAATCATACACTAGAAATCAGAGCTTGGTTTGTTGTTTTGTTGATTTCTAGACTTAAGAAAGTGATGGAGAAAATTTTAATAATGTGAGTTAAGCTTAAAAGTGGGTACATTTTGTTTTTACAAAGAAATGGTTGTTAAACATTTACCTACACTCTCCTGGATGGATGAAAGAGTTGTAGATGGGAGATGAACAGGGAAGGAAGACTATGAGCATTTGTGGAGGCAGTAGTGGACACTTGTTGAGGAAGTCATCTTTCATAGAAACCAGTCAATGCCCTCATATTGTTCCTTTACGGCTCAAGAAGCCAACCCGTAGGTGGTTCCTTCTTGTCCATCTGCCATCAAAAGCACTCCATTCTGTGTTAGGAATCAAGAAGTAAGCTAATAAAAAGTATTATTACCCCTCCCTGGGAATATTTGCATTTTAATTACTCTAATACACCAATTCTTCCTTAACTGTTGGTGATTGCTAATGGGTTAATTTCATCCTTACACCAGCTCACATGTCCATTTTAAATAGCTGCCCTTAGTAGCTATTTAACCTTAACCAAAAGAAGAAATTTTAGTGATAAAGTCCTAGGGCATCCTGTTAGGGAGATATTTTGAGCTGTGGGGGCACTTTTCAAAATCTGCAAATCATACATTAGGGTCAGAGTTTGAAAATTGGAAGGACTTGTCAAACCCCTCCTTTCACAGATGAGGAAGCTAAGGCCTGGAGAGGATAAATGATTTGCCCAAGGTCACACAGTTAGTAAACATTAGAGGTGGGGTTGCAAATCAGTCCTTTTGAGTTCAGAATCTATACTTTTTTTTTTCTGCAGTACCATAGTACCTCTAGGAACTAAAGCTTTGAGCAGGGATTGGAGAATTAATGACTATAGATGAGGAGGAAGAGAATTCTATAATCATCTCGTTAACCTTAGGTGGCAGCAAGAGGGCCTCTCCTACTATCCTGTAACAAGCTATCGGTCCATGGATTAGATGAGAATATCAAGAGAGGTCAGGAAATGTTGACTGGATATACCCAAGCTTCAATCCTTTAAATCTACTTTAAATTCTACTTTTTCACAGTTATACTTTTCTCTCCATAACATATGCTCTGATATGGTATCATAGAGACATTGTAAGATATTTATTTTGGGTCTTTTCACTTCACTATATTGCTAATTTCAGTATTTGTAAAAAGCAATGGGAAATAACTAGTTGGATTCATTTACAGGTTGTTTTAGTTTGTCATTTGGTATAGGTATTTAAATTTCCTTTCAATTACCAAGATGGCAGTAATCATAAACATCTTCTTGTCCCAAAAGATGTTATTTTTTTATAAATTTTCTCAAAAGAGAGTGAGTTACATTATGCAATACTAAAGAAATGCTGCTAAGCAATACATATTTCATATCACTCCTGAATGTGGTCAGATATAAATAGCAGCACAGACGTTTAAGAGCTATTCTCACTGAAAAAAAAAAGTAATTAATTGGTGTTATACACAAAAGACTTCTCTCTCGCTCACTTTTATCTTATTTATTTTTTTTTGGTAAGTGCTACAGCTTTAATTACAAGTAATTGTTCTCCAGATCAGCCTCCTCGTATGTTCTATATTCTATGTTCTAGAGAGTGATTCTACGTCAATACACTAATCTATCACTTTCATTATTTTAGTCATCTGGGTGTGTAAATCAAAGTTTTGTTTTTTAATTCGGCAGAGAAAATGGAGAAGTCTCACTGTCACTTGGCTTCAAAGTATACCTTTTTAAGGCACGATCTAGGTGATGTAAATTTCTACTAATTTGTTTTTACAGTAGAAGAAGACATCAGTACCTTGTTTTTTCTTTTGCTGACTCGTAGGCAAATACAAGTAACATCGTTGGTCCATGGAGGTGGTTGTGTTACTTGTTAATAAGTCCCCAGTAGAACTGCCTTTCCTGACTCATCATAAATAGCTGGCACTTGCATGAATTCTCCAATGGATATCTATTAGATGATTATTAGACACCTGTCTCTTGTCTTATTGAGAAATGGTAGATTTCTTTCCTTCCAAAGTTAAACATAAGAGCTGTCACCTGGATCGCTTAACAGCAATTCACTATTTACTTTCAACAGGGCCTTCACATAGCTGACTGCATTTCAAAATTCAAACTCAAAAGCCTTCCCAGGATATCTGATGGGAATACATTAGATACACCTGTCCTTGTGGGTGACACCACTGTTTTGTTGTCTGATCTTTTATGCATGCATGAAGAAATTTTTTGTTTCTAGAATAAAGCAAAGTTTCCTTGAATACAAGGCAAATGTTAATGCCCTTTGTTCCTTTCTGACTTTCTTGGTGTTATAGCCTAACTCCTGGGCCAGGCAGTCTGAAATAGAAATGGAATTCAGCAGCCTATCTGTATTCAGTTTAAAAAAAAAAAAGAAAGAAAAGAAAAGAAATAAAGTGATACCTTTGGTAAACATTGGTTAAATAATCCTCTTGGAATAAAAACTCTTCAATTAAGCTCAGAACTACATTATGTGGTGACAAGCTATGCTGTTATCCATTTCAAAACCTATTTAAAGGAAGATAGAAACATTGAGCAAAATTTACATTTAAAACTACCCATTTTTCTTTGTTAATTCTTTTTTTATTAGGCTTTCTTATTAAATACACACTATAGAGATGAACAGTCCCAGCATACAAACTACTTTAAGGACTCTATCTTGTCATTCTTTCACAGGTGAAATTCTCATTAAAGTCAGTGACAGTTTTGCCTAGGCAAAACTAGTCAGAAGCATTTATTGAGTGTCTGCTGTGTGCAAAGGAATGCAAAAAGATTCATGATATAGTCCCCATCCCAAAGAATATATGATCTGGAGAGGAAGAGAGAGAGAGAGAAAACCAGAAGGAATAACAAACAAGGCAAAAAATATTTTCAAAGCAATGTATCAGTAATAGGAATCATTCTTTGGATGTCATTGGTATAGAAAACTCCCAGGTAAAGAAACTCTCTCTACAATCGCAGGTTAACACCTTCTCTAAAATTTATAGCTTTAGATGGTTAATGGATTAATTGATTTGCCTAGGGTCTCAAGCCACTCTAGATCAGAAGCAAGACTTGAAACCAGGTCTGCCTGGCTTCAAATGCAGGTGTCTACACAATACGCCATGTTGACCCTCTGTGTTGATAATAATAGCTAACATTTACATGGTACTTTATTTACATCAACCTTGTATATGCCAGGCACTATGCTAAGTGCTAGGGAGGCAAAGACAAGCAAAAGACAGTCCCTACTCTCAAAAAGCTCATAGCCTAAAGGAGATATTATCATCCTGGAGTAACTGAGATTCTGTAATATGCCAACAATAACACAATTATGAAGTATGGCAAGCAGGACCTTGAGCCAGGTCTTCTGACCCCAAATCTAGTGCTTCCACCACAACATCATGGAGTTCTTGTGTTACCAAGAAGTGGGAAGGAGCCTGGAAAAAAATAATCCTGAGAACCAGAGTACAGAAGGTGCTATAAATTCAGAAAGGAGAAGTAGGATTAATTTTTGAAAGGTTTCTGAAAGAAGTGAATTTGGAAAAAAGTTTTTGAAAGAAATGGTATGGAACAGAGGAAAAGAGATCATAGACATTAGAGCAGAAGAAACCTTGGAGGTCATCTAGTCCAACATTTGTTTTACAAATGAGGAAACTGAGGCCCAGAGAAGTATAATTACTTTACCAACATCACACAGCTAGCTAATAAGCAGCACTGGAGCTGGGATTTGAACCTAAATCCTCTGACTCTAAGTCTAGAAATCTTTTTTTTTGAGGCAATAGAGACTAAGTGACTTGCCCAACGTCACATAGCTAGTAAGTGCCTGAGGCCCGATTTGAACTCAGGTCCTCATGACTCCAGAGCCTGTGGAGGACACCTATGCCACCTAGCTGCCCCAGTCCAGAACTCTTTACCCCATACTAAGATGTGTTCCTAAATTCAGAGTCAGGGTACCTGAGTACAAATTCTCCCTCTGCCTCTAATACCTGTGTGACATGGGGCATGTCACTTAACTTCTCTGACCTTCATCTATAAAATGGACTAACATCTTTTAAAGTACCTTCCAGCTCTAAATCTATGATCTCATAATTAAAGATTGCCCAACAAAACTGTGGGTGGGGAAAGTGTTGTATGCAAGGTACTAGAGACAGGAATGTGCAAGTAATGTGCAAATGGAAACAGCTAGGGTAGGTAAGGCATATCACTCAGACTGTTTAGTAATGAAAAGTACTGAGAAATGAGGTTGTTGAGATTCAGGGGCCATGAGATTCAGGGGCTCAACTGAGAAGAGCAAGTGGTTGAGGGTTTTCAAGGCCAAGTGGAATTGCTTAGTTAAGGCAATAGGGCATCACTAAGGGTTCCATTATTACTATTTCCATATTGTCATTGTTCTTACTTCTGATCCTGAGTTAATATACTATGGAGTCACACAAGTACTTATTATAAGTAAGATCTGACATTGAAATGTATCACTCCATCCTTTGTCTTCTATGAGATGCTAAAGCAAGTCAACCTAATGAGGAAAATGAAGTATTAAGCTGGTTATTCCTAATTGTATCGAAGACAAAAGCAATTGTTTACATTTTTTCTTATAATCAAAAAGTTGGAATTGACTTTAGAGGCTATGGCATCCAACCCATCCCTAACCAATAAGACACTCTACAACAGCCATGGCAAAGTAAATTGTCTTTTGTCAATCATACACTTTGCTTGTAGACTTCCAATAAGTAAGAAACCAACTTTAAAATCTGCTCATTCCACATTTGGGTAACTAATTGTTAGGAGGTTTTTCTTTATAAGAAGCCTACATTTACCTCTCTAACTTCACTTTTCAGCCACTTTGTTAGTGCTATGTAGACAAACTCTAAGATCCTAGAAATTCCTGATTTGGTCCTACCATAAGGTATGTATGTGATAGAATACGAAGCAGATATTTGAGCTCTCTGCCTCTTTCAACACTAGCCCTATTTTACTTCAGTGACATAGAAAATATACATTGAATCACATCAGAAAGGAGTCACAGTTAAATGCCCAGCTGGTTATCTCTCTTGCACCCCCACTTCCCCCAGCAAATACCAAGTCTATACTTTGCATTATCTTGTTTCTATTTATGTGTACATATAGTCCTCTGCCCTCCTCCACCTCAGTAGAATATAAGATTTTTGAAGGCGGGCACTGTCTTGTTTTTTTGTATCCCCAAGACCTAGCATGTGCTATTTATTTTATTTGTTTATTTATTGATTCTTTCAAAACACTCTCTCTCTCTCTCTCTCTCTCTCTCTCTCTCTCTCTCTCTCTCTCTCTCTCTCTCTCTCTCTCTCTCTCTCCTCCCCCCTTCTCTCCCTCTCTTATTGGTCTTGTAATCTCCATTCTCCTTGTAGGTCGTGCAAATCTTCATCATCATGGTCGCAGCTGACATTTATATAGTGCTGTAAGGTTTGCAAGACTCTTTTATGGACCTTATTTCATTTGATCCTCACAACAAACCTGTAAAGTAGGTCCTGTCTCAAAGTCTAGTACTTTAAATCACAAATATGCACTTTAAACCTAGTGTAATCGATATATGTGTGCAATGGCCTACTCCCTGGTCTATCCAATGAATCAACAACCAATAAGCATTTCTTAAGTGCTGTTATGGCTGGGTCTTCCTATCTTGCCCAGGCTAGAAGCACACCCAGCAACTCATGGGCCAATACCCAAGACTGATCAGCATGGAAGCTTTGACTTGCTCTATTTTCCCGACCTGGGCCAGTTTGCCTGTCCTCAGGTAGCCTAGCAGCCTTCTGCTCCTGGGGGTTAACCATATTGATGCCAGACTTCATGCAGTGCCTGATCTGCTTTAGCCTCAGAACATTCAAGCCAAGCAAACCATTAGCATCAGCCTCCCCTCTCTTCCCAATCCACCCCCCTCCCCCCCAGCAGCAAGGATTATAGGCATGAGCTACCACGCCTGGCAAACATTTATTTTTTAGATTCAAGCTATGTAGGAAACTCCCGGTGACAGAACTTCCTTCACCAATTCAGCTTGGCACCTTCTTTGCAGCTTATTGACTTAGAGAGTAACCTGGGGGCACTGAGAACTTAGACATCTTGTCCAGGGTCACATAGCCAGTATTCAACCCCAGTGTTCTTGAATCCATATCCAGCTCTTAAGTTACTATGCCACGTCGTCTCTTATGCAACTTATGTTGGACACTTATGAAATGCTTATTGGAGTCAGGAGGGCCTGAGTTCAAATCCAGCCTCAGGCACTTGACACTTACTAGCTGTGTGACCCTGGGCAAGTCACTTAACCCCATTGCCAGCCAAAAATTAAAAAAAAGAAATACTTATTGGTTATTGATTGATTGAATAGATCAAATGGTTGGCCATCGTATGTGTATACCAATTGCACTGGATTTACATTGCATATGCATTATAAAGTACTAGGGCTGAGGCAGTAGCTACTTTACTAGGTTGTGGTGAGGTTAACAAAATAGATTAAATGACTGGCCAATGGGTCACACATGTAGTAACTGCTGGAGCTGTATTTGAACTAAGCTTTTTCTACTTTTTCCATTGTATTCCCATTGTTAATTGCAATATCAACACATTTTAAAAAGGCCTTTTAAAAAATACCAAGTCCCAAGTTTTCTCACTAAACAAGATTACCTAAGGAAGAAAAAATATCTTCCTACAACTTCAGGCAGATAGAATACAGAAACTTTCTAAAATGTATGGGAAATATTGTACATTTTTAAAAAATTAAGTCAGTTAGAAATGTAAGAATATTACTGACATGACAGATTTAAGTAATGTGGAAGTTTTAGAAAGTGAAGACCATCCAAGTAGATCTTACATAGCTCTCCAGGAGTCAACAATTGGATTTTAGAGTGTTTTAAAGGCATATGCAGAAAACACCCTACTTACCATTTGAATCTGGACGACTATGGAAATATTAATACATATTGTAGTAAAAAAAAATGGTGTTGCTTAAAGTACAAGAAAATCAATGTTCATGCTATGCTGAAAGCAAAAAGGTACCGAGGTGGCTCCGTGAATCTCTATTCTAGGCCAAGAGTCAGGAAGACTTGAGTTCAAATTCACTCTCAGACGTTTACTAGTTGTGTGACCCTGGGCAAATCATTTAACTTGTGCCTCAGTTTTGTCAACTGTAAAATGGAGATAATAATAGCACCTATCTCCCAGGGTTTTTTGTGAGGATCAAATGAGATATTATTTGTAAAGTGCTTAGCATGGTCTGTGACATATTGCTTAATAAATTCCTTCTTGAACTCCTTATACACCAACACTGTTTGTCTTCCATTTTTAAGAAGACGAACGACATCACGGGGAATGTCTTGACTCACCTGTGAATTGGATTTAAGTTAAGCAGAGTTACACAAAGTCATCAGCCTCACTGTCTCTTTCAGAGTCATGGAAGTCCATTGGCAAGACAAAAGTCAAGACAGTTGGAAATGGCCCAGAATGCAGTGGATAACCTTGGCATCTTCTATGCCTGACCAAGCTCTAAGCTCTGCACGACACATACTTCAGTCACCTTCATGACTGTTGAAACAAATTGTTATCATTCACCAATTCCCCAGGGAGAGTCTTCACATGCTTGAGGTAGACATTCCCCTAAGTCCCCGAAAGGTTTAAGGACTTCTGGTTATCCCCAACCTGATTGAGCCTGTCTGCCAAGATGGTTTTACCGGCCTGTGGCTGCTGCACATACTACAGCTTCTTGGAGTCACAGGTGAGATTTGGGTGAAGGTGAACACCAAAAGTGGATGATCTGCCCTGAAAAGGGCATAGCAAGCCCTCACACCCAGAGGTGCTAGTTCTCCCTGAACACCCCATACACCCCCATAGACCAATAGTGTGTTGGTAAATGTTCAACAATCAGCTCTCTGAAAAAATATGTACACAACACACTTTTATGTTTAATCTGCCTTATTAACATTTTTCCATCACTTTCTTAAGTCTAGACAATCAACAAAACAACCAATCAGTCCTTGATTTGTAGCATGTGCTTATTTCCAAGATGTTAATGCTCTCATTGAAAATTTTACAATCAGACTCCAGCATACCTCTGTCCTAAACACACGCAATCAAATATTACTAGGCAAAATGTGAAAGGCTGCATTACTATTCTTTATCTTTTCTACCCTTAAGTAACAATTAGGCATTGTATGATGCAATTAGATAATACAAACAATTAGCCAATACAGTGGAAATGAAAGAACTTGTAAGTGCTGAGACTAATTTATAGTGTTATTATTCTGTGGCTCTTGGTAGTACAGGCATGAATCATTTGGACTGAAAGTTTGGTAATGATGATGGATGAAAACAAGTGTATTCTGTTGAAAACAAAACTTGTGAGTAGACTAACAAAAAAACTAGATTATAGAAATTTATATGTATGAGTTATATCTTCACAGTAAAAAAAATGCAGTTGGTGAAGAATAGTTACAGTTAACATTGATACATTGCTTTAAGGTTTACAAATTGCTTTATATATGTTGTCCGATTTTATACATAAAAATAACCTGGTGAAGTAGGTGCTATTATTGTTCCCAATTTACAAAAGAGGAAACTGAGGCTGAGAGAGGGTAACTTGCCAAGATTACATAGCTAGTAAGTGCCTGAGGCAATATTTAAATTCAGGTCTACCTGACTCCAAGTCTGGCACTCTATCCCCTACACTGCCTAATTGCCTAAGTGAAGTGTCCTAAGTATATAGCAAGGCAGATCACATAATATTTTTGTAATGAAAAAAATATGTATTATAACTCTGGTTTAGAGTAAAATAAAGCATCAAACTTTCAATTGAGCTGATGGCTGTATATGCTAAATGAATAGATCAATAGGATCATATATATTTGTGTACATATAGCTAGAATACACACATATACATTTATGTATGTATGAGTGTGTGTGTGTGCATGTGTGTGTGTGTGTGTGTGTGTGTGTGTGTACCTTAGAAATAATCTCATCCAAACATTTCATTTTACAAATGAAGAAACTGTGTCTCAAAGTTAGTAAGTAGAAAAACCAAAATTCTGACCTGAGGCCTCTGACTCCAAATCTAGCATTCTTTCCTCTGTACCATATCCTTGCTATCCATTGTGAAGCTCAAATGCTTTCAGTCCAGTACTGCTTATACTGGGTAATGGAAACTTTTATTCTTCTGAAACAAAAATAAATAAATAAATTGATTGATTGATTGATTGATTGATTAATAAATAAATAAATCGATAGATAGACAGATAGGTAAATGGGTGAATAAATAAATAAATAAATAGATAGGTAAATAAATAAATGAATGAATGAATAGATAAATGAATGAATAAGTGAATGAATAAATAAATAAACAAACAAACAAATAAATAAATAAATGAAGGCATAACTCCTAGAATTGCTTAAAGGTTATAGGAGGGAAGACAACAGCATTTAAAGCATAAAAGTGCCTCTTTCATTTTTGGAAAACCAGTCAGTAGAATTCCATGTAATAAGATTGGTCTTAGAAATTCTACAAGATTTAACTTCCATTGTTTCCTAGGCAAAGGCTACTGGATGTATCACTTTCAGTGGTATGGCAATGCAGATCTGGTCTCCAGGAAGAAAAGAGATTGTCTATTTTCATATCATAGAATCATAGATTGAGAATTGGAATGGACCTCAGAGGCTATATCATTGAACTAGTGAAGTGTTGAAAGAAGAAATGCCTTCTTTCTTCAGGTATATTCATCTGCTTGATTTTACTATCACTGTCATTGTGAGTTAATCAATTGAACATATTTATTGAGCACATGTAAAAGGTACTACTCTACACACTGTGAGGGATACAAAAAAAGACCCTGCCCTCATGGGCAATCTAGTTAGATTGACAAGATAAAGTCTACATGAAGACTATAATATCACTAGGCAATAAATGATACATTTCAAATGAGTACCGGAGGCAATTTTTATTATTGGAGGAGGAATAAATGACTTCAGACTGAAGTGGTTAGGGGACATATGAGTTGTAAAATTGATAGGATACAATTCTTGAAGAACAAATATTATTTTTGATAGGTGGAGAAGAGGTTGGGTGAGGGCATTCTAGGTAAATTGAACAAAGACTTAGAGCAGTGAAAAATATATCTTGGGAAAGAGTGGATTCACATAGGAAAATAGCTGGAAAGGTATGTTGAGGCCAGATTATAAACAGCTTTGGATTATATGCTATGAAGTTTAGACTTCTTTCTGCAAATGTTGGGGGGCATCAAAGGTTTTTAAGCAGGGTTGTGATATGATAAAAAGAAGTATTTAGAAATCTTAATTTGGTACCCATATAAAGGATGGGTGAGAGAGCTTGGAGGCAGAGAAACCAATTGACTATAAAACTATTGGTAGTATAGGCATGAATCATTTGGACTGAGAGTTTGGTAATGATGATGGAGAAAAATGTGGAGACATTTCAAGGGAATAGATGACAGGGATTGGTGACTGTCCTCTTCTGAAAGTTTGGAGTAAAATAGAGAGGGAGAATGCCTCCAATGTTTTGAACTGGATGACCAGGAAATATCCACACTCTCTCCCACTAAGGAGCATCACTAGCTCTGGGAAGAGAGGGCTCTGGTTCATTTTTCTGTTGTTGTTGAGTCATAATCCAATTCTTTGTGACCCCATTTTGGGGTTTTCTTGGCAAAGGTACTGGGGTGGTTTGCCATTTCCTTCTGCAGTTCATTTTACAGATGAGGAACTGAGGGAAACAGGGTTAAGTGACTTGCCCGGGGTCACACAGATAGTATCTAAGGCCATATTCGAACCCATGATGTTGAATCTTCCTGATTTCAGTGCTTTATCCACTACACTACCTAGCTGCTCTGGTTTTTTAAGCCTCCACCAAAGTCCTCTGAAGAAAATCACTTGAAGCTAATGGCCGAGTTCTCCTCAGAAAGTATTATCAAGGTATTCAATGTTCAATGATCAGGCTTAGTATAGCTATTTGGTTTTCTCTACAACAAATGAAATACTTAAAACACAAAAGACTAATAAGTGCTCCTTGGGTATGCACGGTCCAAACAACTCCCTCAAAATCCTTATCTTGGAGAGCAGGCCATGACTTATCTTTTCCCCAGTGGTCATTTTTTTTCCCCTGAGAAGCATTGCAGTAGCTGAAAGAAGCATCTCCCACTTCCAGTTGCCTGGACCTGTTCAATTATTCTCTTGAGAGGTTCCAGAATAATTGAAAGGTCTAGGCAACTGGGAGTCTACCTTGTCTAGGCAACTTGAGTCTACAAGGTAGCCACTATGGTTGGAAAAATCCATCTTATTATTGCTGGTTGCTCATCTGTGCTTGTGGAAAGAAGCAAAGCAGGAGAGGCAACCAGTGCCTTGTGATCCAGTATCAGCCTTGTGCTGTCATGTGCCAGCAACCTGTTGAAGTTGGGGGGGGGGATTGAAGTAAGTATTCCCTCCCTTATGAGAAGTCATAGCTTCAGGATTTCAGCAAATAGGAAGAGACAACTAAAGGGTGGAGTCATTCCTTTTATGATTTACTCTGGGCTACTCTTTCTGGCTCAGTAGTACATTCTCTTTTATGCACTTCCCCCTGGCACACACACCCCCTCCCCACTCAAGCTTTTTATCAAGAGGCCAAAATATGTCCCACTGGAAGTATCCATGGCAAAAGTTCAGCATTACATATACTCCATAGGATAAGCTTAAATTCAACCCATCCCACAACAAAAAATAATGAAGTTAGGGCATGGTAATGGCTGGTTTGAGGGAAAAGATAATAAATGCAGTTGAATTTGAGACAGTGGTGGTACATTCAAGTAGGACTGTCCAACTGGCAGTTGGAGATAAAGCACTCTGGAGAGATGTTATTGCCAGGGATGTAGATTTGGGAGTTATTAGCACGGAGGAAGTATTGAGTGAGATTTATTTCTGAAAGAAAATGCAGAGAGAGAGAAACAGAGAGAGAGAGAGAAAGAGAGAGAGAGAGAGAGAGAGAGAGAGAGAGAGAGAGAGAGAGAGAGAGAGAGAGAATAGCAAGGGACTTCAGCACTGAGCTCTGGGGAACGTTCAGTAATGGGATGAGAGGAAAGAAAGACTGTTAGAAATATAGGTGAGCATCCAGAATAATGTAGTGTCATGGAAGCCAAGAGAGGAAAGAATTTCAAGAACAGAGGAGTCCAAAGAATCAAATGCTGTCTTGAGATTATGAATAATGGCAACTGGAAGAAGGGCATTCAATTGACAATTAGAGGTTCATAGTATTCAAGAGTGCGATTACAGTGGAGTTGTGGGAGCAAAAGCTAGATGACAGTGAGTTAGGCAAAGAATGAGTATTGAGCAAGTGAAGGAAGCCAGTATAGACACTAATCTTCCGAGAAATTTAGCAGTGAAAAGAAGGAAGGGAAATTAAATGGGAGCTAGAAGAAAGAAACAAATCAAATTTAGGCTTTGTGTTTTGTTTTGTTTTCAAGATAGAGGAGACACATTTAGAAAAGAAGCCAGTGGAGAGGCAAAGATTAAAAATGCTGTAGACCAAGTACTAAGAAGTCAAGGAGGTAGAAAAGAATGGGATTAAGAACACAGTAGAAACATTGGGCTAAATAGTTGAAAAGGAGGGAAGATGAAGGAATTCACAAATTCTTTCTCCTCCTCAGCAAAGTAGGAAATGAGGATATGTCCAAAGACATCTGTGGGGTGCGGTGGAGGGGACCCCAGAAGAGGGTATCAGTTATTTAAGAAGAGTAAAAATGTTTGGAGAAATACCAGCAAACTTTTGCTGAACACTCACAAGATGTACTCCAGTCCCACAAAGGAAATAATGCAGTGACCTCTCGTCAAAGTTTGGCCCTTTTATCATTAGAGAAAACCCCTAGCACAAAGTTATGTGACTAATCCCCTCTCTGGCTGGAACTGGAATAATTGAGATGTAATTATAACATATATATGCTAATGTATACATTAATGTTTACTCTGAGAGGACAATAAAATCAGGAAATTGCAGACTGAACTTCCTGGCTTATTTGATGATAGGAACTAGGAAGTTTCCAGAATAGAGGCTATGAATTTAGCAGCTGTTTTCATGCCAATAGGCAGCAAGAGAGAATGGAAAAAGAGTAGAGATGCAAGGAGTGAAGTGGAAGCTTTTATAAAAAAATGGATCTCATCATACAAATGGGGAAAGGACCTGCGTGTACATAAATATTCATAGCAGCAGAATTGGAAATTGAGAGGATGACCATCAATTGGGTAATGGCTGAGCAAGTTGTGGTATATGAATGTAATGGAATACTATTGTGTTATAAGAAATGATGAACAGGCTGACTTCAGAAAAACCTGGGAAGACTTATATGGTCTGATGCTGAGTGAAGTGAGCAGAACCAAGAGGACTTTGTACACAATAACAGCCACTTTATGAGATGACTAACATTGTTAAGCTGAACCCTTCTCAGCATTACAAGGATGTAAGACATCTCCAGAGGCCTTGGGATGGAAAATGCTGTCCACATCCTAAGAACTATGGAAGTTGAATCGCTATCACTTATTTTTACCTTCTGTTGTTTTGTTTCATCTTTCTGATGGTTCCTCCTATTGGTTTTAATTTTTACTTACAACTTCACTAATGTGAAAATATGTTTAATAGGAATGTAAATGTAAAACCTATATCAGATTGTGCGCAGTCTTGAGGAGGGTGGGGGGGAGGAAGGGGGAGAAAATTTTCAACTCAAAAGAATATGGAAGTGATTGTTGATAAATCAAAATAAATTAATAAAAAAAATTTTTTTAATGGATCTCAGAAAACATGAGAAAGCTAGAGGCCCACTGGTGATAGGACACAAGGGAAAGAAAAAGATTTGACTGGGCTGATTCAGTCACTAAGGGGAGCAGACTTGTCACCTGGTAGCTTCCTATTTTAACTAATTATTTTTGTTAGTTAAGCTTTAAGTTAACTTGTTCTCCCTGTTGGAGTACAAATACTTGAAGGGCCCTGTAATATTTCAGTTTTCTGGAGAAAGCCCCAGTCACCTCAAGTCAAGTTAAGGGAGCATTCATTAACCACTTATTATATGCCAGGCACTGTGTTAAGCACTGGGGATACAAATATAAACAAAAAAGAAAAATATACCCTGCCTTCAAAAAACTTAACTTCTAATGAGGGAAGCAGACATGAAAAACAATTGAAAAGGTGGAATGTGGGGAAAATAACTGCACGGGGCATGACAGAGAAAGAAATCCAGACAGTCAGGAGCAGAGCTGAATGAAGAATGAAGAAGAGTGAAAGATGGATAGTTTGAGCCTAACCTCAAAATGGAGGTTTCAGGAGAATCTTACCAATGTGAGAGAGGGGTGATAGGGGCAGAGGGAATCTCCAAGATAAGAAGGCAGCTGAGGTGTGGCAAAGTCTCAGGACTCAGAAGCAGAGACCAAAGAAGAATGAAGCATAGTTGCCCTAGGCCTTCTTTCAAAATGGAGGTTCTGGAAGCATCTCATCAATAGGAAAAGATGGTCTGAGAGATCTTTCAGGGTAAAAAGGCCATAGGGACAGAAGGAAATTTCAGGATGAAAATAGCTTACCCAGGACTGAGAAAGGTGCTAGAGTGAAGACAAGCCTAGGATTATTTCTGTGACTGGAGCAAAATCCAGGGAATTCGAGTTATGGCTAGGCAGCTCTGTAATAAAATGGATAGATAGAGTACCAGGCCTAGAGTCAGGAAGACATTTTCCTGAGTTCAAATCTGGCCTCAGACATTTACTAGCTGTATGACCCTTGGCAAATCACTTAACCCTGTTTGCCTCAATTTCCTCATCTGTAAAATGAAAAGGAAATGGCAAACCACTCCAGTATCTTTGCCAAGAAAACCCCAACATGGGGTCATGAAGAGCTGGACCTGACTGAAAAACAACTCTGAGTTATGGCTCAGGCAGCTATAGACAAAGCACTTCTGAAACACAACCCCACTGATCATACCTGGGGTTTGCTTTCTTGGAAACCAAGAAAAGTGAGTGTTAGCTCTGCTTATAGGATTGGGGTAGGAGGATCAATTAAGATATGGAATTGGAGATGGTTGCTGGTGTTAAACTGAGCCAGAGTAAAATGAATAATGATATTATGCTTGTAATTATTTCTTTTAATATAATCTGTAGTCAGTATCAAAACACTGTTTTTGGAATGGCTGCATTTGCAGTTAATGAGGACTGCAGGGATGGGGAAGGGTGTGACCAGAGAGGACACTGCAGGAGAAGTGAAGGGTCTAGGAGCAGCTAGGTGGCGTAGTGGATAGAGCACTGGCCCTGAAGTCAGGAGGACCCTAGTTCAAATCTGGTCTCAGACCAAACACTCAACATGTACTAGCTGTGTGACCCTGGGCAAGTCACTTAACCTCAATTGCCTTAAGAAAAAAAAAAGAGAAGTGAAGGGTCTCAGTCTTTGAAAGAGAAACACTTACTATTGCCTTAGGGTATAGAAACAGGGAGTCATGTGGTATAAGTGCCTGAGAAACCCTATGTTGGGCTTGGTTCAGGTAAGGGGAGCCTGGTGCTGGTGGGGACTCATTTGGTCATTGACCATATGAAGTGTATGTGTAAAGATATCCTTTCTTTATCTCCTCTCTGTTGATTTTATCTGTTAAAATTATTATGAGCTCTAATCCCTCAGCAAGGAGGGGGAGGAAAAAATCAGGCAAGATAACTTTCCTGGATGTTTGTGGTTTCCTCCATCACTTTGACCTTTCATAGTATAAGCTGATATGCAGGATGTGCTTCGTTTTTATTATCTCATTGGGACTATCACGCAGGTTTATAGAGACATCAAGCCCTTTGTGGCATTTTTTTTTTGCCATACTTTAATATTTTATCAATAGCATCTGGATAATCTTTGAGTTGTTGTCTGATGATAATTAAATCATTTTAAATTGTACCAGAACCCTATTTTCCTATCTGCACCATTTGGAACATATGTGAATGAATGGAACACCGCTAGCTACTCATCAGAGCCCCTCCCTCTCTCTTTCTCTCGTTAGCTCACACTCACTTTCTCTACACACACACAAACACACACACACACACACACACACACACTGTTTGAATCAGTGACTAAAACAGCTCAGAGCTTGGGTAAAGAACAATGCTGGGAGTTATTGTGCAAGATCTTCCAGCTTCGGTGCTCTCATACCGGAGCCAAAACCTACCCAGTCCACCAACTGCGGTCCTATCCTCTGATCTTTGTCATGCAAATGGACTAGACAAGAAGGCCTTTAAAGATTTTTTTCACTCATGATTTTTATGCATTTTCAACTTGGATCTTCAGCAATATCCAGTAGAGAGTTTGAGCAAACCACTAATTATCCAAGGATGACCCATGTCTACCAGGCCTTGCACACAGTAGGTTCTTAATGAACGTTTGGTGAATTGAATTAACAGAGCTGAATTGATTGGCATCCATGGTTAAAGTTTCTGAACCCTTTTGACATAGCTAAGACCACATCTTAACACAGGAGAAAGCCTATTTCCTGGCAAAATGGGTCTTTTTTCCCCCATGCTCTAATTGAGCAATAGGTATTAAAAAAAAAATTAAAAGTTAGTCCTACAGTATCCCAAAGAGAAACCTCACCAAGAAGGATGGAGTGAGATGCCTGGCTGCCAGAGAAAGCTAGTCCCGTAGTGAAGAAGGCCCAGTCTCCAGCCAATTTAAAAAAAAAAGGCTTAAAAGCTGTTTTAAAGAAACAATTTAAACCCAGCTGTACTTATCAATCAGTTGTTTGATTTTTCTTTGTTATGAGGAATTTGTAATCTACTTTAAATTTTGTTTGTTTGTTCCTGGCTTTCATTGATAGCAAGTTGTGCCTGAGGCTACTTCTCAGAATCCTTCACTGGACTCTACCGACTTAAATTTCCAAATCTATGTGAATAATTGCAATAATTTGAATCTCAGTTTTTCCTCCTCCTCCTGCTCCTCCCTTGCAGGCAGATGGAAATATTAGAATTTCACAGAAATTTTTATAAAACTTTGGTAAATCCATATTCTATTAAAAAAAAAAACAAGAAAGAAAATAATCGTTCATCTTAAGAAAAGAGAAGAGAAAAGCAAAGGAGATAATCCCTTTTGCAAAATAAAATACAGTTGGGGTTTTGTTTTTTCCAGTAGGTGTAGTTAGGCACAACCAATTTTTAAAATGCTCAGAACATAGAATCTGCCCAATAGCAAAAAGGCATAAATATATTGGTTGTGTGCTCATGTAAATACATATCTTATTGTATGTTAATCCTTATTTTGGTAGAAAATACATTTAACATCTTAGAATGGGAACAACCTTGTACCAAAAAGTCTTTTTTTCATAGCTTTCAGATATTATATTATATGTGCTTGTTTCATGATATTAATAGATATGATTTCATCATTAGAAAAAGAAATCCCCACAAAAGCTGACTATTGTTAATATGCTGTGGAATGTAGTTTTTGTTTTTGTTTTTCCTTCAAAAAGTACAGTTAATTTAATCATTGTCTTTGGGCACTCCTTGAACTATAGAACCAAAAATGTGTGTAAGAAAAATGTCTGGGCTTTGTTTTCTTAAATGGAATGTACATGCACATGTTAATTTTATAATATATGCATATACCTACACACTTATGATTTTTATAAGTTTATTTAGCAAGAAACCAAATATGAAAGGGAAACAGATTTTTCAAATGGAGTTTTAATTGTCTTTCTTGCATGTTCTACAGATCATTACTGACTGTTTACAGATCCTGCATGGAATGACTTTACACCAAAGGAGAGGGTAACATATCTTCATTGTTTATAAAAATGACAGCTCCTAATGGACCATATTAGCTTTAACACAAACTATTAAATCCCCTTCATTAAATTATTCTGTGTTCTATTTTGGAATCTCGTTAGCTCTGGGAAGTAGGTGCAAACTCCTAAGGAAACATGAGCACACATTGAGACTATTATAGATAATGTTTATTAAATAAGCCTCTGAGGATGTTTTTCTTGGGCTGCTCTCAAGCATTTTGAAAGAGTCATGTTCCATGTTTGAGGTCCCATGTTTCTTCCTCTTAAACTATGAGCAGCTGTAGCACATGACCTACTTCTGTAGAACCCTGTAATGATTTCCTTCCTTCAGTGGCTTCAGGAGTCCTTCTTCTGCCCTGTGAAAAAAGGGACAAATATTTTAATCCAAGCAAAATGCTAAAGCAGGGTTTGTTGGTTTCAGGGAAGAAACCCAATACAGCTACATCACTGAGTGTAGGCCTCAAATTGGAACCATCTGGGCTGCAGAAGCTCTCTGAGATCTTTGGGGAAGGCATGGATATTCTTGCCTAGGGCTGCAACTCATACACCTGCAGAAACGGCAGACATGTTAGCAGACTCATTCAGGAATGCAAGCTTTTTCACAGAACAGAGAAGCAATGCCTTAGACTAGCAGTAACTACACATCAGAGCCATTCTGAAGGTGATGTGCAAATACTCGTAATAATATTCTTAATAACCCAAGTGATCCTTAGGGAACATATTATATTCAAGTTAAGCAGAAATATAACAGATCACTACCCAATACCACTTTTTGGTAAGCATAAGGAGGGTAGGATAGTCTAGTTTGATATTGAGAAAGAGCTGGGTTTTGGAGGGGTTTTTGTCATAGAATATAAGATTGCATGAGTGGTATAAGGTTGAATGTGTGTATGCATTCTGGTATTCTTTTTATAAATGTCACTTTTCTCTCTCTCTCTCTAAGGCATTTAAAAATTGCTGGTTAGTTTTACTTTTAATTAAGTGGAGGTATTTTTTAAATGGTCCCCACTAAGTAAACCAAAGAGGACCTACTGCAGAAAGTTGTTAAAGACAAAGCAATCATTTAAATATCTACTATTACTACTGCAAATTGGGTCTACCTCTACGTGTGTGGGAGTTTGAATCAACTCTTTTCCAAATAATAATTACTAGAACCTTTTACTTAATTATCAGGTCAAAGACTAGAAATCTTATCACTTAAATATTCTAATTAAAATCCACTCCAGAAAATAACATTATCTGGAAAGAAAATGGAAAATAAGGAGTAAATTGAAATGGTGTACATGTTGCTGGTGTTTAATAAAGTACTCTTCAAATGTCGGCACATTGAAAAATATGTCATTTTTTTAGTCTATCTTCAATTTTTTGCTTATATTTTAGAGCAAGGGTTCTTAGCCTGGGGTCTGTGAATTTTTTTTTTTATATTTTGGTAGCTGTGTTTCAACATTATTGGTTTCCTTTGTAATCCTATACATTTTATTTCCTATATTTACAAACATTATTCTGAGAAGGTGTCCATAGGCATCACCAGACTGCCAGAGGGATTCATGACATGCAAAAAAAAAAGGTTAAGAACCCCTGCTTTTAAAGTAAAGAAAGGTAATGATTCCAATATTGCCTTTGTAGAAATCCTAAATAATGTGACCACTACATAAATCCTGAGAGTGGGAATTTCATGCAGATGTCAACACACAGGTTAAAGATGAATATGTTGAGCAAAAAGTCAATGGGGGGAATGGCACTGAGGGAAAATATTGAGGTGTTGTTGAAATATGAACACCAATGTGTTAGAGGGGTAAACTTACCCATTTAGTTTCTGGCTCATCACTAATGGTAGCTAATCACAGGAGGAAAAGATCACATCCAATAGCTAGAGAAGATCTATGTAGCATAAAATATACTAAATCTTCTGAAAGAATATGTATTTCTTTTTTCCAGAAAAAAAGACATTTAAATTTAACATCTAGATGCCTTCAATCCCCCCTCCCAACTTTACATTTTTGCTTTAAAATATTTTTATACTAATGTGTCAACAGAGGAAACCTATTAAATATTTTTCAGAGTATAAGAATATATATAAATATATATGTATATAATTATATCATATATATTATACATATATATGTAACAAGGCTTCCAAACATATTTTAAAGACAGCTCTCTGTGTTGCATCTCAGTGTTGGAAAGTTTCTCACATGCAGACTTTGTCACAACCCAACTGTGAAGGGTGAGGTAAAATAGTTTCAGTTGGACTCACTTCTTTTCAGATCCAAATTTATATGTGTGAATCCAAATTTTTAACCAAATCTTTGTTCTCTTTCTCTCAAGAAATTTTCACGCTCCTGCCCACGTAACCAGCTGCACGTAGCTAGCTCTTCCCACCCCACAAGCCTGACAGCCTCCACCACTGTTTCGGCAACAGGATGAGACTTAATGAAGCTCAGCACACTTCCTACTAAGCTTCCTGTGGAAAACCAGTCATATGAGACTGGGAAATGCATTGCTACAATATGGTCTGGCTTCCTCAGCCAGGAGCCAACTAAAAATCAAGTTGATAACACAGCATGGGGGCAGGGTAGTAGTTTCTCAGTATAGCTGAGGAACAATATATTGTTACCTAGAAACTAAAGCTGAGTCTTTTCCGTTTGTCTCCGGGTACCACTGAGAGAATCCCCATGAATAATGTCATTGGAACTCCATGTAAAGAGAGACTGATCTATAATTCTGAATGAGTTAATAGAGTTCTGAAAAACACTCATGGCCTGTCTTATGAGACAGAGAAATTTCTTTAGTCCTTCATTGGCCTACCCCAGTGCTAATAGCAACACTTGGCCATCTTTGTCCTAAAATTGAAATAATATCTATTTTGTTAATAAAAAAAATTGTTGCATGCTTCTCTGAAATGCCAGTTTGTAAATCAGTTTTAACAGCAGACAGGACTAGATTAATTGTTTAAATAATATTTGATAGAAAGGAGACCCTGACGGATCCAGCTATCAATTTGCTGCTTTCTATTGCTCAAAGACAACTTCAGTTGTTCAGAAGGATGTTAGGGAGTGGGCAATTTTAGTCTGATTCATGATTTGAGAAGCACATCTCTTGATTGAGAGGGGGGAAAAAGAGATCCTGCCAAGATGGTCAGGAGGTGATGAAGACTGACTTCCCAGTCCTTTGCTGCCAAATCTTAACTGCCTGAAAACTTACAGAAACGCTTGATTACAACTAGAATAAAAATCTCCAGTTGCCTTCAGCAAACCACAGCACAAGGGTGGGAAAAACAGTGCCAGGTTGCAGTTTAAGTATAGTTACTTGGCACCTGCTGAAAGCACAGTTCCCTTCCTGTTTAATAATTAATTCAACTTTAAAGCCCCCAAGGATCTGGACTCAGCACCAGCTTCAGAAAGCATTACAGAAACAAAATGCTTCCAGAACTGGAAAAAGGAGAGACAGAAAGTGAGAAAAAGGGATAGGAGTGGGAGAGGAGAGGAGAGAAAGAGAGAGAGAGAGAGAGAGAGAGAGAGAGAGAGAGAGAGAGAGAGAGAGAAATAACATTTCAAGAAATATCACACGGGGCAGGGAAGTGGGGGGAATGGAAATAGGAGGTGGAAAGAACCTGGAGATGGAGAAAGTTCCAATAATAAATATACAAAAAAGCAAGGTTATTCACGGCCACTGGCACCAAGACTGCATGCTGCATTGCAAGCCAGAAGTCATACATTTGGGAAAAAAGCTTGTTACCCCTAGGCAAGTGGAGACCAAGAGGGTAATGTGCTCAGTCTCTGGAAAAGGAGAAATCCAGCCTTGCTGTTCATTAGTATCCCCTGCTCATTAGTCAAAGAATCACACTGGAAATGGCATCAAAGGTAGTCATCCCTTCCCACTACCGCTTTCCTCCCTCTACTCCCCCACTCCTCCCCCCTCTACCCCCATTCTTCTCTTGCCGGGGAAAGTGTCAGAAAGATTCCCTGGTAGTAAGGGCCAAAAATAAGAAGAAATGGGGGAAACAGCACAAAGCTGAGAGGAAAAGGAAAGGTCTCTGAAGAATACTGGATTTGTGCATTCAGAATGGCATATAAACCAAGCAGGTTGTTTAGGTATGAATATACCATCATTACACAGTACCATACAACTGAAGTCAGGCACCTACAAAGAGGAGTTAAGTCACTGGATGGTGCTTTTTGGATTTGCACGATAAATCTCGTGCTTTCTGCTAGTAAGGAATTGCAGGCAAATCAAGCACAAGAAGTAGCACATTATAGAGGCTCAAAATAGGTAGAAACCATTAACAGGAACATCAAACCCACTTTCCCTGTATGAGGAATGAAGACTATCACCAGAACAAGATGTGTGGGTAACCACCTTTGGCCACTTAATCTTATGCCTAAACTACACGGGCTATTCTTTGATACTATCAAGCCTAAGAACATAAGTGCATTTTTAAGATATGGCATATAACATAAATTGATGGATTAATTAAATGAAGAAAAGAACTAGGTAATCCAATAAAAGATGAAAATTATTTATACACCGATCTGTGTTTACTTTCTTCTTATTAGGATAAAGGAGAAGAAGCATAAATTTCATACACACACAACATCCCTCTGGGATATGATAAGGTATTTTGAATAACACCACTCATGATATTAAAATGTTGAGCTGAATGACTAATCATCCTAAGAATTTTTCCTAAGCCTTTAAAAAAATGGGTTTTTTCTGAACATAAAATATTTAAAAAGTAAAATGTTTTTCAAAATTAGCATAAATTATTAATGCTTTACTTGCATATCAAAACTTCCTTAAAGGAAATTTGGTAGAATTATATGATCTGTTTCCATATTTATTTTAATTGAATATGTTAAAATATTTTATCCCCCCACTAAGATGATGGTGTTCTGTTCCCATCTTTTTCACTCACAATATACAAGTAACCTTGAAATTATAAAAACTATTCATCTCTAATAATACTAATAAAGCTACCCCTGCATCAATACTTTAAAACTATCCAACTAAAGTTTTGAAACTTAAGGACAATTTAGACAAATCGAGTTTCAAATCAGCATACAATTTTCAAAGTTGAAAGAGTGACTTTCTTTGTCTATATATGAAAACGGGGCAGTTAAGGTGGTGCAGTGGATAGAGCACTGGACTTGGATTCAGGAAGACTCATCTTCTTGAGTTCAAATACAGCCTCAAACATTTACTAGTTGTTTGACCCTGGATAAGGCACTTAACCCTGTTTGCCTCAGTTTCCTCATCTGTAAAAATGAGCAGGAGAAGGAAATAGCAAACCTCTCCTATATCTTTGCCAAGAAAACCCCAAAATGGGGACACAAAGAGTCTGAAATGGCAGAACAGCAACAACACATATGAAAATGTTGGCATTTGGTGTTTTGCTTTATTTATTAAACTTCAGAATCACGCTTATATGACTGCCTTCTTAGTGTTAGTCTCATAGCAAGTTTCCTTAATCCTTGATGTAGCATAGCTTTGACTATTTGGGACCCCCTAAGCTAGTGTTAAAAGGGAAACTATAGTTTGGTCCTAAATTTGCCTTCAACTCTGAAGCCTTCCCTGATTCCACTTGGCTTGGGTCACTGTATTCGCTCTTTCTTTCTCTGAAGACACATGTACCGACTGATACTAAGTGTATCTCACTTTTGCCCTAAATAATTCTTCTGTATCTTGGAGTTGATAGGAAGTTGACACTTAAAGGGGTCCTTTCTATTTAAAGGACCCCTATGGAAAATCCTTTTGTAAAACCATAAATCCTTTGATAATGAGAATAATCACCTTCTAGTTTATGTATTTGTACCCATCTCCTAGACTTGTTATGCGTTTCAGACAAAATAATGTTTACAAAGCACTTTGCAAATTTTAAGTCACTATGTATGTGTCTAGGATCATAGAATCGTAGACTGAGAGCGATAAGGGCTTTAGAGTCCAACAAGTCCAACTTTCTTGTTTTACAGATGTAGAAACTGACCCCCAGAGAGAGGTTAAATGGTTTGTCCGAGGTCACACAGGGAGTAAGCAACAGAAGCAGGACTGTCGTTATTAAAGTCATACTATCACAAGAGGTAGTATGGGGGTAGCAGAAAAAGCACTGGACTGGGAATTAAGACACATGGGTTCTAGGCCTTACTCCACCACTAACTTGCTGTGTGACCTTGGGCAAGTCATTTACACCCTCAGGTGTAAAGTGAGGGGGAAGGGTGGAACCGCTATTTTCAAATTCCCATTCAACCCCAACATTCTGTAACTATGGCAGAGTGACCGATTTGTACATATCCTTCATCCAATAAATATTGACTAAATATCTATTGTCCAGTCTCATGATTAGTAACTGTTCAGATTGGCATGTCTACCACCAAGTCTAAGAGAAATAGGGGGTACATAATGTCAGTGTTAAGAGCCCTATAAGCAATAGTACACCCAAAATAAAAAGAAAAAGCCATTGATGTGGTACTAAAAAGCGAATCACATCAGTGATGGTTCTTGAAAACATTAGAAAATATTCCTCCTGAATGTGTGTGCATAAGAGATAATGGAATAATTGACAAAAAGCAACAACTGAGGTCAGAGAGAAGTGAGAAAATGAAATTCAGACTTTAGAACGATTGACCGAACATGCATATCCTTGTCCTGAACTAAAAAGCAGTTGGATCCCATAATAATGTAGAAATAAAGAGAAGGCCCTAGAGACCTAGGTTAAAAATCAGACAAAATTGAGGAATGTCACAAACAAAAATGAACAGTAACACGATGAACTCAATGAATATGATTTGGCTGGGTCACTTAAGTTCTAAAATAAAAATGAAACATCATAGATGCAAAACCTTGATAACCTAAGCCAACTCAAGCATTCATGGGTTCAATTTGATCTTGGATCAGAAGGAAGCTGGCGAGTTTCACCCAGGCACCAGGAGTACTTCACATCAAGGCATATGCCTTAACACTCAGAGTTGGATCTAGAAAGTTCCTAATTGCCTCTGACAGTTTTTTTTAATACAATTTCATAGAAAAATAGGTAAAAACCTCTTAAGGTATTAATTTTTTTCTTAGTTTTAAACAAAATATAAATAACCTTTTGGCCATTGCCACCATCTTCCAGTGATTTACCAAAGTGACTAGAACAAAATGAAATAGAGGTGGAATACACTGGATGTTTTCTAGGTTCCTTTGCAAACATGGACTTGTTTTCTTGACTGTGTCTATGTGAATCTATAAGAAGAGTGATATTGTAAATGGGTACAAGTACAATATAGAAAGGAATGCCTCAGAATTGTTCCCATGGCAAGACTGAAAGGGTCTAAATATTATTCAGCATGCTCTGGGCATTGCTGTAAACAGAAAGCATATGAAACATTGTAAGAGCAGAAATAGCTTCCTAAAGTCTGCAAAGGAAGAAGAAAGCTGAAATGTTCCTGGGTTCAGTGGAAGCATCAGCTTGCTCTTTGTGAGCAAGCTTTGGGAGAATCAATGGAAAGGAGTCTGCATTGTTAGAACCATTCCCTATGAATTCATGGCATAACTAATTATAAAAGAATAAAGACCTTTCTTATTAAGGGAAAAGAGAAATATAAATGAAATTATAGGAGTATTTTGAAATGGCTTAGGGTAAGTCATTTCACTTTTCTGATTCTGTTTTCCCGTCTATGAAATCAAAGAGTTGGACTAAATGACCACTACTATCCTATCTAGCTCTAAATGTAAGATCATAGGAAATCTGGAGAGGCCATAGTCTGTGTTTCACTTCCATAATCTCAAGATATTCTTCTGCTCCTCTGCCAAAATGTTTTTTGATGAGTTGTCATTCTAACTTATTCTAAACTGGCAATTCCTTCTGATAAAGGCCAGATTTTTACAGCTAGTCTGTAATATAATTGGGCTAATTATTTACATAATTCCATTAAAACCCCTTTTCTTGGAATAAGTATAAAGTTTAATCTTTCCTTTTTCTAAGTTTCATCTTCCTTGATTTTGTTCTATTTTAACAATGTTTTCTGGATCAGCAGAGAACATTCACTTGAGCTTGGAGCAATTTTATTAAACATTGGGTACCACATTATTTTCTCAAGAAGCTTTGACTGAAAATTAAAAAAAAAAAAGATTGGGTATTGGTTGCTAATTCTACGTCAGGGTGACTTCTCTTCAAGGGCAATTAAATACCAGCCCCGGTCTGTTAAGTTTAGTGGCAGCTTCTCTTGTATGCGGCAACTCGTCCTCAAGGACAACTTCATTGTAAGGGATGCTGTTCTTTTACATTATGAAACTGAGGGTGCCTTCTACTCCAGACTAGCTTTTACTTGAATTGATATGGGTGAGTGTATGTATGTTCTCTGACCTTTCTTCTTTAAGAATTAAGTTTTGCATTACCAGGTAAATGCCCCTTGAGCAGAATTTTCATGGAGCACTAGTGACATCCTGTGGCCAGTCTCATTTAAGGCAGCCTCATTTTTCTCAGGCTACTTTTCAGGGAATAGAGGAGCAAAAAATATACCATATTCAATTGCTGTTTGCTTTGCAGGTCAAAAAAGAATTTTTTTAAAAAAAATTATTTTGTTCATGATTATTTTAATGGTATGGAAAATTTCTTCTCTTTATTTTTTTTTCCACAGTGACTATGGGACAAAGCAAAAAAGAATTTTTTTTTCCCCAAGGAGGGACATTTCTTTGAAACAAGATTCAGTCGAGTCAAAATATGGAAAGAATGCCATGATATTCAGAAGATGCCGCATGACAGTACCTGATTCTTACCATCTGCTCTTTTAAGTTTCTCTGTAGTTTGGCTCAACTTGCGGTACTTGCCCAAGAAGAAGAACGCTTACATTCTGGAAGGGAAAAAAAAAGCACAGCATGCTTTAAAAAGAAAAACAGTGGGTATTTTGGCATTTTTACACAGCAGATAATGCACCCATGACACTCAATTGAAGTCATTTAGTTGTAAATGCGATATTACTGTTGACAGTTTCCACTGGTAAAACACTGAGAAGTCCACGTTGAATAAACGCAAAGAAACCAAACTTGGGGAGTAAAGCCAATCACCAGAGTGGCCTACAAAGGGGCCTCATAAAAATATTTGTCAGGAGTGGAGAATCATAACTCAGCTCAACACGCATGGTACCATGAGCAACCTGCTTGGTTTTAAACAGTAGAGAGCAGGCTTTGGAGTTTATGTTGTTCTTCTGTTTATTAAAAACGGATGGGAGCACTTGACAGAAAAATCAAACTTCTGGTCATGGCTCATTAATCTCTGTTGTATCTGTCAAATATATGTGTCTAGAGTTTCAACAAGGCTCTAAAAGTGAGATTACTGCTGTGCTTTGGTATTTTCTCTAATTTTGAATGGGAAAGGATGCTGCCAATCACCTAACGGGAGAGAAGAATATGGGATCTTTGTGCCAGGGTAGTATAATGGTCAGTTGTAAATGAATCTATTTAAAAACAAAATGAATGACATTTTAGTTAATATTTAGACTATATCCTTCTTCATGAAAAGCAGCCGTTCTAAAGTGAATGCAGTATAAAATTTAAGATTACAGACATTTTCCAAAAAAAAAAAAATTGCAGAAACAGATCCATAGACATATTGCTTTTTTTTTTTTTTTTGCATATTATTCAAGCTTCTGGAGTACCTGGGCGTGGAGACGCATGCCAGGGTGAATGGTAAAGAAATTTGGGGGTCATAGTGGGATCATAGAAACATAGATTTGGATCTTGAAAGAACTTTAGAAAGCCTTCCAGTCCAAGCACTTCATTTTAAAGCTGGGGCCCAGAGAATAACTTGCTCAAGGTCACACTTGTTCGTAAGTATCAGAACCAGGTTTTGAATACAGTTCCTCTGACTCCAAATCCAGTGCTTTCCATGCACCAAGGTTCCTTTTGCAAAATCTGAATTGGAACCTTGACATTTCAAACTTAGGCTATTGGTTGGAATCATATTTTCATAAGTTAATTCAATTCAACAGGAATTTAAGTAGTTGTTATATAGAGCCCTATGCTGGGCAATGGAAAAGATTAAATAAAATTATAAAAATAGCTAGCATTTATAGAGCACTTTAAGTTTTGCAAATGACTTTACAAAAATATTATCTCATTTGATTGTCACAACAACCCTTTGTGACCTATGTGCTGTTATTATCCCCATTACAGAAATGAGGCTACTGAGGTACTTAAAGGTCAAATGACCTGCCCAGGTTCATACAGTGAGGCAGGAGTTGAACTCAGATCTTCCCAAGTCCAGGTGCAGTGCTGTTATATACTGTATCATCTAGCTGATACAGTAGGGAGTATATAAAATGCGTACATATAACCATAATGCAAAAGGGGGGGATGTAGAAGTTTGATGTAAATGAGATGGTCTAAGAGAGGTCTGAGAGGAAGCTAGGTGACTAGTAGATACAGCACTGAGCCTGAAGTCAGGAGGACCTGAGTTCAAATAAGCCTCACTCACTAGCTATGTGACCCTGGGCAAGTCACTTAACCTCTGTTTGCCTTAATCCACTGGAGAAGGAACTGGCAAACCCTTCCAGTACCTTTGCCAAGAAAACCCCATGGACAGCATTGGCATCTTGTGGGTCTGGAAGAATTGGACACTACCGAATAACTGAACAACAACAACAAAATGAGGTCTGAGGAAGAAAAGGTGATATATGATTATGATAATCAAGGAAATCTCCATGGAGCAGATGATTCCTAACCTGGGCCGTGGAGAAGGATTTTAACAGCCAAAAATATAGGAAAGAGCAAAAACGGTATTAACGAAGGCACAGGGGGCAGGAAAGTGCAGGATGTGGGTGCAGGGGGGAAGGGGTGGTGATTAAAATAGTCCAGTTTGGATCGAACACAGAAGATTCGGTGGGAAAATAAGGTTAGAAAGATAGAGTAGTGCCAAATTGTAGTGAATGAGGAAAGAAACAAGCATTTATTAAGTTCCTATTATGTGCCAAGTACTGTGTTAAGCACATTGCAAATATAATCTCATCTGATCCTCTCAACAGCAGGGGATGTAGGTACTATCATTGCCCTGCTTTAAAGATGAGGATACTAAAACTGATACAGGTTAACTGACTTTCCCAGGGTCATGCAGCTAGCAAGTTTCAGGCCAGATTTGAACTCAAGTCTCCCGGATTCCAAGCCCAACAGCCACCTAGCTACCCAAATAGGTAGGTAATAGAAAACAATTCAAAGGTTTTAAGTAGTGGAATGACAACCGGATTTGTGAATATGATCTAATAATTCCCTTGCATTTAATTAGATGACTCCTAAGATTCCTCTGAGCTCTAATATTTTATGAAGTCAGCTCTAAAACCAATCAGAAGGGCTGTCCTGGAGAAAGGGAAATAGTGAATATAGTATGGATTCAGCTTAGTGCAGAACTACAGATGAAGTCATTTGTTTACATAGAGGCTGAATTTAAAACAGAGGAGTGTGGATGATGCTTGCCCTGAGATCTTTTTCTAATTGGGTCACTGTTTGGTAGATGATAGATAGATAGATAGATAGATAGATAGATAGATAGATAGATAGATAGACAGACAGACAGACAGACAGACAGACAGACAGATAGATAGATAGATAGAAATGTGTGTGTATGCATGTGTATTATGTGTGTGTGTGTGTGTGTGTGTGTGTGTGTGTGTGTGTATCTTCCTTTGACTAAACTTCTTGGCCAAAGGAGATTTGAAATTAAGCTATTATAACTGACCAGACCCAGTTGCCCTCAGAGAAGTTTGGGTTGCAAGTAAGGTAAGAAATTACAGTAATTTTTCCCTTATAGGTCCCTTATTTATCTACACAGACTATCAAAGTATTAGTTGGAAATTTCCCCTTGCTAAGGACAAACAAAGGGTTTGAACAGGGCTGTTTTGAAATGCCTTTCTCCTATAGTCTCACTGGGCTCTTTTTTTCAAAAACTTTGCATATTCTTGTCATTCTAAATAGGTTAAGTCTAATTCAGGACCCAAATAAACCCTTCCTATAAAATGGGGGGTAGGGGTGGGGAAGCCTCTTAGATCTCAAACGTTTTTTTTAACAAGACCACAATATTTCACTAACACTCACTGTATCTTATTCACAGAAATGATGCACTGAGAGCTATGAGCAGTGGTATTCTAAAGAAGGGTCACTACTGTGAGCCATATTTTCAATTAAAAAAAATGTTTCTTATTTGCCCACAGCCTGATTTCTTTTAGGCTTGACTTAATTTGCATGATTGAGTTAATCCATGTGTGAAATGCAGTAGGGGGAGACTTGATTGAACGGGTGGCCAGAAAAGCAGTGTTATTAGAACATAAAGAGATTAAGATATGCATTGCTTCCATTTTCAGTAGCCGCCTACAGTAGCAAACAGATAAAAGAATCAAATTGATCATTGCAGTAGGAAAAGAATACACAAGCTAAGCAAGCTGTGTACTTTCTTCAGAGAAAATGCATTTTTAAAGGCACTTACTTCTTGTTAAAATTTTCCTAGTCTTTACTCTGGATTCATGGAGGGCAAGAAGACTTTCTCCACATGATATCCAATAACTCCTGCCTTGCCCTCCTTGTTAGTGGAATAAGTCCAAAAGTATATTTAGATACACCACCCATGCTCATTCGGATAATTATCTTTACCAAAAGAAAAAGTAATTTTTACACTACTTCCTAATGGCCTGGCTTTTCTCATTCAGCATTATAGGACTCAACACCCTCCCTGAAGTCAAAAATCATATTAGATTATATGTCTACATCTCTCTTAAAATTTCCATAGGATTATAGGATTTTAGAGTTGGAAGGGACCTCATAGGCCAATTTTGCACATAAAGAAACCTCATTTTGCATATAAGGAAACTGTTCTAGAAACATTAATTAAGTGACTTGCCTAAGGTCAAGATTTGAACTCATGTCTTCTGACTCCAGATTCAATGCTCTTTCCATTGCACTATATTGTTTCTCATTTGATGATGGCTAGATTTCTGCAAAGGCTATTATGTTACAAGATGGCATGTAAAAGTTCCATTGAATGACACCTACTAGCTAGATATGGAGTGGTGGTGTAAACCCATGCTGAATTAGGAGCTGAGAACCACCCATTGGCCCAAGGACAGAGAGCAGGGATCTGGAGGGAATTGAATTGGAAAGGGTCCAAGTCAGAGAGAAGAAGTAAAATGGTGGAGCAGACAAAGCCTGTAAATTTAGAAATCAAAGAAGGTTATAGAGGTAATAAAAACAAGGAACAGAGCCCTACAGAGTAGATTAGACAGACAAAAATAAAAAATCCGTAAGGCAGAACAGAATACCCAATATACATTGAGGAAGAAAGCAGAGACTATCTGGGACCAGAGGTAGAACGGGATTTCCTAAATAAAGGGGTCAAGAAAACTGGACTCAAATTAATGCTCTTTAAGCTTAAATTTCTACACCATGCATATCTCACTAATTGTAGTTAAGTTGGGTTTTTTGTGTCTGTATAATAGATTTTTAAGGAAGGGGTTATAAAAATTCCATTAAGAAGTCCAGGGATACAAGAGGCAAGAGCACCCCCTTGTGGACTTCCACTTGGTATCAGCAATTGAAACAAGGGACCCAAGAATTCTGACAAGGGGGAAATCACCAGGGGCAGTAAGCATTGAGCATGAGCTCCTCTTTCACAGGACAAAAAACTGCTTAGGAGCACGTAGAAGCAGCTTCCAGAAATTGCCATGACACTACATCAAGATATCTTAGTCAAGGCTCCCATTATTTCTGGTTGACATATATTTCTGCTTTTATTAGGACATCTAAACACTTTTAGACTCCTAGAGTTGGAAGGGCACTTACAGGTCACGCAGTCAAACATTTAGAAATATTTAACTTTATTAATAACTCTTCCAGGACAAAAGAAACTACATTAATGCATATAAGTGAGTCTCCAATCAGGTAGTGCCTTTAATTTAAAAGAAAAAAGCTTCTAAAGCCAGTCAGTAGTGGCATGGGTGAGATTAGGAGCTAGAGTACCCTGAGAGCAGAGGAAGATCTTTCCTTCCAACCCCTCCAACTCCCCACAGCTAATGGGTAGCTTTCCAAAGCTGTTAATTGGCAGGGTTCTTCATCCTACCTGCACACGGGGAGATTTCTGTAGCCAATGTTACTATCAAGTTCATTCATGAAGTCAACCTTGTTTATGCATTGGGAAGAAGCTCCCAGGAGGAGGAGAACTGAGAAGTAGTAGTACAGCAGACATAACCATCTTGATTTTAATATTATTCACCTTTTAGTGTTTGCTGGGGATCAGCAATCCCTAAGGCTGTGACATTTGGCATTAGGATCTGTAAAGTGTCTGCTACAGATACTATGGCATCCCTTTGCAAGGTGCCTCATCACCATGGTATGAGAAGGAAAAAACCTATTCAGTAATAAAAATCAATCAACAAATATTTACCTAGTGTCTACCCATTCCACTAGGCATTGACTATGATTTTATTCTCAAAGGCCAAGTCTACATATTCTAATCTACTTTTTTGGATTTTAATTATCTGATTCTTCTATGTAACCTAAATTCACCAGATAATTGCAAATTCAGTTTTGATTTGTATTCTATTCACCAGGAATCAGAAATCTCTTGGTCAGTGAGCCAGATATGTTCCTCAGTTTAATTTCATTCAGTTCCAGGCAAATTTTCTAAAGTTCTCCTGTCTTTAAGATTGACAAATGCAATTATGTTCATATCTGAAAGACTTTCAGTGGCAATATATAGGTCTTAACATTCTCCCAGAAATACCCTTGACTCAAGACTTCCCTCTGAGACATTACTTTTAAACAATAGAGAAACATGGTATGAGATTTCCAAAGATAAATTCTTAGTGGGTAGTTCTTGACCACAGGGAGAAAATCTTGAAGGCAGCGGCAATAGTGATGAGACATATGCCATTTGAGATCTGGAAAAAGGCAGCAGATGCTGATGGGAATACTAGGTCCACTTCACTGGCAAATCTGGCATTTTCTTTCCTTTCCAGTTTCAGATGTGGGACTTAAAGCATTTTTGACTGAAAAAGAATATGCATTGAATAGGTAGTATAATTCACTCTTACTGTCTCCCTAAAGGATGGGAAAAATGCATAGAGGTGGAGAAAGGAGGGGAGAGGAAGAAGGCCAACAGCCCTGTACAACCAGACTAGGGGACATAGAAGAAAGACAATAATGAATAAGGTTTGTGGGAAGCAGGTGAGAGGACATAGAGATTGTTTTTAAATTCAACATGAACTTCTAAAAACATGATAAGTACCCTTCCACAACATGACTTTACCCATGGCGATTTTGATATATCTCAGGTCAGCATAAGAAATTAAATGGGAATTTAGGGGAGTTTTGCAGAAGCTGTAGACAAAATCTGAAGGCCAACAGATGACAAAGAAAAAGTTTAGAAACTCAGAAGTTCAGAAAATACATGTATAATATTGAATAATATAAACACCTCACAAAAGAAAAAGAAAAAAATTAGCCTTCTTCTCTAGTACAAAGGGAAAGCCAAAAAATTTTACGTGGATTTTCCATATCACAGGGACACTGTGCCCCTAACCCTTGCAATGTGGAAGGGATAATTATAGAGTGGTAATTAAAGCACTAACCAGTGGGATGGTCATTGGAAGAGAAGCCACTTGTTTAATAAGAGTTGGCCTACTGAGATGTAAGAGTTGGCATTGATTATATTGAGACTGAACTCCTTTTGGGTAACACTCAGGCTCTATAAGGGAGGGCTGAAGGCCACGTAAGGTGTGGAAGATGCACTGGGCCAGAAAATACGTGGTCTCACCAGCAGGAAATTGTAGGCCACTTGAGTGTGACCTCCATAACTTAGCAGTTTAGCACATAGTAGGTGCTTAATAATAAATGTTATTATTGACTATTATTATTGACCATAACTGGAGGGCAATATTCCCAGAGCAATCATCAGAGGGCAAAATGACCACAGATCAGCCATCTCAGAGGATGGTATAAAAATCAATAGAACCCAAACTGGGTAAACAATTTGAGGGCATTCAAAAAGAAAATTATTGCCATCATTGACATTACAAAGTTGGGCCTGTTTGTTATTTTTTTTTTAATTATTTAGTATTTTGTGACCAGTGTGCTTGCAGTTGGAGAAGTCTATCCAATAGCAACTATTTCTCAGGTTTACAGGTGGAAGTTTGTGCCAAGAAAGAAATGGGATATCTTTCCCTGAAAGGTAACTGGGATCCTTGATGCCACAGGCATGAGGATCATAAGTATTATGTTTTATTAACTGTCTTTAAAGAAACAAATCCCTGGATTTACTATTTGAGTATTCTCAGTAAAGAGTTCAGCTGGAAAACTTGGCAACAGTTACTTTTTTTTGGCTTCTATTTCTATATTTTCCTCAAAGCTTCTATTGCATGGTCTTTTTCAACCTGTTAAACATAAAGCTGAGTTTGGCAGTGGCTGAGATTTTCAGCTGACACAAACTGCAATGAGCTACAATGCTTCTTTATCATTACAAAACTATTGATTTTACAGCTCAATGGTACAAAGTCCTGTTGTGTGCAGACTCCAGAATGTGGAACTGAATATGAAAGATAGAGTGAGTGAAGCCAAAGTCTCAATAAGTCTCACAATTGCCAGCTCCTCTTAGCAGCTCTCCTGTACCTTGCTAAGATTTTGGAAATAAAATTGGCAGAAGATACCAGAAAATTCAGCATCCTAAACCACATTCATTTTTGAAAATGCTTTGAGTTTAATTAGCTGGTATTATTGTATTGCCATCTCAATATAGATTTCTAAAATTTTACATTAATATTAGAAATTTTCTGTATTCAAGTAGTTTAAATCTGTCTTCAAGTTCAATGAACAAAGTGAAAGTTAAATTACTAAGAAGAATTGTAAAAACTCAGTTATTTGCAATATTAGAATGTACTGGGATGCAGTTGTCCTGAGATCTTTATCTGACAAAGCTGATTTATACATACATACACACACACACATACACATATGTGTGTATATGTATATGCCTTATATCAAAATAGAATTTATTTCATTATTATGATAACATAGATGTCATAAGTTAAGCATTTTACATTTCTATTTCTCATAGTATTTGCAAAGTATTTTCACAGCTTCTCTGTACTTTCTCCTCATTCCTTTCAATATATCTATATTACTACCATGTAACTTCTCTGACATATTCAAATATAAGTTGTAAGAGGAACACAGAATCTCACTGTGAAATGATGCAGCCTAGCTACAAAGAGTTGGGAAATTACATCAGGAAACAAATTAGTCTGGCAAGCATCCATCAGACCTAGGTTGGCTCTTAATTAATGAACAAGTATTGATTAAGCACCTACTATGTGGCAGGCACTGTGTGAGGAGACAAAAAAGAAACAGGGCAGGTGTCAGAAAAACTAAAGGGAGGAAGTGGAAGAATTCCAGGCGATACCAAGCTCTGTAGAGGCAGCGATCACAAACCAAAGGACAAATATTGTATGTGTACAACAATGTTATATGTGTGCATGTTGGTCTTTTCTCCACACCTTGAGTTCACAGTAGTGGTCCTCATTCTTCAAACATGAAGAAAACCATATGTTTACATGTACACATGTACAACCCACAGATGGCTATGGTTGGCATTTGGGCTATTGACATTTGGCCTGATATTCCAGGGAGTAAGTCAGAGATGGTTTATTAAGAATCTTAACGTTTCATAGCTGGAGAATAAAATTCTTTGAAGCACAGGCATGGCTCTTCATTTAGCCATTCTGCTCATGCAGAGCATGGATGCTCCCAGAAGTGAAATAACTATCCTAACCAACCTAGACCACTTTTCTATGGGTCTCTAGGAAAGTGGCTATCTTAGGAGGCCTTGATTATAGTCTTCATTCTATCTTAGTTGTGCAACCTTGGGCAAGTTTGTCTTTTGCCTGTATCAGATCTAAGCTTCTATTATTCTCTAGACAGAAGAGTATCGAAAATGAGTTATATGTTGGCAGCCAGTTGCTGACTATATGACTCCCTATATGACTATTGTAGGAGACAATCATTTCACTCGTCCCTAATAGATTTGTTATCCTTCTCCACACACCAGCTATTCCAAATCTTTTCTCTCCTCAAACATCTCATGGCACCCCCTTGCTCCCTGTCCCTTCAGTTAATATTTTACTGGAAAAAATTGAGGCCATTTACTAAACACATTTCATTCTTCCAACTATCTTACATTTTCCCCCTCTACCTTCTCCATTTCAGAAGGGGGGCCTTTTTCCCTGCCAATGCCAACTCCTCCACACATATACTTGATTCCATGCCCTCCTGTCCCAGTAGACTGCCCCAAGAATGTCTTCCTTATCTATTCCTATCTAATGGTTCTTTCCCTGCTGCCTACACACATGTGCACATCCATGTCTCTTCATCCCTAAAAAACTCCACTTGATCTCATGATGGTACGATCCCCATTAGCTATGACCCTATATCTCTCCTCCCCTTGGCTAAATTTCTTCAGAAAACCTATGCCTGGTGCCTCCATTTCCTCTCACTACCTTCTAAACTCTCTATAATAAGGCTTCAGATATTGTTTGACTAAAACCACTCTCTCCCAAGGTCCCAGTGATGTTTTAACTGCCAAATCTAATGACCTCCTTTCAATTTTCATCCTGCAATATTTGACACTACCGATCACTTTCTCCTATCTGGTATGTGTGTGTGTGTGTGTGTGTGGTGTGTGTGTGTGTGTGTGTGTGTGACATTGATCTCTCTCCCAATCTATCTGACTATTCCTTCTCATTCTCCTTTCTTAGTGCCTCATCCATGTCATGATGCCCGTTAGCTTTGGCTATCTCCTAAGGCTCTAGTCCGGGCCCTCTTCTCTTTTCCTCCTATACTACTTTATTTGGTAGTCTTATCAGCTCCCACGGGCTTAACCACAATATCTATGGGATGATTCTTAGATGTTTATTATATTCAGCCCTTGTCTGTCTCCTGAGCTCCAACTACTTTTCGGACATCTGGAACTGGATATCCTATAGACATTTCAAATGTGACATGTGCAAAACAGAGCTCATTTTTCCCACCAAACTCTTCCCTTCTCTGAACTTTGTTATTACTGCAAAGGGCATCAACAACTTCCTAGTCACTCAAGCTCCCAACCACAGAGGTGCCCAATCTCAGTGTAATCCCCAACGCCTCCCTCCCACTCATTCCACATATTCCATCAATTATAGAATCTTGTTGTTTTTACCTCTAAAACTATACACTTTTACCTCTACTCCCATACATCTCACTCCCTAGGGACCAAGCTAGTTGTGGACCTATCTCCATCTCTTACATGGACAAGAGCTTTCTAATTGGTACCTTTGCCTCATCCTTCCCCATTCCAATCTATCCTTCACTCAGCTGCTAAAATGATTTTTTCTAAATTATGGGTCTGACCATTTCAACTCCCTACTGAACAAACTCCAGTCGCTACCTATTACCTCCTGGATCAAGTATCAACTTGGTATTTATTTATTTATTTTTTGTTTGTGTTTTGGTGAGGCAATCAGGGTTGAGTGACTTGCCTAGGGTCACACAGCTGTTAAATGTCGTGTCTGAGGCTGGATTTGAACGCAGGTTCTCCTGACTCCAAGGGCGGAGCTCTAGCCACTGTGCCACTTAGCTGCCCCTTCTATTTAGCATTTAAAGCTCACACCATAACCTGATCTCATCCTCACTTTTCAGGTTGTTTTGTTTTGTTTTTTAATACTTTATTCCCCTCCACACACTGATATCCAAGTACAAAGGATGTTTCTCATACAGGACTCCCTGTCTACTGTCTCCTTACCTTTGCACTGCCTGTTCCAGGAATGATCTCCCTCTTCACCTTTTAATTCCCTGGCTTTCTTGAAGACTCAGCTCAAATCCCACCTCTGCAGGAAGTCTTTCTTGGTTCTCCTAGCTGCTAGTGTCTTCTCCTCTGAGACTACCTTTCATCTATTCAGTGTATGTCCTGTATATACTTAGCTATCTGCATGTTATTTTTCTCATTAGAATTGTGACCTCCTTAAGGGCAGGGACTGTGTTTTGCTTTTGTGTCCCCAGAATTTAACACATTGCTCAGAACACAATAAATACTTGTTGACTAAATCAAATGAAGGTTCAGAAATGGAGTAGAATCCAGAGATGCCACGCAGAGAATCCTTGTTTTGGTTCAGGCCTTCATCACATCTCAACTGAACTAGTGAAAATTGTTATGTAATTGTTCTCTTCCACTTCATTCTTCACATAGCTGCCAACTTAATATTCCTAAAAAAACACTTCTGACCATGTCACATCATGAATATTTTACCTTGTATTTTAATATTAATTTTTAGTTTTAATATGTGGAATGTAGTACATTTCAAAGCTTTTGACTAAAATATAGTGATGAATTTGGAATTATGCTTTAAAAGTGACTAAAATGATAATCAAACAGTTACATGAATGTAACAGAATGTTAAAGATCTGTATGAATATTGGAAGATTTCAGAGAAGCATATGGGAAAACATTAACTGATGCAGAGTTAAGTAAGCAAAATCAGAAAAACAATATTCATCATTACTACAACCATGTACATGGAAAGAACAATAAAATTAAACTAAAAGCTGTGTGATTATAATATTAGACCATGCTTAGCTCAAAAGAATTGAGGAAATGTACCTCCCTCCTTTTACTACAGAAGTAGGGGAATAAGACTATGGAATATTACGTATACTGTCAAACATGGCTGATATGTTGGTTGGTTATCAAACTTCTTTTTTTTCCCTTTTCTTTTTGAATCTTTACCCTTCTTTTCTTTCGCCCTGACCCCTACCCCCAGACTCAAACCATTCCAGAACACATCCAGTACGCTTGACTACTCATTTGGCTTGGATGAGAGAACAGTCACTAACTCTATTACTTCTGGTGAGATGGAGGACCATCAGGTGTTGCCATGTGCCGTACCATAACCTCCTGAGGTCCATCTCCTCTGTTGAATCCTAGTACTAATGATGTAATCTAAGGAGCCTTGGGTCTGTGCCCTTAGCATTTCTGGGCTTCTCTAACCTGCTGTGCACTGAACTTTCTCTTATGTGCTACCTACATCAATTAGAATGTGGGCTCCTCAAGACCAGGGACTACTTAGCTTTTTATAACCCCAGCACTTTAGCATGATGCTTGGTACATAGTAAGTATTCAATAAATATTCATTCATGGTGCTCACTTAGGCTATGGGAGCATAGTGTGGGAAATGAGTGATATGAAAACAAAAAGCAAAAATAAAAATACGAAAACCATAATGCCAGCAGAGGTTGGAAATGGTGACAGAAATCACTGTGTTAGTAATGCTTAATTTTTTTTTAATCTGTCACAAGGAAGTATTTGGGGAAAGGAAGGGGAGAAAGGATATCAGGAATTGCAGTATAAAGACAAAGGGCACAGATACTTCTTTTAAAATGGCAAATGAGGGGCAGCTATGTGGAGCAGTGGATAGAGCACTGGCCCTGAAGTCAGGAGTACCTGAGTTCAAATCTGGCCTCAGGCCAAACACTTGACACTTACTAGATGTGTGACTCCGGGCAAGTCACTTAACCCCAATTGCCTAAAAAAAACAAAAAAAGAAAAAAAGAAAAAATGGTAAATGCAACTTCACTAATGTGAAAATATGTTTAGTAGGAATATAAATGTATAACCTATATCAGATTGTGCTCTGTCTTGGGGAGGAAGGGGGAGAAAAATTTTAAACTCAAAAGCATATAGAAGTAATTGTTGATAAAACAAAATGAATTAATAAAATTTTTAAAAAAGAAAAAAATATTTAAAAATAAAATGGTAAATAATTAAGTTCAAAGAAGAAAAAAAAGTCTAGAATTTATTTGTAAATTATATCACTCACTACATATTAGAAAGGATTATATTACATTCATACACAGAGAAATTATTCAACTCTATCATAAAGTTCCTTTATTCCATGGACTCCAAGTCAACAAAATATTATTTTAAGAAAATAGGTGGCAAGAATGATAATGTGCATTTATAGCTGAGGTACACCTACCTGACTTTCCTAATGACTAGGGTAGGATTAATCCAGGTCTTAACAATTTCAAATCCATGATTCTCATGTATTCATCTTGAATCAGTTTCAAACACTCTTTTTGATACTGATAAAAATCTGGTCCTAATAACTCGCATGAACAAAAAGTCAGAAACCTATTTTCTGTAGTTGAGGATAGAGTGCAATCTTTCAGCACAAATAAGTGAAAAACTCCTGATATATCCCATGAAAGATTTGCCATCAAAATTACTGAATGGTTGGCTCTAAGTGCGGCTGTTCTATTGGAGGAATTTCTCAGCCTTTTAAAAAAAACAAAAACAAAAAAAAAGTGAGCAATTGTTAGTCCATTATAGAAATCTGAAGACTTCATTCAGTGGAAACATCAAAGCAACCCTGGAGTTTTCACCTTGACTTTCAGTAATTTCAACTATAATCAATTTAGCTTTCTTATTTAATTATAAAATGCCTAAAATAGAGAATCATGATTCAAATGTGCACACTTTGTATTTTTATAAGCAATTTTTATTCAAACCTTTCAGCTAACTTTATAAGTATAATCTGATAGCATTTTCATTATCCTCAGTTCTGGAAAGAGAAGCTGATGGATGGACAGATTGTGACTGTCACAGTTAGTGTCAGAGCTAGCTTCTCATTCTCAATCATGCCAGTCATTGGCCAGTAGATCCTATATAACTACTTCATTTGTTCATTTCATTTGTAATCTCCACTTTCTGAGCTGTACTGGGAAGAGAAAAGGGACATTCTAGCCTTTGGTCTAGTAACAGAAGAAGCCATTTATTGAAGCTGATTAACTCTGGGATTAAAAGGAATTTTAAAAGACATTTTATTGGGAGTATTCTTGATTTAAAGAGGTACTTCAGGAAGTGATCAACTGTTTTACTGTCAAGTTGAGATAATAGTCATTTCCTAGCCTATATAAACTCAAATAATATTCATATCAAGCATAAGCACTGTAAGAAGGTAGCATTTTAGAACAAACTGAGTGGAAAGGGGGTTTTGAAATAGCATAATCTATACAACTAAAAACCCATGAGACTGATAGATCAAGAGACAAGATAAATATCAGAGTGAGGAGACCCAATGAGACAAATTTTGCTAGGATTAAACTATTTTGGGGGGCAGGGGAAGAGAAAGACAAAAAGAGAAGGGAAAAACGTGGAAAAATAAATAATTTAAAAGGAATATTTGCTGATTTTAGACGTAAGCTATCCCTACATAATTTCAAAACTTCTGGTTAACTTAGCAAATTTACCCAATTGATAAAGAAATCACACCAGTCAATCGTTAGATGTTTCACTGATAAAACCACTGCTGCTTGACTGAACCACTCTCCCACATATATTTTTAAGCAGTTGTTTCAGAATTATACGGGGGGGGAAAAGTTGTAGTTTTCAGTTTCCATAGTCTTTTGGCGAGTATTTTAAGTCCTTAAAACCAATCTTTTTGGTCTGACTAAAAGACCACTCAAACTTCTTTCTTCTGAGGATATAAATGAAGCATTTAGTAGTATTTTAAAGTTGAAAATGACCTTAGAGACTATCTTCTAGCCAATTAATCTTTAATTCTGGGAGGCAATTGTGAGAAGATGGTCAATGGTCAATGAGGGCTCAACCCTGGAAGCACGCACACATTTGGTGAGCCTGATCTGCTAGCATAGACCAGAAAAGTAACTTGGACAAAGCCTACCATTGGATTCATCCCACAGACAAGACACCAGGCCCTTCAAGCAAGGGAATGACTATGTCTATTAGTAAAGCAGCATCCAAAAGTGAATGTGGTAGAGCAAATGTTATGTAATGACTGCTTTAAGTGTGAGTCCACTCTACCCAGGAAATGGTTTGTACTTCTGCTCTTGTACTTCTTGCACTTCTGTTTCTCAGTAAATACCCCTTTGTAAAAGCCAATTGAAGTTATTTCTGTAAATGAAACTGGGGAGCTAATCACCGGTAAATGATATTGGGGAGAACATAGCAGAATGAATTCTTGAGTTCATAGCATTAGAGAAGAACAGCCCAACCTTTCAGTACTAACTTTAGAACACCAAGCAGGTAATGTACCAGCTTTGCTCTGGGAACTCAACTTATCAGTACAAGTGGGGAATTGGGAAAAGGACCACCCCCTCCAGCATATAAGGCTACAAATCAGTAAATCAATAACAAACATGTAATAAACATCTTCTTTGTTCCAGGCCCTGTGCTAAATTCCAGTCTAATTCTCTGCTTTTAGAGATGACAGGCTGAGGCCCCAAAAGACTGTGATTTGCTCAGTATTCAGATCCAAATTCTCTGATGTCACATCCATTATACTCTTTCCATTATACCCTACTACCTCACAAATAAGATCAGTAAATAGCAATGCCAAGCAATCAAGCACTCAACGAACATTTTGTAATTGTTTACTATCTGTCCGGACCTATGACAGGCACAGGAGGATTAAAGACAAAAAAAAAATAGTCCTTGATTTAAAGAGACTGTATTTAAAGACACTATTCCCTTTTCAAATTCACAAAGTTTATTAAGCACTCATATTAGCATAGTGATGTGCTATAACTGTGCAATTGGTTACATGGATTGATCCTTGCTTCTTTTGAATTCACACTAAAAAAAAAAAGTCAGTAATTATTGAGTCTACCCTATTTGTTCAAAGCACCATGAGGGACTGAAAAGGAATACAAGACATGCTCAGGGCTCCCATGGATGATCTTCTCAGGGAGATAAAATATATGCATAAAAAGATTACACATTATAAGCATTCTATAATAACATGAAAAGAGCATTTGAATACACATGAAATTATACAAATGATGAATAAATTAAATATTTAAATTAAGATAAACATGCATATGTTTCTTTTTTCTTTTCTATGGTGGATATTACATATCCATATAACAAAGTCAAGTGAGATCTATTTCATTATCACTTAATTGGCATTAACAGTTAGTCTTTTAAATAAGAACTATATTTAAGGATATAAGTGAATATCTTTTTCTATAGTCTCTTCTTTCTGAAGATTTAGTTTCTGATAAAAAAAATTATAAGGCATAAAATTAACATTATGAATAGTATTGTGAACTTGTAACTTTCCTAAATCACTCTAATATGCATTTTCATTGAACAAAAAAAAGAATGCCCATTTAAAAACAAATCTATAACCATTAGAATATGCCTAACCTTGATACTTCCCAAAGAAGACAGAAACATAGGATATTTTGAAAAATTGCTCTTTGCTTACCACAATTATCAAACCACCAGAGTGACAGATAAGCAAATAAAGGCCTTTTATTCACAATATTCATAGTTCTACATCCTTCAAGTCTACCACTGGGTTTCTGTTTTTGTTCAGCAATAAGATGCTATACATACTTCCATGTTTTCTTCCTGGATTTCAACATATTTAACTATCATAAGCTTACAATTCAGGACACTGTTCCCAGAAGGTAGTGGTAACTCTTATATTTCATATTTTGAAACTTAGAAACATAGAAATTGGCGTGAACTCTCTGAGGTGTTCTAGCATATTAGCAACAAAAAAGGTAGAACAGTTCAGTCATAGCCACTAGATCAGAAATGAGGAATTATTTTTTAAAATTTAGTCCTAAGTGTCACTGACATAGAGAAAATGTACATTCATGTCTACATTCAAATAGTTCTGGGTTTTGAACGAAGTTTTCTGTGGGTCAATGATGACTAATGATTTTTAAAGGTTTCCCAATGCTGAACTAGACCATACTTCCTCCTACTGGAAAAATCATTCCAAATGCTCTGATTCAAAAGAAACTTAAATTATACAAAGTTGAGAATACCTCTATAAAACTTCAAAAAATAAAAGGTACCCTTCTTACTAAATAAAAAATGCCCAACAGCAAAAACTTGTTAAAAAATGTTTAACTTCATTTTTCATTTAGTGAGTAATAAAAGTGGAAGGATGAGAAAAGATATAATCAAGCAATAGACTCAAAAATAAGACTTATCTTGGTTTTCAGGTTCTGCAGACATATTGCACATGCCCCTTTAATTACCCTTCCGACACCTGGGTGTACAGAGGCTTAATGCAAATAGCTGGTTTTCTTTTTGATGAAAATAATGTTTACTTTAAATCTAGGGCTATAGCAATGGTATGTCAGTTATTTTTGCACCAATAGTCCTTCTAGAAACTCAGATTTAAAAAAAAACTCCTAGCATAGACAGCTTTTTGAAGAACACAGCAAAGGTAACTGTAACTATTTTACACAAAGAAGGAACATCAGTGCAATTTTAGAAGTCTGGGATCAAAGGGGATACTTTTTAAAACTAAAAACCCTATATACATATTCATTATCTTTATCGATCATAAACTTCTATGTATTCTTAATATGCCTCTGTGAGAAACTTATACTAAAACGTGATCATATTCTATAGACAAAAATAGTGGATGTTCTAAAAGGTAACAAGATTTAAATTGAAAAGGTTAAGCAACTGGTATAATAATAATAATAGCTTACCTTTCTTTAATACTTCTGCATAAATTATCATTTGGTCAATCAGTCAATTAACAAGTATTTATTAAGCATTTGCTGTGCAACAACAAAAAAGCAAATAATTCCTACCCTCAAGGGGTTTATATAAATCAATTAAAATCATTTATTAAGTGTTTACTATGTGCCCAACTTAGGGCAGATAGGCGGCATAATGGATAGAGTGCCAGGCCTGGAGTTAGGAAGACTCATCTTCCTGAGTTCACATCTGGCCTCAGACACTTACTAGCTGTGTGACCTTGGTCAAATCACTTAACCCTGTTTGCCTCAGTTTCCTCATCTGGAGAAGGAAACCACTCTAGCATCTTCGCCAAGAAAACCTCAAATAGGGTCAGGAAGAGTTGGACATGACTGAAGCAACTGAGGAACCAAAACAAATGTGCCCAATATTTGATCTGGAAAATAAGATATACATAAGAAAGTACACATAAAAATATACAGAGCAAAAAGAAATAGGAGTGAAAGAGAAAGACACAGGATCAGGAAAGTTCTCATGTAAGATCTGACATCTGAGCTGAATTTTGAAGGAAACCAGGATGTTAAGAGGTGGAATTGAGTTGCAAGTGTGTTCCAAGTTATTATCCCTGTTTTATAAATGATGAAGCAGAGGCCTAGAGAAGATTTGCCCATGGTCACACAAGGGCTATAGGAATAGTATGTCAGCTAACAGAGCCAAGACTAGAACCCAGGTCTTCCAAGGCCAGTGATTTTCTATGACATCACACTGTCTCTCTATTCTTCCTAATACATACCAGTATATTAAGCTGTATATGAGCTTATTTCCTCAGAGCCAATAACCACACTATCAATTATTTGCCCCAAAATATATCCATTATCTATTAAATGAAAGAAAGTACTACTGACCAAATATTATCCAGCACAAAAATATACATAATGGAATGTTGGAGCTAATCAAATTGACAAGCCTCATTTTCAAACATTTAGAAGACATTTTGAAATTAATTTCAAGTTTTATGGTTTTCACATTATGAATATAAAAAGACTTTTATAGAACAAAAAGAAGAAACAAACTTCTTATGTCATAAAGCTAAATTATAGAGGAAGAATGGAAATCTACTCAAAATAAAAATGGATGACCAAATGATGTAAGAATCTGTAGTACTGAATGCATTCCATCCAAATTTTGGATCTACTAAGAAAGTTCCTTTGGTTGCTAGAAATGCTGGTAGCAAAGAAAATTAACTAACAAACCCAGCCTGATCTTCAGTATATGTTGAAGGCTCTCTTCCAAGATCAATATGGGATGTTGCTTTGTTGTAGTAGAAGTAGAAAAGGATGGCCTTATTTTCTGTTTAAACAACTTGTACAATTCCTCTGTTTCTCTGGAGACAAAAATAGTGGATGTTCTAAAAGGTAACAAGATTTAAATTGAAAAGGTTAAGTTTTAATCACAACATTAAATTATATTACTATTTTTAAAATGATGTTAGTAATTATATATTAGCTACCTGTCTAACTACTTGTTTACAACTACAACTTAAATATATTCAATATTAAGTGGTACAGTAATGTAAAATCCCACAGCTTCTTGGCCATTTTTTCTTCTTTTAAAGACACAAAAGAGCTTGATTCTGCTCCTCAGTCTTCAGACATAAAGAGAGTTGTGATATACCTCAAAAATCCACGCACACACACACCCCATGTGTCTGCATGGGCAGCACCCAATTCTAAGAATTACAAAAAACATGCATGTTTTTCCATCTGGGCAGGAATGAATATAATGAGAGGAAATGTATTCTTTCCAGGTGATGTATTTGTTGAAATTCTGAAAATATTTCAAAATAAACATCTGAATAAATACACTAATTTGAAGTTTGCTTCACAATTCAGGAACGTGTGTTTGTCATCCTAATTTTTCTGCATTGTTTGGCAGTACACCTTCATTTGTATACACACAAAATTAGATCAGTACACTTGGGACTCTTCTTTTTACAAAGTTCACTCCCTGTATTTTGGGGTCCAAGAACAACTTACTATCTTTAAATACTTAGTTGTGGCAGTAATCAACTTGGAGAGAATATGGGTGGGAGTAACTGACTGCAGTACGTGGGTCATTCTTGGTTAATAATTACTGTGTGTTCACGATTACTGAAGCATTATGTAGAGCTTGCATACAGTCCCTATGGGCAATTCTTGGAAGCAAAATTGCCATTACATCTGCACAAGAAACCACTTACTTCTGAAGTAGACTGAAGAACCTTTTCTTCAGATGAGAATAATGTACTGAGAAGTCCTTGTGTCAAAGTCAAAAGAATCCTCAAGGTGGGGAGAGGGTGTTGGGAGGCTGAAGAGACCAACCCTGTATATAAAGTATAGGTACTACAGCATTAATCCCAGTGTACTGACTCCATGTGCTGCTAACTCAAATTAGGTTTTTGACTCAGCTGTTTAAAGCACTACATAATGAAGCCAAACTTCTGGACCTAATCCTTTTTGGCCAGAGGTCCTCTTTCTTCCACCACAGAACTCTGATCAAAGCGGCAATAACAGTGTTGAAATATGCCTCCCAGCTTTTGGCAGGGAGGTAGTGGCCTCAAGATTAAGTTTGAGATAATGTATTCTTAGACTTGGCCAATGTTTGTTTGTTTTGCTGTCATACATATTTGTTATAATGGAGGGCTTGGGTGGGGGAGGTGTTAATTGTAGGCTAGTGATAGATACGTTTTTTTAAAAGACTACTAATAAATCATTTTTTTAAATTCACAAAACAGAAAAGTACAGGAGACACAATTTAGATATTACCTTGTTAAAGTGCACATGTAGTATGTATACACACACACACATATACATATATATATGTCTTTTAAAATAAATTTTAACAGTTTACAGTTTTTTTATACAAGCCTCTTTCTTGTTCTTCAGTCCCACATCACTGATTACCTATTGGATATTTCAACCTGGATGTCTCAAAGACATCTTTAAGCTCAACATATCTCAAAACTGAACTCATTCTCTTTATCTCTAAACCCTCTCCTCTTTCATCTTTCCCTATATCTGGACAAGGCACTGCCATCCTTTTAGACTCCCAAAGCCACAACCCTGGCATTAATTTTGATTCTTCATAGTTGCTAAGTCTTGCCATTTCTCCCATCACATCTCCTCTCCAACCTACCACCTTAGTTCAGATCTTTATCATCTCTCACTTAGATTATCCCAACAGGCTCCTGACTGGTTTCCCTGCCTCATATCTCACCACTCCAGCCCATGCTACACACTGATGCCAAATAATTTTCCTTAAGAGTTGATTTGACCATGTAACTACCCAACTTAACCAACTGCAGTGCCTTCTGATTGCTTCTTGGATAAAGTATAAGATCCTCTGTTTAGCTTTTTAATTTCTGTATAATCTACTATCTTTCTAGCCTCAAAGGACATTCTCTCCTTTCTACACTCTTGATTCAGTCAAACTGGCCTTCTATCTGTTCCTCACTCACAACATTCCATCTCCCATCTCTGTCCCTTTGTATTAATATCTCTTTACCTACACACCATAGAGTCCTTCTATTTTTTTTAAGGCAATTGGGGTTAAGTGACTTGCCCAGGGTCACACAGCTAGTAAGTGTCAAGTGTTTGGTCTGAGGCCGGATTTGAACTCAGGTCCTCCTGACTTCAGGGCTGGTGCTCTATACACTGAGCCACCTAGCTGCCCCCCCCCATTCTCATAAGATGAAATTCAAGCATTATCTTCTGCATGAAGCCTATCTTAATTTCCAACAATTCTAGTAACCCAGACTGCCTTTTATTTATTTTGTGTGTGTTTACTGTGTGTATACTTATATCTATGAATATATATACACACATACTTGTATGTATTTAATATTTTTGTTATGCATATCTCATATGTATTTGTCTCACTCATTAGAACATAAACTCATTGCAAGTAAAGATTGTTTCATCCCTTGTACTCATATCCCCAGTGCCTAACATAGTGCCTGATACAATAGCAGGTGTTTGATAAATTCTTTTGATTGATAGCTCATCAATCAGCATATATACCTTGGACAGGCCCTGCAAATGAACAATGACTTGGGCCAGAATTAAACACGAGGAAGAGAGTAGCTTGGACTGCTTTTGGGAAATTGTAAAGCTCCTTTAATCATCTCAAACTTCCCTCAGAAATAAAGGTCTATCTTTTTAATACCAGCATTCTACTAATGTTGTTGTGTGACCCTGAATCAGGAAATACTATAGTCTCTAAGGAATTTTAAATTAGTATTTCTCAGAGGACAATGAAAAGCCACATGGGGGAGGGAAAGTGGTGGGAAGGGAGGCTATGTAGTCGGTAAAACATAGCAAATAGGGGCAGCTAGGCCTTGGAGTCAGTGAGATCTAAGTTCAAATCCAGCCTCAGACACATAACACTAGCTGTGTGACCCTGGGCAAGTCACTTAAACCCATTGCCTAACACCCCCAAAAAAAACCATAGCAAATAAGAGACCATCAAAAATATCAGGAGTAAAAAATGTCTTCAAAAAAAACATGAGAAAAGGATATGGGCTTGTCACATGATGAGAATGAGTGATAACCAATGATGTGCTCTACTGATATCTTCATGATTTCAGAAGAAAGTGAGGTAGGCTTCCCACCATGCTGGTTGTATTCTTTACGACAAAAACTTATGAGAAGACATAGATAAAAATAACATGGACTCTAGAGGAATGGATGGGTTATAATTTGCACTGTTAGAAGCATCTCATCACATAGATGAGATTACAGATCTATCTGAATATTTTTGAGTATATAGATTTTGGAGTCATACATATAGAGATGATAATTGAACTAAAAATTTAAGAAAGAGAGTTTTCTGTAGAGAGAAGAGGGCCTAGGATAGAACGCTGGGGTCCATACCCCCACTTAGTATGAAGGAGAATGGTAATTAAGTAGACCAGCTGAATTGTGATTACCACAGTGCATTTCCAGTTTATGGGTGCTATACCCCTTTTTTAAGCATAACGAAAATCTGTTATTTAGGATTTTATAACTATAGATTTCATTATCTCTTTACTAATTAACTGACACTGCCTATCAGAAAATATAAAAAAGGAAAGCTGCAAACTCCGTGAGCAAAGGTCCTATTATCTTTTCACCAAAGAACTCATTTTTCTTGGCAGTCATCAAGTTATTTAGGGATTAAAGAGAACTCTGTTAAGATTCTCAAGTTCATGCTAAATGTTTTTCCCCCTGCTTACCTTTGCAATTTATTGCTTTCCTCTATTTTGCTTTACATTCCCGAAGTACTAAGGACTTTCTCTGTTTCCAAAAATGATGATTTCATAGGTAATGTTTATCTGGGTCCAAATGAAGGAGGTTTTTTTGTAAAATTCTAATTCCTGGGATGATGGGTAACTGAAGTTTTGACTAGGACTAAGAAAGATGAGCATTCTGATCCTATTTTTATCATCTTATTTAGCAAATCACTGCCATAATAACTAATCACAGGAACAGAAAAATGAATCATCACTGACATAGGCGAGAAGGAACCTTTTCTGTATAAAAGGGAAAGCAGGCACACCATCTTGGAGGCCATCTGCTATGCTTCCAGCCCCATAGTCATCCTGGTGGTGTTACAACACACACTAACCATCTGAGGAGTTGTACCTGCATAAACTGATCTGACTACATAGCTAATGGAAACCTAATTCAGGATATAGACCCAAGAAATCTCAGCATGCCCACGTCCAACCTTTCTGAGAGCGGCCAATGAGCAATGTCCTTAATAAATCTAATTGATATCCATAGGCTCTATTCATGACCACTTTTCCTCTCAGATACAATGGCAGGCTTACCATATAATCGCTCTTTTAGAAAGTTGTTGCTAAGTAATAGAGAAGAAAGGATAAGACCACTTGATAAATTTCCCCTATTCAATTTGCCCCTTGTAGATGCCAAAATAACATTAATTCAATTGTTACTAGGAGTGGGGCTGGGGAAGAAACGAACATAAGTAAAGGCGTTGACTTTGACAAGAAGAGCAACCTCCTTCTCAGAGACTATAGGAAAGGAGGAAAGGTTACAATGATGTAAAAAGGACTTTGAGGTATGGAAAAGGGAAAACTTCTGGCAGGTCACCTTTATTTTCCCATTAATATCTTAGATGTGGGAGTAGTTCTGGGGCAGCAAGGTGGTACAGTGGATAGCATGTTGGGCTTGGAGTCAGGAAGACTCCTCTTCTTAAGTTCAAATCTGATCCCAGACACTTACTAGCTATATGACCCTGGCCAAGTCACTTAACTTCTGTTTGCCTCAGTTTCTCATCCGCAAAATGAGCTGGAGAAGTAAATTACAAACCACTCCAGTACCTTTGCCAAGACCCCACATAGGGTCACAGAGAGTCGGACATGAATGAAAAATGACTGAACAACAGTGTAGGGTACTTGAAGAAAGAGAAACAGCCACTGTAAGAAATATGATGGAGAGTTAATAATCAGATAAGAATAAAAAGATTGCCATGTAGCAGTTAATATATGTCACTCAATCCATTAATCAACATGTATAATCAACAAGAAAGTTATGTGACTTTATCCAGGCTTCTTAAAAGATATACAATTGGGGGCAGCTAGGTGGCGCAGTGGATAGAGCATCAGCCCTGGATTCAGGAGGACCTAAGTTCAAATCCGGCCCCAGACACATAACACTTACTAGCTGTGTGACCCTGGGCAAGTCATTTAACCCCAATTCCTAACCCCTCCCCCCCAAAAAAGATATACAATTAAGATATCTTGAAGATCTTCATCAGCATATCCTGAGTTTTCTCCCTTTCTTCTGAATCTACCATTTCACTAAACAGTTCCCTACATTCCTCAATACTCCATCCCTGACTCTAACAATCTAACCAACTCAGTGGTTACTGTTAATGTTAGCCAAGCATATAATTGTAATACAAAACAAACATTAACTTAATTTACCTGCTTTTTAATTATAGGTCAATTCTTCTGGTTTCAGTGATGCTAAACATCCCAAAATTAAGTATGACTTCTAAAAGAGGGTATTTTTTGACATAATACTCACAGTTCAAATTCTCTAAGCTTGTAGGAGATGTCTACATGCTGAAAATCTTTACCTAATTTCTCTACAACTGTTTATTCAAGTGGTTCTGGGGTTATAAAAATGTTCCTTTTTCTATTCTGATAAGTGAAATATTGTCCAGTTCCCCATATGACTTTTTTTGCAATTTTAAAAGAGGCATATTCTAAAAAAAATTTTAGGTATTCACAATTTCTAGCAATGCCAATGTAGTGCTTTTAGTAGCCACCTGACTCAAATAAGATAAAAGTTTAAGCAAAAGTAAAGTAGACCTATGACACATACAGACATGTATACATACACACATACACATATATATATAAACATATTGTCTAGCTATTTATCTACCCATATATCTATCTGGTTGCCTTGACATAGGGACTATATATCTAAGACAAATTGCTAGTATTTCATTAGTGCCAAATTCAGAGCCAACTTTCTCTCTTTTAAGCATCATCAAGTATTCTGATTCATGGATATTTTAGAGCTCATCAGTTTCATTCTGTTTTGTTTTGTTTTTTAAATTTGACAGCTAAAATAGGCTTCATGGGATTCTGGGCAACTTTCTAATTTTCTTCATTTTTTAAAATACAAACTACAATATTTTTTATACCATGTATAATATCTTATATAGCATCTTATATGGCATATTGTAATATTTGGTATACTGCCATCTTGTATTATTCATATTCATATTTTGTAGAAGCTGAATATTCTTGAACTTTGAAGGTGAGTTGGTATGAATTATAGACATCTTTCTTAAAGCCCTAAAAATATAGTATTACAGTGTTTTTAGATGTTCAAAGCATTTTTTATGATACCCTTAACAAATTTAAAAATGGTCATGCAGTTGGATGACTAGGATTATTCTCTCTTTATAGAGCACTTAACATATGTTGAGGTATTAGGTTATCTCGGTATATCCATAGGATGCCTATAGCTTACTATACCTCAGCAGCTAGGTGGCTCAGTGGATAGGGCACCAGCCCTGAAGTCAGGAGTACCGGAGTTCAAATCCAGCCTCAGATCACACACTTCACACTTACTAGCTGTGTGACCCTGGGCAAGTCACTTAACCCCAATTGCCTTTAAAAAAAGAAAAAAGTAAAATACCAACGTTAAATAAGTTAGGTATCAGATCATAGAATCATAAAAGAGAATCATGGAACTTCAGGGTTGGAAGAGAAACCAGAGGTCATCTAGTCAAACCCCTATCCAGGTCATGAATCCCACTCATTTGTTTGATTACCCACCTCCCATCTGAAGACCTCCAAGAAACCCTTTCCTTTTTTTGGATAGGTCTTAATTATTAAGAACTTTTTCCTCACGTTGAGCTAAAATCTGTGTCCCTGTGACTTTCAACCTTTGTTTCTCTTTCTACCCACTAGAATCAAGTAGAACAAGACTCACCTCTCTTTTAAGTCTTTTATTAATTATCAATATATTCCAACACTTTGCAAACCATAAAGAGTAATGATATAAATGTTAGCTATCTCTGTCATTTTTCCGTATGACAAACATTCAAATATTCCCTTTCTTCTCTTTTCAAGGCGAAACACTTCTCGTTCCCTACATTAATCTGCATATGTCTCACTAGTTCTCAGTTTCCTCATCTGTAAAATAAAGACTTTGGCCAGGTGGCCTCTGAGGTCCTTTCCAACTTAGCATCTAGCCATTATGCAATGCTGTCCCTCAAAATGTAATCTGACTGCAAATTGAGACCTTTTCTAGTGCTCCAAGCAGCTGAGAGAGAGATATGGCATGTGGTGTCAGGTAAGGATCTACGGAGGTGAGACGACCATTCAGCTAGCGACAAGACAGCAAATATGTTTTTCACTACTACTAGTTTAGTTACTTCATGGGTATTTACTTTCCCTGTTGCCAGAATTATCGTAAAAAGTGTGCCTTCTGTATTCCAAGATTGATTCTAAATTTAGGGGCCACTTGAAGGGTATGACTTCTCTTCTTGGGACAGACCAGTTTTGAATTGAGAAAATAGCAATGAAAAAGAACATCCTCAATTGAGTCTCATGGCCCAATGCTGCCCCCTTTTCCAAGACTTAGTGTTCTGGCTGGAGCTGAGGGGGGAAAAGGTGTGTGCCGTTAAGCCTCTCTTCCATATATTTATTATAAAGGTAAGGAGGTGTCAGAAGGTAATTATCATATCAGGAACACCTAAGGATCTCCTAAAATGTGATAGCAAGAAATAGTTATAATATTCCAGGTGATTAGTTGTCATCTGTCCCATACATAATGCAATGTGATTATTACCCCCTTGTTCTGGATACTGTACTTTATTAACACACTCTAAAATCATATTTCAGCTCCTGTATCACACTGCAAACACTCTGATCACACAGTCCACTAGTAATCCTAGGTCCTTTCTCCTTAAATTGCTTTCTGTTTCTAGCTACATGTTCTTATCTCATGCTTCTTGTTGTTGTTATTGTTCAGTCATTTTTTCAGTTGTTTCCAACTCTTCATAACCCCAGCTGGGGTTTTGTTGGCAAAGATACTGGAGTGGTTTGCCATTTCCTTCTCTAGCTCATTTTACAAATGAAGAACTGAGGAAAACAGGGTTAAGTGTTAAGCCCAAGGTCACACAGCTAGGGAGTGTCTGAGGCCAAATTTGAACTCAGGTCTTCCCAACTCCAGGCCTGGTGGTCCAATCACTGTGCCATCCAGCTATCGTCTCATGCTTGTGTGATTTGTGTGATTTTCTGAACTTCAGACTTTTACATTTTTCCCTACTAGATTCCACCTAGCTAACTTCAGCCCAGCATTCCAGTCTGTCAAGATCTTTTTTTTAATCTTGATTCTGTCCTCCAGCATATTATCCTGTCCCTCCCAAATTTTTGTAATCTGCAAATTTGATAAGCCACCTCCATGTCCTTCATCTAAGTTATTGACAGAAATACTGAATAGAACAGAGCCAAAGAAAGCTCCGCGGGGCATTCCAGTAAAGAACATTCTTCTAGGCTCAGAGAGGTCTATATGTACTCTGTGAGTCTGAGTCAATAAGTTCTGAATCTACTTGACTATACTATCTGCTAATCACATTTCTCTACCTTTTCTACTAGCTATCATGAGGAGCTTTCTTAAATGCCCAGGTAAAATCCAGAGATAATATTTCTAGAACATTTAGTGGAACTCACTGACTAGACTGTAACAGCTAGAGCCAGAAGGGACTTCACACGCCATCTAATCTAACTCACTTATTTTACAGTTGAAGAAACTGAGACCCGGGGAGTGAAATGACTTGTCCAAGGTCACACAGGTAGTAAATACCAGAGATAGGATTTAATCCCATGTCACCTGACTCCAGAACCAGTGCTCTTTTCACTCTACCATGCTGCATTAGTTGATTAACCTTGTTAAAAATAGAAATTAAGTTAGTCTGACCAACTTGCTCTCTTTTTTTTTTTGGCTAGGCAATGGGGTTAAGTGACTTGCCCAGGGTCACACAGCTAGTACATGTTATGTGTCTGAGGCCGGATTTGAACTCAGGCCCTCCTAACTCCAGGGCCAGTGCTCTATCCACTGTACCACCTAGCTGCCCCCATTCACCTTTTTTTTAAAGGCAATTGGGGTTAAATGAATTGCCCAAGGTCACACAGCTAGTAAGTGTCAAGTGTTTGGTCTGAAGCCGTATTTGAACTCAGATCCTCCTGACTTCAGGACTGGTACTCTATCATATATCAATGTGCCGTTTAGCTGCCCCCCTGACTTGTTCTTAATATACCTATGAGATCACCTTAATACACTTCAGTGATCACCTCCTCCTTTTGTTTACTCTAAATATGCCCTTTAATAATATTTTAGAATTTTACCAGAAATCAATGTCAAGTTAACCAGACTATAGTTTGATGTATTCACCTAAAGATAAATTCAATAGGGGCAGCTAGGTGGCACAGTGGATAGAGCTCTGGCTTTGGAGTCAGGCCTCAGACACATAACACTTACTAGCTATGTGACCCTGGGCAAGTCACTTAACCCCAACTCACCAAAACTAAATAAATAAATAAATTCGACAAAGATATTGATTTAAAAAAAGCTCCCTTTAGGATCAAAATGAGAATGGAACATCAGTAGGTCCTGCCATGGAGCTTAATAGGAACCATACAGCCAAGATGCAAACAACTGCTACATTAAAGAGCCCTTTCAGTTGTAATACGTGCATTCTATGGGAGATAATTACAAAGACTGAATCTTCTTTAACCAATAAGTCTAGTTCTCACACCAAGCAATTTTGTAATCATTTGAAGCAACTGTTACCACTCTGAGCAGGGTGATCTTCAATCAGCGAATTGACAGAAATGCAACAGTTAGATTTTCTAAGCAGAAGGGGAGACAACATAATATACATTTATTTGGAGATACAGCCATCAGTGAAAGGGAACAATTGATACTGTAATTGTCTTTTAAAGTGTTGAGAAAGATTTTTATGCTTATGGGGATGGAAGAGGCATATTAAAGCACAACACTCTGGTCTGAGAACTACCAAGTCAAACTGAATGGTTTGAGTGTCCTAAGGATACGAGCAGAGGCAATCTTATTTCATGTTGATCAGAATGCTCCTAGAAGCGCATAGCAACATTGTAAATCATATTTTAATTAAAATTTTAGTACTTGTTGATGTTATTTGTTTATTGTCTCTATAAAGCATTTGTAACAGATGACATCTGGATATTTTGCTTAATTTCTCTTTTTTTCTATAAAATTGTTTAGTGAATTCAATTCTTGAAAAAGACATCCAACTGACAGTTCCAGAAAATAAAGCTTTTTGTTCAGTTTCAGAACAGCGTGTTCGACAAAGGGCCTTCAGACTGCTGTCATTCTGTCCTAGGGGCCCATTTTTGAACGAGTGGGCCTAGGATCACCCTGCCAGCCTCTGTTCCTTTGCCAACACTGACATCTTAAGTGTACCACCGAGAAGTTAAAGCATCACTTTTTGTGATATAGTGGACCCAATTATGTCAGGGAGTACATCTAAACCACCATTATTCTTCCAGCAAGTGGTCACCAAATGGTCACCAAATAGTTCTTGAGACATAATATGCAATTAAGAATGACTCAACATTTCACTGTAAGAACAAAAGCAGACAGTATGTTCCTCCTCTTCAGAGAATATGTCCCTACATGACAGACAATGGAGTGTAGCAGATAGATTTGGCTTTGGAGTCAGGAAGATCTGGTTGCCAGGATTGACACTGATAAATGCTGGTTATGTGACCATGGACAAGTTTCTTAACCTCTTGGTTACTCAGAAAATTGTTTACAGACAGACCGCTGATTTCTATTGGTGGAAAGAACGTCCACAGCAGGAGCTCCCTACTGTAGAATCCTACTGACTCTCCTCATTGCCTGCACTGATGGAATCATAAGTATGGCTTAATAATACTAGATGAATAATACTAAAGAATATAGTTACGGAAAGGCAGTATGGCTTCCAGAACAGAACCTGCTGATGTTCCATTTTCATTTTAATCCTAGAGAGAACTTTTAAAAACCTTGAGCCAATATATTTATTGAATTTATCTTAGATGAATGCTTCTATAGGCTGGTAACTCAACACTGATTTCTGCTAAAAATTTAAACCAAATTTAAAGGGAGTATTTGTAAGCAGCTCAGAAACAAAGAGGTGAATACTGAGAACCACTATACATTTATTAAGAACAATTCTGGCAGGCTCAGTTGGGGGTGGGGAGGAAGCAATCAGGGTTAAGTGACTTGCCCAAGGTCACATAGCTAATAAGCATCAAGTGTCTAAGGCCAGATTTGAACTCAGGTCCTCCTGACTCCAGGGCCAGTTCTCTATCCACTGTGCACATAGCTCCCCCGTGGCTCAAATTTTCATGCTTATCTCTGACATCTTTTGTCATATTTTATTATATATTTTGATTGCTAAACCTTTGAAACTATTATTCTTCTTTGTACTTACCAAATGGTACTACTGGATAATTCAAAAAGAAACATTTTTTAAATTATGAAAGATATAACAATGATTGTCATAACTTCTTTAAAGATTAACAATGAATATAAAACTATTTTAAGACAGTTTGTTTCACCCCTCCTTCCCCCACTCTGCTCCCCTATCCTCCCCTGTACACACAAATTTCTACTATCTCCTTTATGGAAAATAGCTGTTTGCCTTAGATTTGGGAACTGAAGCAATGTAATTGAAAAATCAGATAGAAAACTAATAAAAAGTCTGCCCAATATAAATTCAAATTCAACAAATATTTTCTGAGTAACTACTATATGAGTGATACTTGGACATAAGCATGAATTATGATCTGATAGGTTATATTTGGAGGAAGATGCAGATTATACTGCATAAAGTCCAAATAGAAAAAGGATCCCCCATTGACATAAAGTTTCTCCAGAAGTTCCTCCTTACAAATAATGTATCAGTTGTAGTGGGGATAGCTTGGCCTAATGGATAAAGTTGGCCTCAGAGACAGAAAATCCTGGGTTCAAGTCCTAATTCTGACAAATGCTGTCTATGTGACACTTGGCAAGCTATCTGACTTCTCAGTGCCCTAAGAATCTCTCTAAGATAGGAGTTCTTAACCTTTTATGTGTCATAATCTTTTATGGCAGTCTGATGAAGCCAAGGGATACCTTCTCAGTAAAAAAAAAAGTTTTTAATGCATAAAATACGTAGGATCACCAATGAATTATATTATTATAATGAATAAAGATGTATTTTTGCCTATTTAAATTAATGGAATCCAGGGCCTCCTAGGTGTCTATGGACCCAAAGTTAAGAACCCTTGCTCTAAGAGTATAATTCAAAGAGATGGTAAAAACCTACATTGGTAGAGGAGTTTCTTCGTCTCATTCAAATGAGATAACTGAACTAGAGAAACCAAGTGAATGAAGAGCACATATTCCCCAAATTATGACCTGGGCTTGAAGTATTAAAGCATATACATGATACACAGTTGGACAGAGACCCCCCTAAAACATATATCTTGGATAAGTTTACTGCCCATGGGCATTGAGTTGGGCCCAGAATTTAACAGGAAATAGAGATCAATCTGAATCACAACTGGGAAAATGTGAAATGCTTTTCATTATCGTATACTGTTCATTTCCATCAAAGCCTATCTTTATAACACAATGTGAATCTACATTATGTAACATCATATCAGAAGAATCATCACTGCTGGGGGCAGCTAGGTGGCGCAGTGGATAGAGCACCAACCCTGACTTTGTTTAAATCTGGCCTCAGACCAAACACTTGACACTTATTAGCTGTGTGACCCTGGGTAAGTCACTGAACCCCAATTGCCTAAAAATAAAATAAAATTTTAAAAAAAAGAATCATCACTGCTTCATAGTTGGTGCAAATTATTATTTGATTTCTGATCCCACTTTAAAAGATGTTAAAATCTTTTCTCATATTAGTTTCTTGATTTTTACCTTTGTTTACTCCCTAAAAATTTGGAAGGCAAGTTGGTTCTCACAGCTCATTTGTCTAACACCTTCTTTGAAATGTATTTTTGTTGTGGTCTGTAAGGTGCTCTTTTTTTCTTCTGATGTTATAAATCATTGTTAACATCTGCTTTTTTTTTTTTTGGTTGGGCAGTGGGGGTTAAGTGACTTGCCCAGGATCACATGGCTAGTGTTATGTGTCTGAGGCTGGATTCGAACTCAGGTCCTCCTGAATTCAGGGCCAGTGCTCTATCCACAGTGCCACCTAGCTGCCTCCAACACCTGCTTTTTAACACTTAATGAAAACTAAAAGATCCAAAATAGTATATACAGAACAGCAAACTTGACACAGTTTCTAATCAATGGGCTCACAATCTAATTGGATTTTTGTAAGAATCAACTCAGGTGAAAGATTATAAAAGTGCTTTGAAGAATATAAATTGATATATGAATGTAAGGCATTATTGTTATTGTTGTAAATCTGGTTATGAATTTATTTTTTTTTAGGCAATCAGGGTTAAGTGTTTGAGGCCATATTTGAACTCAAGTCCCCCTGACTTCAGGGACAGTGCTTTATCCACTGTACCACCTAGCTACCTATGTATTTACTTTTAAGGAGAGATCTTTAAGAAGTGGAAATATGCAGCTGACTAATTTTAGATATTACATGAATCATGGTTTTCATTTTGCCATTGACAACCAGCATGAACTATTGAATTCAGGCACACATTCACACAATTTACCTGCCTAAGAAAGTCCCAGTAGAGCAACACACAAGGACCTTCTGTCTACAACTATAAAGTAGGTAATTAGTCCCTCCCATCTTAGAAAAGATTATAAAAGTCACAGAGAAATTCTTCACTGTTCATTGCCCAAAAAATTGTTCTTCTCTATATGGTAGATAATATTGCAAAGCTGTGTCTGAAAGAGAAAAATGTCTTTTGGACCCATGACCTATAACTATCCACAATATGGCATCAGGTGGCTGACCTTCTTCCTTATATTTTATTTTTCCTAGGTCAAGGCCTTAGCTCTGATTAAAAGATATGATCCCTAGGAAAAGTAGAGACCCTCCTGCTTGGCTGTCTGTCTTTAGGTAAGGATAAAGGTGGGTTCTGAAATGATCAGAGTTAGTAGCCATTGATGACAGTTAATCTTAGTGTAATTTGTAGACCCATGCCAGAGTGTCTTGTGTGACTTCTTCTGTGCCCAGCAGCAGATGACTTTAACTGGGGGAGATACAGTATCATTTCAATGATACTGCTTTGACTAACTAATAGAGCAATACATTTATTTTAATAAAAACTGAGATGTGCTCAATTTGGAGACCACTAATTTAAAATTTGTAGGAACCTTAGAGATTATTCAGCCTAACTGTTATAATTTTAAAGATAAGAAAATTAAAGCCCAGAGAGGCTAAGTCACTTGCCTAAGAAGTCACCAATAACAGGGCTATTTGAACCCAGAACTTCTGATTCTAAATTTAGTACTCTTCATTGGAACACTTTACCTTGTTAATATATTATAAATCTTTACAAATAAGTCCTTTTATATAAAAACACAAACCCCAAATCTACACATCCAAAGTACAAAGAGTTTACCAATTCTGTGGCTAATCACTAGCCTTTTGTTTTAATTTGACTATGAAACATAACCAAGCATGCCCTGAATAAATTACAAATGCTGAGAAAAATCTGGTTCTTTTGCCCAGAAAGAAAAATATTTTGGAAGACTCAGGCCATGAAAATAATGACAAGAAGATATGTTTGCAGATGAAGTCACAGTTTTCATTGCTATCTTTCACCCAAAATCACATTGATGTAATCACACCAATGACATGATGTTTGGAAAACTGTTATGATTATCTGATTAATCATGTCCCATTAGCTAAGTCTATAAAATTAACATGTCATTTTTAAAATTTATTCATTTTCATGAAGATGTGCCTTCACTCCCTCTCACTTTCTCCTCTCAACCCCTCAAATTGAGAAAGCTATAAAAACAAAAAACCTTTTATAAAACATATAGTTACAAACATGCAAAACAAATTCCCATATTGGCCATGCCCCCAAAAAAGTCTCAATTTGCACTCTGAGTCCATCACTTCTCTATCAAGAAGCACATAATATAACATGAACATTTTAAAGTCTAAATGAGGTAACTTCAGCAGAAATAAAAGGTAGCATTTTTTTTCTTTTTAATTCAACAAACATTTATATTTCTTATAAGGCACAAAGTGGCAATGCGTGGGATAGACATAACATGTTGTAGGAGTCCAGAGAAGGATGAATGACTTGATGGTGATCTGGAGAAAGCACTGGATTTGGAATTTCAAATCCTACTTCTGCTACTTGTTAATTTGCTAACTTTAGGCAACTCCCTTTTTCTTTCTGGATCTCAATTTTGTTCTCTGTAAAAATGGGGTGATAGAGTAGAGAATTTCTAAGGATCTTTTCAAGTTCTACACCTCATGATTCCAATGACTAGTTCCCTCAAAATTTTAGAATCCAGGGAATAAATAATTGCAACACAATATACTAGTCTGAGATTTGAAAAAAAATGCACTTTTTCCAGTTTACATATGCCCATCTTTCTCATTCCCTCTGTCTTTTCACACACATTGAGACCTGTCTCTATCCTGATGAAACAGCTGCCCTGGTTACCCTTTCTAGAACTGGTTGCACTTTCACTCATATCCCTTGATTCACTGGTCAAAGTAGAGGAGTTGGATTACTGTATTTCACCACATAATCGCTGCCATGGCATTAATTGTCATACCCTGTGTTGTTGTTGTTTTTCAATCCAAGAAATTGTTTATAAGCTTTCATCACATAATAGTCACATGGTATAATTCTGTTCGTCACACTGCTTAAAAAGGTAAACAGAGAAGCAATATATTCACCAATGGCACATGGATACACATTTATTTCTCCTGCATTGTGAGCTGTGAGCCTAGAATTCTCAGCACACACACATTGTCAATATTTAATTTTAATGTAGATTCACAAGCATTCCATGCATCCTAATCTTGAACCAAAGACAGTTTAGCAAGAAGTGATTTTTTTAAGGAATACCAGCACAACTAAAAAAAAAATCTTCACATAATGGTCGTACCTCACTTTTTAGCAAAAACATTTGCCATATAATCTGCAACAACTATGTCGTGAAATATGATACTCCTTTCTCCCCATTGCTACTTCCAAGCTCTCCCTCTACCATAATCAGTCAGTAATCTCTCCTCCTTTGAGGGTCATTCAGTCCATATTTATGTCATTCAATTGTTTACAGAACTCCAGGACAGACTCTCCATTCCCCAGTGAGTTCATTGCCTGGTTCAGTCTTTTTCTCTTCCCCAACTCTTACCCTAATACCAGGGGACTTCAATACATATGTTGTTTGTCCTTTGTTTTTGAAGAGGATCAGAGGGTGATGGTTTGACTCACTCATGAATTGGATTTAAGTGAGGCAGAGTTGCACAAAGTCATCAACCTCACTCTCTCTTCCAGAGTCATGAAAGTCCAATAGCAAGACAAAAGTCAAGATGATTGGCAACAGCCTGGGATGCAGTGGATGATCTTCAACGTCAGACCAAGTTCTAAATGCTCAATACCACCTGCTTCAGCTGCCTTCATGGTCATTAGAACAACTTGTTCCCATCCATCCATTTTGCCAGAGGAAGTATTCACATGCTTGGGAAAGACATCTACTGAACCACCAACAGGTTTGAGGACTGTTGGTTACCCTCAATTTCTCAACCTATTCATTTCCTATGATCTACTCCTTAACCTACCAAAGCTACACATAGAGATGATTATACTCTTGATTTTGCCATCACCCACAAATGAACAACATCTTCATGTTCATGAACACTAGAATTGTTTTATGTAATTATGATCTGCTATTCTTCTACCTCTTCCTCTGCCTTGCAACTCAAAATCTTATTCTTCATCTTCACCACACCACTTCCAATTGCTCAGTTCTTTCCCAGGCCCCCACTTCTGTACTGGCTACATACATTCTCTTCTCTTCTCCAGCTTAATCCTTTAGTGAACCAATTCAACTTCACATGGTCTTCTTTTGAGTCCCTTGTGCTCTTATCCTATCAAAGATCTTATCCTTATAAATCCCAACCTTGACTTATTACTATCCCATCATTCACTGCCTTCATTCTCATTCATGTGAAATTGCTGTATTTATTAATTATTATTGAGATTTGAATCTAATCACTGGAATCAATACTTAGGAATTAGTAATCTTAGCAGTATGGTCTATAATAGGCCTGCATAACATATGGCTCTCAGGCCACCAAAGGATTTTGGGTGGCCCATGAAAAATGTAGAGGATATAAAAGAAAGGAAAGGTGTAACGAGTGCTTTGTCCATCCACTAGTCACTATTGTGCCCATCATGCAACTTGGCCTGTGGGTTGCCACTGCGTACTCTCTGCTGTTTGTCACATGACCTGTGGCAACCAACCATTGTCAGTCTGTCTCTAGTCTGAGAGGAGCAAGAGTCATATCTTTTCACTGTGTTTTCAGTTGTTATTGGCGTTGAAGAGGGACAAAGTGAGTGCAGCCACACACCAATGCAGCTGATGGCCGCTGTGCAATGAGTAACAACAATGCAAAGATTTCTTCCCCAAACTTGCTACACAGTGGCCCTCCAAGTTACATGAGTGTCTGGCACTCTCTCCAAGGTCAGACATTCAGTTCAGTATTTCTTCGTACGTGAGCAGTTGCTGTGGAAATTTTTTGGTTCTAAGATTAAAGTTTTTGGAGTGACTTTGTAAAATGGGTAATAAAAAGAAACAGAAGATCAAATCAGAACATAGAGTGTTTAATCTGGAGTAGACAAATAGATACTTATTTACTTAACATTAGAGACAAAATATTGTGCTTTGTTTGCCAAGAAGGAATAGCTGTTTTGAAGGAATACAATCTTCGTCACCATTTCAAATCAAAACATCCTGACTCAAACAAATTGGACACCAATGAAAAACAAATTAAAGCATCCAAATTGTTGAAAAATCTCAGTGAGGAACAACAGTTTTTCAAGAAAGTAAACTCAGAAAATGAGGCAGCTACTAAGGTTAGTTTTTACATTGCTAAAGAAATTGCTGCTACTGGGAAGTCTTTTACTGAAGGTGACTTCACAAAGAAGTGTTTGCTGATTGCAGTTTCTGGATTTTGTCTCGATAAAAAAAGCGTTTTTAAGAAATAGTTTAATCATGAATTATACCTTTACTTGGAAAGTGAGCCACTAAAAACCTATCTGTGGCCCGAAGAAATTTTGCCTATTTTAATTTTGGCCCCTACCTACTGCCAAGTTGTGCAGGTCTGGTTTATAAGATGGTTTGACTTCTTAATAAGAACAACTTCCGAGAGGCGGAGCCAAGATGGAGGAGTGAAAGCAGTGACTTGCTTGAGCTCTCCTCCAAATCCCTCCAAATACTCATAAAAAATGGCTCTAAACAAATTCTGAAGCAGCAGAACCCACAAAAAGACAGAGTGAAACAAATTTCCAGCCCAAGACAACCTGGATGATTGATCAGATGTATCGTGTGGGGCTGCGAGCACAGCACGGTGTGGGTGCACAGGCCGCAGTGCGCAGGCTGCAGCAAACCTGGAGCAGGCCTCAGAGGACTGAATCTCGGACAGCTGTGGAGGTTTCCAGACTCCTCAATCCACGAATGCCAAAGACAAATTAGAAGGTCAGTGGGAAAAGTCTGTTTCTGTCAGTGCCTGAGAAAGGAAGGTGGGGTTTCAGCTCCATTCCCCAAGAACATGGCCCTGTGGGGGGGCAGTTGCTTCCCGAGCTTCCGGCCCACAGACTGAGGGGGAATCCAGTGGCTGATCAGAGAGGGATTGCAGGGATCTCTTTGCAGTGCTGAGGCAGGAATCTCTTGCTTTGCCCGTGTGTGGATCTGGGCCACAGTTCTGGGCAGCGGTGCTGGGGTGAGGAGGAGCGCTGGCTTGGTGGAGCTTGTAGTGGTTGTGAAGAGGAGACCCTCATCACAGTTACAGGACAGAAAGGAGTACTTGTAGTCGAAGGCCAGGAAAGGAGTAAACACCTTGTCCCTTATCATACCACCTTGGAAGAACAGAAAATTTACAGGTCCCTATAAGTGTCTCTGAAAACAGCTGTACAAACCCCTGAAGCTTGGGACAGTACATTCTCCACATTGGAAGCAGATTCGTACCTTAACAAAGAGTTTAAAACTCAAGTAATTGGCCAGGATCATGAGCAAGCAGTGCAAAAAGAGTCAGACTATATTATCTTACTTTGGTGACAAAGAAGACCAAAACATACAACCAGAAGAAGACAACAAAGTCAAAGTCCCTACATCCAAAGCCCCCAAGAAAAATATGGATTGGTCCCAGGCCATGGAAGAGCTCAAAAACGATTTTGAGAAGCAAGTTAGAGAAGTAGAGGAAAAACTGAGAGTGATGCTAAAGGAGACCCAAAAAAATACTGAAGAAAATAACACCTTAAAAAATAGCCTAACCCAAATGGCAAAAGAGGTCCAAAAAGCCAATGAGGAGAAAAATGCCCTAAAAAGCAAAATTGGCCAGATGGAAAAGGAAGTCCAAAAGCTTACTGAAGAAAATACTTCCTTAAAAATTAGAATAGAGCAATTGGAAGATAGTGACTTTATGAGAAATCAAGACACAGTAGAACAAATCCAAAAGAATGAAAAATTAGAAAACAATGTGAAATATCTCATTGGAAAAACAACTGACCTGGAAAATAGATCCAGGAGAGAGAATTTAAAAATTATTGGACTATCTGAAAGCCATGATCAAAAGAGCCTAGACATCATCTTTCAAGAAATTATCAAGGAAAACTGCCCTGATATAGTAGAACCAGAGGGCAAAATAGAAATTGAAAGAATCCACAGATCTCCTCCTGAAAGAGATCCCCAAAGGAAAACTCCTAGGAATATTGTAGCCAAATTCCAGAGTTCCCAGGTCAAGGAGAAAATATTACAAGCTGCCAGAAGGAAACAGTTCAAGTACTGTGGGAACACAATCAGGATAACACAAGATTTAGCAGCTTCTACATTAAAGGACCGCAGGGCATGGAATATAATATTCCAGAGGGCAAAGGAGATAGGATTACAACCAAGAATCACCTACCCAGGGGAAAAAATGGTCATTCAGTGAAATAGAGGACTTTCAAGCATTCTTGATGAAAAGACCAGAGCTGAATAGAAAATTTGACTTTCAAATACAGGACTCAAGTGGAACATGAAGAGGTAAACAGGAAAGAGAAATCATAAGAGACTTATTAAGATTGAACTGTTTACATTCCTGCATGGAAAGATGATATTTATAACTCATGAGACCTTTGTCAGTATCAGGGTAGTTGGAGGAAAAAAATTATATGTATGTATATGTAGATAGATAGATAGAGGGCACAGGGTGAGTTGAAGATTAAGGGGTCATATCTGGAGAATAAAATTAAGGGATGAGAAAGGATTATACTCGGAGAAGAAGAAAGGGAGAGGTAGAATGGGGTAAATTATCTCACAAAAAAAACCAGAAAAGTCTCTTACAGTGGAAGGGGAAACAGGGGAAGGTGAGAGGGAATGAGTGAATCTTATTCTCATAGGATTTGGCTTAAGGAGGGAATAACATACACATTCAATTGGGTATGGAAATCTGTCTTACCCTACAGGAAAATAGGGGGGAAAGGGGACAAGAGAGCAGGGGGATGATAGAGAGGAGGGCAGATTGGGAAAGGGGTTAATCAGAAGTAAATACTTCTGAGGAGAGACAGGGTCAAAAGAAAGAATAGAATAAATGGGAGGGCAGGATAGGATTAAGGGAAATAGAGTTAGTTTTTCACATGTCTACTATGGACATGTTTTGCATAACTGCACATGTACAACTTATATTGAGTTGCTTGCCTTTTCAATGAGGGTGGATGGGGAGGGAGGAAGAGAGAAAATTTGAAACCTAAAGTTTTAAAAACATATGTTTAAAAAAATGTTTTCACATGCTACTGGGAAATAAATATAGGAAATGGGGTACAGAAGTCTATCCTGCCCTATAGGAAAATAGAAGAGGAAGGGGATAAGAGAAGGGGAGGGAGATAGAAGAGAGGACAGAGTAGGGGAAGGGATATTCAGAATGCACGACATCTTGGGGTGGGGGGAGGGGGGAGATGGGGTGAAAATTTGGAAATCAAAAACTTGTGGAAGGGAATGTTGAAAACTAAAAATAAATAAATTTATATTTAAAAACAGAATAACTTCCCCATTTCTCAGAACTACAGCTTAGACTCATTGAGTCAACATGGTCAGGAGATGTTCTGCCTGGTCATAAGCCTAGCATTGGACCACTCTGGTGTAGGGAGTTGCCTACCATAGCACTTGCCAGAGGATGTTGATTAACTCTGTGTTTTCCCCATTGCCCTGGACTTTGGAAACCCCCTTTTGCAAGTCAACATGATTATGCCAAAAATAAGCCCACCTTATACTTTTACTCCACCTCTGCTATAGACTAATCACAATCTTAGTTTAGCATCACTGAACCTTACATAAACAACTATGTAAAAGATTGCTTTGTCTACTCTAAGGGATCTCTGATCACTGAGGGGCCATTGACCTCTATTACCGGCAACTGTTAGCCTTACCAATAAATAGATTATACTCAGAACTTTGGTGCCTCAGTTTCTCTTCATCAGAGATTTTTATCACAATGATGTGCTACTGAATTAAGCTGGAGAAAATGAAGAAACTGTACTGACTCAGGTTCACTATGAGTTTGTTACATAATCTCAACTGGATCCTCATTGCATTAAGACAATCCTTTTACATCTCACCTAACTTAATTTAATATTGCATTTGCCAGAGTGGCTTTTTAAAACCTTTTTATTCCTCCTCAAACCTCCCATAGTTACCCTTCTCCCCACCTTCTAAGCTGAGAATCTTGCTTCATATTTCCCCCAAAAAATTAAGATCATTCAGAGAGCTATCTTTTCTCCCATCTTCCTCATCTTAAATCATTCTGAAGCATTTTGCCACTATCTCTTCCACATTTTCACATAAAGAGATGACTTTCCTTGCCAAGGCAAATCCCTCTACGTACACATATGACTGCATTCCATCCCTTCTCCTATATCAGAATGTCCCCAATATCATCCCTACTCTTTCACTTATCTTCAATTGCTCCCTGTCTACTGCTTCTTCCCTACTTCCTACAAACACATCCATGTCTCATTCAAAAAACTCTCACTTGATCCACCCATCCTTCTGTCATCCTACATCTATCCTCCTTTTTGTAGCTAAACTCTTTGAGAAGGTCCTTTATAATGGGTCCTTCTGTTTCCTTTCCTCTCATTCTCTTCTATTCTCTTTGCAATCTGACTTCCAACTTTGTCATTCAACTGAAATTGTTCTCTCCATAGAGATCTCTTAATTGCCAAGTCTTATTCTCCTCCTTCTTGAACTCTCTGCAGCTGTTGACACTATGGATTACCCTCTTCTCTCTTGGTTTTTGTGATATTACTTTCTCCTGGTTCTACCTCTCTGACTGCTACTATGTCTCCTTTACTGAATCTTCGTGAAAGGTCATGCCTTTCACACTTCTCTAATCTATTTCATCTAGGCCACACCTACTAACTAAAGATGTCCCCAGAGACTCTGTCCTGGTCCTTCTTCTTTTCCATCTCCATACTATTTCACTTGGTGATCTTACTAGCTCCCTGGTTTCAATAATCATTTCTTTGCAGATGATTCTCACATCTACTTTTCTTTCCAGTGCTGACCTCTCTCCTAACTTCCAGTCTTTCATTATAATCAATCAATACACATTTATTAAGCCAGGCACTGTACTAAGTAGTAGGGATACAAAAAGAGGCAAAAGACAGGCCCTGTCCTCAAGGACTTACAATCTAATGGGGGAGACAACATATAAACATATATAAAATAAGCTACATACAGAATAAATTGAAAATAATTAAAAGAGGGAAGGCACTAGAATTAAAAGGAGTTGAGGAAGGCTTTCTGTAGGTGGGATTTTAGTTGGGATTTAAAGGAAACTAGGGAGGTCAGTAGTTGGAATTAAGAAGGAAGACCCAAGCATGGGAGACAACCAGCTTGAGAGACGGTGAGGAACCCAGGATTACTTCTAGGTTATGAGCCTGGGGGATTGGGAGGATAGTGTTGCCCTCAAGAGTAATAGGAAAATTAGTGGGGCAAGAAAGGGTTTAGGGGGAAAGATGATGAATTCTGAGTTTAAAAGGTCTACTGGATATCAGGCGCAAACTGTCTAAAGGACAATTGAAGATCTAAGATTGGAGGTCAGCAGAGAGATTGGGACAGGAAAGGTATATTTAAGAATCATCAGCTTAGAGACATTAATTAAATCATTGGGAGATGACATCTCCAAACAGAAATCCCAGAGACATCTTAAATTCAATATGGTCAAAAGTGAACTCATTTTTTCCCCTCAAACTTTCTCTTCTTGCTAACTTTTTTATTACTATAGAGAGTATCACAATCCCCGAGTCATCCAGGCTCACAACCTAGGTGTCATCCTCCACTCTTCACTCTCACTCCAGATACCAAATAAGTTGTCAAATCCTATTGTTTCTGCTTTCATCTCTTGTATACACCTCCTTCTCTCCTCTGACACTACCACTGCTGACACTAGGCCTTCATCACCTCATGCCTGTGCTATTATATGTCTTCTGGTTGGTTTCCTTGCTTCAAATCACTCACCACCCCAATCAATCCTCTGCTTATCTGTCCCTCCTTAAAATGAAGATCTAACCATATCACCCACCTATTTAATAAACTTCAGTGGCTCCCTATCACCTTAAGGATCAACCCTTACCTCTGGCTTTTAAAGTCCTTCACAACTTGGCTCTTTTCTACCTTTCCAGTGTTCTCACACTTACACCTCTCTACATACTCTTCAATTAAGTGATCTCCCTGCTGTTCTTTGCACAAGACATCTCTGATTCCTAATGTTTTCATTAGGAGTCATTTTTCCTCCTAATCTCTGCTTCCTAGAGTACCCTTTGTTTTCTTCAAGCCTCAGCTAAAGTCCCACCTTCTGCAAAAAGGAGTTTTCAGTTTTCATTAATCTTAATAATCCCTTTGAGACCACCCACCTCCCATTTATCCTGTATATATCTTGCTTGTACATAGTTATTTTCATGATGTCTCCTTCATAAGATTGTGAGTTTCCTGAGATCAGGGACTTTTTTTTTAACCTTTCTTTGTATCTCCATTGCTAGCACATCGCCTGACACATAGTAGAAGCTTAATGAATAGTAGTTAACTGACTGACACATACATTCACAGCCAGCATGGTATGTACATAGAGGTAACCTGATTGCTAGTTACATACACACACACACACACACACACACACACACACACACACAAATACATGGAGTATATACTAATATAAAATTTTTTAAAAAACTATGAAATCTAGAAGATCAGATCTTGTCTAGTATAATTTTATCTGAAGGGCAGACAGCTGAATGTATATCTAGGATTCTGTTTTGGAAGAAGAGTATAAAGGGAAATACCTGGACAACTTAACACAATATTTCCTTATGCCAATTTCCATCTGACAACTTCTTAAAACTAATATATTGACAGACTTCTGGGGGTGGAGCCAAGATGGCAGAGTAGAGAAAGCAGCTGAGCTCTTCCAATATTGCCCTCCAAACAACTTTAAAACAAAGCCTCAAATAGAATTCTGGAGTGGCAGAGCCAACAAAGGTTGAGGTGAGACATTTTTCCAGCCCAAGACAACTCAAGAGGACAGAAGAAGACTATGATACTGGGATAGTGGCTGGCCCAGAGTCCACATGGCAGCAACACTGGCTGTGGGCCGTGGAGGCAGCAATAGCAGCAACAGCAGCTTCAGATGCTCTTGAACCAGAGATGATAAGGGGATCTGGAAACTGGTTAGAAAGAGATTATAGAAGACCCCTATGCTAGAACTAGGCAAAGGACAAAGCACTGTTTGGCAACCCCATTGCCCCTACCTACTTCAGGGTCACAGCTCTCTCAGTCATGAAGGAACAGGGGTCCTGAGAAGCAGCATAACTTTCTATAACAAGGGAGCAGGGGCCTGGAGGAACAGTATTCCTTATAGCTCCAAGGGATCAGAGGCCTTTCCTCTAGGTAAAGGAAGGACAAAAATTAACTGTGGAAAACAAGCCCTTAAAAAATATAATTGGCCAACTGGAAAAAAAAGTACACCAAAGAAAACAAGTCCCTAAAAAATAAAATTGGCCAAATAGGGAAGGAGGTACAAAATCTAATAGAAGAAAACAATTTGTTAAAAACTAGAATTGGGCAAATGGAAGCTAATGACTCTATGAGAGAGCAAGAATCAGTCAAACAGAAACAAAAGAATGAAAAAATAGATGAAAATGTAAAATACCTCATTGGTAAAACAACTGACCTGGAAGATAGATCCAGGAGAGACAATTTAAAAATTATTGGTTTACCTGAAAATCATGATGAAAAAAAGAGCCTGGATAGTATCCTTCAGGAAATCATAAAGGAAAACTGCCCTGAGGTCCTAGAACCAGGGGGTAAAATAGCCATAGAAAGAATCCACCAATCACCTCCTGAAAGAGATCCCAAATTGAAAATGCTAAGGAATATAGCAGCCAAATTCCAAAATTACCAGGTCAAAGAGAAAATACTGCAAGCAGCCAGGAAGAAACAATTTAAATAACATGGAACCACAGTCAGGATTACATAGGACCTTGCAGCTTGCACATTAAAAGACCATAGGGCATGGAATATGATATTCCATAAGGCAAAGGAGCTTGGATTACAACCAAGGATCAACTACCCAGTGGAAATGAGCATGATCTTTCAGGGGAGGAGATGGATATTCAATGAAATAGAGGACTTCTAAACCTTCCTGATAAAAAGACCAGAGCTCAGCAGAAAATTTGATCTTCAAATATAAGACTCAAGAGAGACATAAAAAGGTAAACTGGACAGAAAGAAACAACATGTTATTAATAAGGGCAAACTGGTTACATCCCTACAAGGGAAGATGACATTTGTAACCCTTGAGAACTGTATTGTTATTATACCATGTTAAAGGGGTATACATAAAGGGCTGAGTATAAGCTGACTTTGATGTAATGATAAAAAAAAATCTAATCAAGTGGGTTAAATGGATCCAAGTAAGTGAATTAATCTGATCTAACTAAGAAAATGTACTGAGAGAAAAAGAAAGTAGGAGGCAGACAAGGGTAAATTACATTACAGAAAAAGTCACAAAAACTTATTATAGCAGAAGGAAAGAAGGGAGGGAGATGAGCATTGTTTGAACCTTACTCTCATTAGATTTGGCTCAAGAAGGGAATAACATAATGAGTTAGGTACTAATATTGATAGACTTAACTCTTCTCAGCAATACAAGGATCTAAGACATCTCCAAAGGCCTCGTGATGGAAAATGCTATCCACATCCAAAGAAAGAACTATGGAGTTTGAATGCAGATGGAAGCATACTATTTGCTATCTTTTTTCTTCTGTTGTGTTTTGTTTCCTCTTTCTAGTGGTTCCTCCTATTGGTTCTAAATCTTACTTACAACATCACTAAAATATGTTTAATAGGAATGTATATGTATAGCCTATAGCAAATTGCATGACTTCTTAGAGAGGGAGGGTGAGAAAAATTTGAAACTCAAAAGCTTATGGAAGTGATTGTTGATAAATCAAAATAAATCAATTTTTTAAACAAGAAAAAACTCCACTGGATCCCTTTTACAAGCAGAATGAAATATAAAGTCTTCTGTGTGAAATTAAAGTTCTTTACAACTTGGAAAAAAAAAGTTATATATGATAGACCTCTGGAGAAAATTGAATGGGAATATAAAAGAGTATACAGTACCTTTTTCTTAGCTGTACACGACATCTTTACAAAAACTTGCCACAGGACATAAAAACCTCACAAACAAATGCAGAAAAGCAGACGCATTAAATGCATTCTTTTCAGACCACAACACAATAAAAATTACATTCAATAAAAGGCTGTGGAAACGTGGATTAAAAATTAATTGGAAACTAAATAATCTAATCCTAAAGAATGAGGGAGTCAAAGAACCAATCATAGAAACAATCTAATTTCATTAAAGAGAATGATAAAAATGAGAAAACATATCAAAACTTATGGGATGCAGCCAAAGCAGTACTTAGGGGAAAAATGCAAAAAAGAGCAGATCAATGAATTGGACATGCAACTGAAAGATACAGAAAAAGAACAAATTTTAAATCCCCAAACACCAAAATTGAAATCTTGAAAAATCAAAGGAAAGATGAATAAAATTGAAAGTAAAGAAACCATTAAACTAATAAATAAAACTAGGAGTTGGTTTTATGAACAATCAATACATTAGATAAACCATTAGTTAACTTGATTTTAAAAAAGAAAAAATCAATTTACCAATGTAAAAAAATAAAAAAGGTAAATACACCACCAATGAAAATGAAATTAAAGCAATTATTAGTTCTTATATGCCACTAAAGCTGACAATTGAAATGAAATGGACAAATATTTACAAAAATATAAATTGCCAAGATAAAGAGAAGGGGAAATAGAATACTTAAATAACTCTGTCTTAGAAAAAGAAATTGAACAAGCCACTAAGAACTCCCTTAGAAAAAATCTTCAGTACCAGATGGATTTACAAATTAATTCTACCAAATATTTAAGGAATTATTAATCCCAATACTATATAAACTGTTTGAAAAAAAAACAGGTAAAGGAGTCCTATCAAATTCCTTTTATTACACAAATATGGTTTTGATGCCTAAACCAGAAAGAGTAAAAACAGAGAAAGAATACTATATAACAATTTCCCTTATGAATACTGATGCACAAAAATTTTTTAATAAAATAATAGAAAGGAGATTACAGCAACATGTGACAAAGATCATTGAATATGACCAGGTGAGATTTATACCAGGAATTCAGGACTTGTTCAATATTAGGAAAACTATAAGCATAATTGACCATATCAATAACAAAAATCATACATATTTCTAGTGATGTAGAAAAAAAACTCAACAAAATACAACACCCATTCCAATTAAAAATACTAGAAAGTGCAGGAATAAATGGAGCCTTTCTTAAAATGATAAGTAGTATCTATCTAAAACCAAGAGAAAGTATTTTCTGTAATGGGGATAGGCTAGAAATCATCCTAATAAGATCAGGAGTGAAGCAAGGATATCCCTTATTACCACTATTATTCAATATTGTTCTAAAAATGCTAGCTACGGCAATAAAACAAGAAAAAAAAATTGAAAGAATACAAATAGGCAAGGAAAAAAACTATCACTCTTTGCAGATGATATGATGATATCCTCAGACCTTAGATAATCAACAAAAAAACTGGTTAAAAAAACAATTTTAGCAAAGTTGCAGGATAGAAAATAAACCCACATAAATCATCAGTATTTCTATAGATTGCCAACAAAACCCAACAGATAGAGATAGAAAGAGAAATCCCATTTAAAGTAATAATAGACATTACAAAATACTTGAGAATCTACCTGTCAAGACAAACCCAAAGACTATATGAACACAATTACAAAACAACTTTCACATGAATACAGATCTAAACAATTGGGGAAATATTAATTGCTCAAGGGTAGGCCAAGCCAACATAATAAAAAGACAATTCTACTTAAATTAATTTTCTTATTCAGTGCCACACCAAACTACCAAATAATTATTTTGTAGATTTAGAAAAAAGAAATCTGGCAGAATAAAAGGTCAAGAATATCAAGGGAATCAATGGAAAAAAAATGTGAAAGTGACAGATTTCAAACTATATTAAAGTGCTAATTATCATTTTGATTGTCAGCTTTAGTGGCATATAAGAACTAATAATTGCTTTAATTTCATTTTCATTGGTGGTGTATTTACCTTTTTTATTTTTTTACATTGGTAAATTGATTTTTTCTTTTTTAAAATCAAGTTAACTAATGGTTTATCTAATGTATTGATTGTTCATAAAACCAACTCCTAGTTTTATTTATTAGTTTAATGGTTTCTTTACTTTCAATTTTATTCATCTTTCCTTTGATTTTTCAAGATTTCAATTTTGGTGTTTGGGGATTTAAAATTTGTTCTTTTTCTGTATCTTTCAGTTGCATGTCCAATTCATTGATCTGCTCTTTTTTGCATTTATTAATGTATGCATTTAGAGATATAAAATTTCCCCTAAGTACTGCTTTGGCTGCATCCCATAAGTTTTGATATGTTTTCTCATTTTTATCATTCTCTTTAATGAAATTAGATTGTTTCTATGATTGGTTCTTTGACTCCCTCATTCTTTAGGATTAGATTATTTAGTTTCCAATTAATTATCCAAACAATCTGGTACTAGCTAAGATATAGAGTGATGAATCAATGAAATAGATTACATACACATACACAGTAGTAAGTGACCATAATAACTGTATTTGATAAAGCCAAAGACCCAAGGTTCTGGGGGTAAGAATTCAGAATCTGACAAAAATTGCTGGGGAAACTGGAAAGCAATTTGGCAGAAACTAGGCATAGACAAACATTTCATACCACATGCCAAAATAAGGTCCAAATGGGTAAATGATTTAAACATAAAGGGTAACATTAAAAGTAAATTAGGGAGCATAGAAAAATTTATCAGTCAGATGAAAGAAGAGTTTATGATCAAGCAAGAGACAGAGAGGATGGTAGGAAGTAAAGTGGATAATTTTGATTATATGAAATTAAAAAGATTTTGCACAAACAAAACCAATGTAGCCAAGATTAAAAGGAAAAAAAGCAGGGTACTGGGAGGAAAAATTTTTAAAGCATTTTTTCTGATAAAGGCCTCATTTCTCAAATATATAGAAAACTGAGCCAAATTTGTAAGAGTACAAGTCATTCCCAAATTGACAAATAATCAAAAATATGAGCAGGCAGTTTTCAGAAGAAGAAACCAAAACTATCAATAGCCACACAAAAAAATGCCCCAAATCACTATTGATTAGAGAAATACAAATTGAAACAACTCTGATGTACCACTTCACATTTATCAATTTGGCTAACAATATAGAAAAGGAAAATGACAAATGTTGGAGGGGATGTGAAAAAATAGGGACATTAATGCACTGTTGGTAGAGTTGTGAACTGGTCCTACCAAAGTGGGAAACAATTTGAAATTATGCCCAAAAGGCTATAAAACTGTGCATACCTTTGACCCAATGATACTACTACTAGATCTGTATCCCAAAGAGATCAAATAAATGGGGAAAGGGAAGATAGATGATAGATAGATAGATAGATAGATAGATAGATAGATAGATAGATAGATAGACAGATAGATAGATAGACAGATAGATAGGTAGACAGATAGATAGATATCTCAACTTTTTTTGTGATGGCAAAGAATTGGAAATTGAAGGGAAGCTGTCAATTGGGGAATGGCTGAAAAAAGTTGTGCCATACGATTGTGATGGAATAATATTGTACTATAAGAAATGATGAGCCAGATGGTTTCTGAAAAACCTGAGGAGACTTACATGATCTGATGCAAAGTGAGAATGGAACTAGGAAAACATTATACACAGTAATAGTAATATTGTAACAATGATCAACTGTGAAAGACTTGGCTACTCTGACCAAGACAATGATCCAAGACAATTCCAAAGAACCCAGGATGAAAAATGCTATCCACCTCCTAAGAGAGAACTGATAAACTCTGAGTGCAGACTAAAACATACTTTTCTCACTTTGTTTCTTGCTTTTTATTTATTTTTTGTATGTCACGTGGCTAATACAGAAATATGTTTTGCATGACTTCACAGGTACAATCAATATCATATCACTTGTCTTTTCAATGGGAGGTCAGTGCCAGAGGGAGGGTGAGAATTTGGAACTCAATTTTTTAAAAATGAATGTTATTGGGGCAGCTAGGTGGCGCAGTGGATAGATCACCAGCTGTGAAGTCAGGAGGACCTGAGTTCAAATCTGGCTTCAGACCAAACACTTGACACTTACTAGCTGTGTGACCCTGAGTAAGTCACTTAACCCCAATTGCTTAAAAAAAATAAAAAATAAATAAATAAAAAATAATGTTACTAAGTTTAAAAAAAATTTAAGTAAGTAATACTTTAAAGGTTAATTACTTTATGGGGATGCTCCCTAGCTTCTCCTGAAGTCTAGGAGGTGAATCTATACTCTTGCAATGCAAGCTTTATGTAAAGTCAATTCACTACAAACTTGGGAGTATTACTTGCATGAAGACAAAGTGATGAGAAAAGAACTTACTCATCCCATATGTGAATGGAACACTTGTCATTCAATCTGACCAGCCTGCCAAGAAATGCTTAATCTTCCAAACAAGTAGAATGCAACATGTCATAGACTAATTGCAATATTGACACATTTGATCTATATAAGTAGGGAGGTTTCTGACAATATTTAGAAATAATCCCTATCACATCTAAGTAATGGAACAATAAACAACATCAGCAGAAATAAATTATATAATATTATCTTACACTATTATCCCTATCACGTGAGTGTTGTTTATGAAGAAGCAATGTCAAGTGGTATACTGATAGATGTGAATCTGTAATACTGCTTATGTTAAAAGATATTAAACATATACATATATATATATGTATATGCACATATAAAAGGAAATACTTCACATGTTTCATTTTTAAAATAATAGTAATAATGATAATAAACATACATTTTACTTGGTAAAAATAAAGGAGTATCCCTACCAAGCTAAGGGCAAAAATGTTTTATTTTAGGAAAATATTATAATACTATGGAAGAAAGTAATAAGGATAGTATTGGCATTCCATTAACTCTCATAGCAACTTATATTGGTCAGGCATGTTTGCACTCTACTTTGTAGTCTATTTCTATATAAACACATATGACGGGCTCTAAGAATCTCAGAACTACATTTTCCAGAAACTTGGATATGATTCAGTAAATGATGTTACTTCAGCTTGAACTCTGAATAGATAAGTGTGCTTTCATCAGTGTGTCTAGTTTAAGAAACTTTGACAAAGGTCCAAGCTTGAGTTGGGGAAGGAGAGTAGCAAAAGGGAAGGGGAAGAAATGGCAAGCCAGGATCTAGCCGTGATGTCCTGTTTATGAAATTGCTTTACTGAGGGGCAGCACTTTCAGAACTGCCCGAGGTTTCAATGTTTGCCCAGTTTGCATGCCAAGTCAAAACATCTTCTACAATGCCCTTCAGTTCTCATGCTGACACCCTTCTGTGAATGCCCCTTACTGTAGATTGTAAATGTGGAAGCAGCAGAATGATTCCAAGATAACTGAACAGGAAAACTGGGCAGGGAGAGAGAGGAGAGGTTGTAGCTTTGGGAAACAGTGGTTAGATTGCCTACTTTCTGGTTTAAATCCTTTTTATTTACTTTGCATTCTGCTTTAAGTAAATGTCTTTTGCATTGCTATTATGTTGCATGATTCATTTTAGCTTAGCTGGGAGAGATGCAGTAGAAATGGGGATTTCTGAGCTATGAATTGATATAATTACTCCTTGAGTACAATATCTATGAGAATAGCCAAAGAGGATCATCACATTAGGGGTCTTTGTTGTTCCATGCATCATAGTTCATAGAAACACACACACACACACACACATACACACAGAGGATTGTAAACCTCTTTAGGGTAAAAACGTCTTTGTATTTCCACTCAACATCTAGTAAAGCAGGGTCTTGATACAGGTTTAGTTGAATTAAATTATATACATATTGAGACAAAACAGGTTGAATGATAAATGAAAGAAGTATTTATTAAGTTCTTACTGTATACAAAGTACTGTGCTAAGTACTGCAGGATATAAATAGAAAAGTTATTCCGCTCTCAAGGAGCTTGCATTCTAATGGGAGAGGATGAAATGGAGGTAAAAATCATTGCATTTCTCAAGTTCCTTGCTTCTAAAAATAATTATAGAATCAGAGACTCTTAGACTTAGAAGAACACTTAGAAGCCATCTAATCTAATCTCTTTTTAATACATATTTTATTTCCCCCCAATTACACATTAAAACAATTTTTAAATGTTTTGAATTCCAAATTCTATCTCTTTGACCCCCTCTGTCATCCCCCTTCCTTGAGACAGCAAGCAACCAGATATAGGTTATACATGTTTAATCATGTAAAACATTTCCATATTAGTCATTTTGTACAAGAATGAAAGAAAGAAAGTGAAAAACAGCATGTTTCAGTCTGTATTCAAACACTACCAGTTCTTTCTCTGGAGGTGGATAGTATACATTTGACAATCCTTTGGAACTGTCTCAGATCATTGTATTGCTGAGAATAGCTAAGTAATTCACAATTCTTCAACATACAATATTGCTGTTACTGTGTACAATGTTCTCCTGGTTCTGCTCATGTCGCTTTTGTATCAGTTCATTTAAGTTTTTGTAGTTGTTCCTAAAATCATTCTGCTTGTCATTTCTTCACAAAGATATTCCACCGATTGTTAAGCCATTCCCCAAATGATGGGCATCCTCTTGATTTCCAATTCTTAGCCATCACAAAAAATGCTGCTATAAATATTTTTGTACAAATGGATCCTCTCCCCTCTTTTTTTTTTTTGGTGTCTTTGGGATATAGACCTAATAATGCTGCTGCTGTATCAAGAGGGTATGCACAGTTTTATAACCCTTTCGGGCATAGTTCCAAATTGCTCTCCAGAGTGACCTAACTAGTTCACAACTCCACTAATAATGCATTAATGTTGCAGTTTTCCCACATCCCCTCCAACAGCCATCATTTTCCTTTTTTGTCATATTAGTTAATCTGATGTGAGGTGGTACCTCAGAGTTGTTTTAATCTACGTTTCTCTAATCAATGGTGATGTAGAGCATTTTTTCATATGACTATACATAGCTTTAATTTGTCTGAAAACTGCCTGTTCATATTCTTTGACCATTTACCAACTGGGAAATGTCTTGTATTTTTATAAATTTAACTCAGTTCTCTATATATTTGAGAAATGAGACCTTTATTGAGATCCTTGTTGCAAAAAAAATCTAGTCCAATCTCTTATCCCATGCAAGAATATCCTCTACAGTATACTTGTAAGAAAATAAAACTATATGTATATATAGTATATGTACACACACACACACACACACACACACACACACACACACACAGAAGTAATTCAAGTAGGTTTTAGCCATTTTGGCTTTCTAAAATGAAATTGAAATGGAAACTGTACTGGTCTCTTCAACTCTTGAGTTGTTTATCTATGATTCTGGTATTCTAAAAAGAAAATACTTTCCCTTGAATAAGTTATAAAAGGTAGAAGCTACAAAGAACATAATTATGTGACTAGTTTAAGTATCACATTTAGAAACTTTTATGTCTAGATATAATTTGCTATAAGTATCTAAATGCAGCATTTTTTTTTTCCTGGCTCATGTTGGAGGAGAGCTTGGCTTTTCCCACCAATCCTCACCTTCTCTCAGGGATACCTAGAAAAACAGCCTGGGGTAATGTGAATAACCTCAGCTAGTTGACCCTGGGGTGGGGAATGGGAGTGGGGACTCTTGATGAATAAGGGACAGCTGAAGGGATACTGGGGCATTTATGAAGCTTCTAGACAGGTAGACAGGAAACACACCACCCAGGACTTGGGGGTTAGGGAAAAGGCAACAGATTATTAAGTCACATTGTCCCACTATGGTACTGCTTATATAAAAGAGCTTAGAGATGATGGAGATAAGAAATAGCCTTGATTCCTAGATAAACTTTTTTATGAGGGCAGAAGATGGTAGAAACCATAATACAAGGAAAGATTTCTGAGCAGAAACCTGAATGTGAGCTCTAACACAGTCTCTATTTCATACCCAGCAAAGTAATGTCTGAAGTATCTGCCTAATAAAAGGAGAGAGAACAACTAACGTATGACTTAGGATTTTTTAACCTGGGTCCAAAACAGTTCAGGGTAGAATAATGCCACAAGGGAATGTGTGGTGAGGGGCGGTGAGAATGAAGAAGGTAGGAAGGGAACGTACAACGTGACCAAGAAAAATTGTTCCAGGAGTGGCCCACTAGCTTTTTGCCCAACCGAACATACACAACTCCTCTCCATCATCCTCTTAGCTGCTTTATGAGTTGGTACCCTAGACAAAGCCTTAGTCATCCTGCCTAGGTTGCAGCTGGTTAACTATTCTGCTAGAGCTTCAGAGAACTGTAAAAGAAATGTCCACTGTGATCAACAACCTCCTGCTGGGAGAAGTGGATAGCCGCAGCAGGCGTCATGGGCTAAGGAATTATGAAAAGCAGTATCTATTGGAGTACTAACTTACATGACCAAAAGTCACAGAGGCTATAAAGATTTCTGAGGGGAAAAAAAGCTCATTGGTAGATACTGATACTTTCCATGATCTCTGAAAACGGTAATTATTTGTTTTCTTTGGCCTGAATTTTTTTACTTGAGTTTTATGAATGGTGTGCTTGCTTATGACATTACCATGAGATGTAATTTATGATGCAATTCCTAGATTATTTTGGTGGGGACAATGAGAGGTCAGAAATCCTGCAAGCTATATATAAATCCTTCATGCCTCTGACATAAAGCTTTCAAAACCCAGCTAAAGTAATAGAAAAAAGAGCACTAGATAGAGTAACATCTCTTTAGGATGGTTTAGAAATAGTTTTTTTCATGAAAACTGAGGAATAAGTTAGATGGCAGCTTCCAGACTCTGTGATTTTTTATTATTATTATCATTTTTATTATCAATGATTTGTAGAGCACATTCAGGTTTCACTAAGTTTCCAATAATGTTATAACAGAAAGACCTGGGTTTAAATTCCACCTCTGATACCAACTAGCTATATGACCATGTCAGGATCCAAGACCACCCCTCTTTTTTATACTCCTCTCTTTTTACTATTAGGAGACACCCTGTTTTCCAGAGCTAAGGCCTAGCAAGCAAGCTGCGCCCTGAACTTGGCATAACAACAATCCTCTGTGCTCACCCTCTGAATCAACAGTGTTGCAACTACATATCAGAACTGATGGTTCCTGAGCTCAGGCAAGCACCAACAGGCCTAGACATGAAGACCTGCTATGAACAGACTTTTTGTCACTACACAACCTTGCCTCACAGTTGCTACTGTGCCTCAATGTTGCCGATGTGCCTCACCACTGTTGCTAAACTACACTGTTTGATTCTTTATCCAGCCACAAATATATAAATCAAGGTTTAGCCCTACCGCTTCAGGTCTCCTAGCAGAGGAGGAGCTCTCTCGTGTGTCTAATTTCTCTCCCTCAATGAAATAAAGAAAGTTGTTTTGCTTTTAATCTGTGTGAGCTCTTTGATATTTTTACAGTTTGGTTGCAAAACTTCTGTGACTCCTTGGTCATTTGTTACCAGAATTGACAACCATTATAATATAAGGCAAAATATGATAAAAGAGATAGAGAATGTTACAGAAATTCAGAGGATAATACCTAGCATACAGTAGGTATTTAATAAATGCTTGTTCCTTCTCTTCCTCTATGAGCAAGTCACTTACATACTCCAAAAACAGTTTCCACATCTGGAAAATTATCATAATAATACCCAGCATTTATATAGTGGCTAAAGATTTGCAAAGGGTTTTACATGTGTTAACTCATTTGATCCTCACAACTGTGAGCTAAGTGCTATTATCTTCATTTTATCCTATTTTTTAAAAAGTTTTGTTTTCTTTTTTAGAGTGACAAAATTTTTGTTTTTTAAAAGAATGATAGTCATTCAGATTAAATATCTCCAAATTGCAGTAAACCAAGTCTTTCCAGAGTCTTTTAGTTATTGTTAAACATTTTTATTAGAAGATGAGGGTTTGGGCAGGTGGGTGGCACAGTGGATAGAGCCTTGGAGTCAGGAGGACCCAAGTTCAAATCCAGCCGAAGACACTTGACATTACCTGTGTGACCCTGGGCAAGTCACTTAACCTGATTGTCTAAGCAAAAAAAAAAAAAAGATGAGGATTTAAAAAAAAAAGACAAGTAACTTAAGCCACTATATGGATCTTTCTTTTAAATACGAAACCTAAGGAAGCACTTTAAAAGTCAGCATTAGCAGAGAAGCAGTTGCATAATTATAACCCCCCTTACCAAAATTTTACCAATAAAGAAACTTAGCCGGAAAGGGTTAAGTAATTGCCCAAGGCCAAACAGATAGTACAAATGTGAACTCAGTTCTTCCTGAATACAATGTATGTAAAGTGCTTTGTAAACCTTTAGATACCATATCAGTTATCCATCCAGCTGAGAATGGTCTGGTTCTCCTCTGAATTTTCCTAACACTTTTTATCTCTTTTATCACAGTTTGCCTCATGTTATTTGTATATGCTTTATCCTTAGTATTAGACCATAATCTCCTTAAGATAAGAGTCCCTATCTTAGTCATCTTATGGTCCAACCCCTACACACACACACACACACACAATTTGCAAGATTGTAATAGATCCCCTTGTCATTAATAGAATCAGAGGGAAGCTGCAGGAAAATTACTTTTTGTCCAGTTCCTGCACTGCTAACTCTCTAGGCCAGAGTGAGCGGATTTCTGATCAGACTTTATATCAAACTTATTCCATTTGTTAGGGTTTCACATCCCTACTCTTTTGTTGAGTTGACAAATTGTATCCAATCAAAGTACAGAATCTTCATAAGGAAGCAAGTGGTGCATGCCTATTTCCATGAAACACTGCAGTGGTTCAGTATAAAGCAATCAGGACAACTGGGCCCCGGTGTGCTAGAAAAGCTGAGGGCCAGTGATGAAGATGCAACATGTGGAAAAGAGATATGCTCCTCAGAGCACTCTACTCTTGGTTTGGCTAACCGTGACTGGTTGGGTCATTCCCATTTCCATCATGGACAGCCAGGTACATTATTCAAATTCTCTTTCCTTCTAACCATCCTGTTTGCTTAATCTTAGGGAAATTTTTGGTTTAGTTAGTGAAAAAGAAAAATTTTCCATTAGGATTCCTAATTTCAAACCTCGTTGCATATTTTAATCCTTCCTTTTATCCCTTTCATCCTTTAAGGAATGTCTTCTAATTCTGTATCCCAGCATTCAATTATTTAGGTACTATTTACCCTACACTCATGATTCGTGATTTTATAGACTTCAATCATATTCCCTCTAAGTCTTCACTGAGCATTTTAAAGAGGCTTAAAGAGTTTGGACATCTTTAGTCCTATGAGTTCATTGTCTTTATCATTTAAGTTGCCTTTCTCTGGACTTTATGTGTTATGTTATGAAGAAAAGTTCTTTGCGTCTATTTATAATCCTATTTATAATCCAATAAAACATTTTCTACAAAATATTTCAAAATACCTTCAGGGAAACATTATTCTGACATTACTTCCTCTATACTTATACACAAGTTTGAAGTCACTTTCACCACAAAACAAATGATGGATATGCATTCATGCCCGCATGCAAATTTGTTTTATTTTTTATAACTATGACTGAAGTAATGATTCTTGAAATGTGTCTCACAACAGACTTCATTGACAGCTCTCTTAGTGCTATGTCTTTTATAGGAAACAAAATTGACAGCCCTTAGGTAAAGAGCAGGTGTAGCCTGAGTGGCATTATTTTGTCCATGTAGAAAAAAGTGAAATACAAAGGGAAATTTGCTCTAATTATCACTTTTTAAAATTCAGCTAATGTATTGGGTAAATGCATGAATGTTGTAGGATAGATCTACTTCTGGGGAAATGAGTTCAGGGAGCACCCCAAAATGTTGGGGTGTCACCTAAAATGATGAGGAATATTCGGGTTGATTCTATTGTTCTGAAAGAATTCATTAGGACAGTCTCCAACTCAAAGAAAGGCATTTATTGGGCGAGCCCTAGTCCCCTAAGGGAGCTGAATGGCCCTGCTTCCCATAGGAGGCAAAGGTGGCTACTGGGGCTAAGTGCCTGGTTTAAATACAATTTTATAGAATGGGGGAAAGAGGACAGAGGATGGAAAAAGGGCATATCTGGTCAAGGAGAACAGGAAAAGGGGAAGGGAAGGACTACTCCAGGATGTCAGGTAGTCCATACAGATAAGCAAAGAGAATAGGAAAAGGGAGGGGAAGAGTTGTGAGGTGATTGGTGGTGCTTTGTGAAAACACACAGGTAAGTCCAAGACAGAGGGCTTCAATGCAATAGTCTTTTTTTGATCACTTTTCTGGCTGGCCACACCCTGTATCTTATCTGATATCACACATCCTGAATCCTGTTTGCTCCATCTGTGTCTGTCCACCTCACTAATCAATATGATAGGCATATTTTTATACTAATGTTGAAGATTAAGACTGAATGGCTACACCAGTAATGTATCTCTACTACAAAATATCTGAAATACCTCAAGGATGGTAATGATATTACCTATCACCCTGTATTATAGGTATATTATTCATTTAGTTAGGTTTAGTCTACACAACAGAGAATAAATCAATTTTACCAGATTTCCAGGGGTTAGACTATGGAAGGAAAAAAATGTTCTTGAACAAAATATAGACAAAGGGTGACATCTTTTTCAGAAACTATTTGGCTTTATTTTGCATATGAGTGTATAGTCTATGTGAGTGGTTGATCTTCATGTGGCTGTTCCATTGTTGATTTTATAATGAAAATGTAATAAAACTCCTACAAACTGTCACATCTCCCTATCAACATTATGTCTTCTAGTACAGTTTTACAATCTCTGATAAACTGTTAACCCTAATTAATCCCTTTCAGGGAATCCAGTGTCTAAATGATACCGATTACAGTATTTTTTGACATGAGATACTCAACAAATACAATGTCAACTATAGTTGCTGATTAAATTCACACTATAGATCATGTGAGAGAGATACTAGGTATTTACATAAAGGATCACTGGCTAGGTCTTTTAAGTATTGTTGTTAAGGAGTATGACAGAAGAGTACAAAAGCACAGAGCTATCCAGAGTTCACGGACTGGCAGCCCATCCACTAGGAGAACAATTCTGTTATGAATTGGATTTATGTGTCTGGGGGTAGATAAAAGTAGGGACGTAGGGAGGCAAAGAAGAAAGGTCAATCTGGACCAAAATTGTAGGATTCAGCTGGGGCTGTAGAAGGATGGGGAAGGTGGGAGGGGCGTATAGACTTCTAAACCATTTTAAAATGTTTATTATGCTCATTGATCCTATGATCTTATCTTCTTCCCCAAACCTGCTCCTTCTTCACTGTTTTGGTTGAGTGGCCTTACCACTTAACAAATTTTCTCAGAGGCTTTGATTTGTCAAATGTCATTCCATTAGCAAATGGCAGAGCTGGGACTAAAATTTAGGTCTTTTTGACATTAAGCTAATGCTCTATTCCAGTTGATCTGGGCATTCTTGACTGAAAGACCTTTAAGATCCTGGTCATCTTATCAAACTGATCAGGATTTGAGCCAAGATCTTCTGATTCCAAATATAGCGCTCTTTCAATTACATAGTGCAACCTCTTTCACCTTACCTGATGAAAGTTATATAATTCTTAACACTACTTTAACTAGAAAGCTCTAGGACTTCAGAAAATGTAGCACAATGGAAAGAGCACTAGGTCAAATCCCAGTTCTACAACTTACTATGTATGTGACTTTGGCCAAGTCATTTCTCTCTTTTGGATCTCAAATTCCTCAGAGGGACCTCTAAGGTCCTTTCTAGCTTTAAATCTATAACCTCATTGTGTGGGATGCCACCCAAATTAAAGAACACACAGAGGTATCCAAGGAGAAATAGAAAGTTAATTTATTATTATTATTTCAAACCTCGAGATTTGGGTGTTCCTCCACCAGAATACTCTGATGAAAGGAGACACAGACAGAAGCAAAGGACCTGATTAAATACCCTAATGGGCAAATTCCCCCCTTCCACCAACTGTCCACTATTTGGCTCACAGTCTCAATGTACCATAGAAACTGAAAACAAAACAATGAACACAATATACGTATCTATATTTCTTAGTTTGCTGAAGTAATACCAAAGAAGCAATTAAAGATGTGCAGTCAAGCTAGACACTGTACTGTATAGCCAGGTCACCATGACCGAAATATAGCAACAGGTGCATCAACAAAATACAGCGGGGGGGGGGGGGGGGGGGGGGGGGGCTTCTTCAGGAGTTTCAGGCTTGGCAAATTTTAACTACTTAACAATGGCATAAGGGGCAGGGCGGGGTGGGGAGGGGTGTGCTTGGGATTGAATTCCTGTACATCAGGTGATTTTCTAGTAAACCGAAACTTAGGCCTGTCAGACTGCTATGCCTGCCTTACGTCTAATACAATTTCTATTTATTTTTCTAAAAAGTTTCACGGGACCCCTCATCCCACTCAGCCTTATCCCAAACCTTAATTACACTGAGGAATCTTCACTGGAACATCCCATTCATTCATGATACTGTTCTAGGGTATCTACTTCAGCCTTATACAAAACTTCATTAGACAAGTATTTATTTTATGTGCATAATATATTGCTCACAAGAATACCAAAAATTATAAGATCCTTTATCTTACAATTCTCAGGAGATAAGACATGTATAATTATGTATCAATTAAGTCACAATCTTGAAACAAATGATATAAACATTTAAGTGTTATTGTTATGGTCTACGGGTTCTGGGAACCCCCAAATGCAATGGTACAGGGCATGAGTCTGCCTTGAAAGATTTCAATCACTCAAGCCTTCCAGTCAAAGTAGCGAGTTTATTTGTGACACCAATACAAATGGGCCAGATTCCTAGTGAATTTAATGGGGGTAAAATTGACACTTTTATAAGGAAAAGATTGTGGGAAGATTTGCATGGGATTTAGGAGTGGTAAGTAGCCTGGGGTGATCTAGAAGTAACAGAAAATAGAGGGTTGGGTAGGGGTGGGGGTGGGGGCACAACGAAAGGACAGTTGAAAGGAGTATTGACTGAAATGGGCCAGATACCTCAGGAGAACCTGGTTTCCTGAAATCTGTGGGAAAGTTCAAGGACTGAGGGTCTTTCATGTCCCATACCCCATCACCATGAGTCTTTCAAAAAGGAAAAGATCAATGGAGCTGCAATGGAGTGGTTGTAAAAGGCTGTCCTGGGAAGCGGCACTTTTAACAGTTCTGAAGGATGAATAGAGTTTGAATAAGCAGAAATGGGGAAAGGCATTCCAAGTAGAAGAATGTATACAAGCACAGTTTCATATAATGTAAGAACTTCCAGGGACCTTAAAGGTCAACTAGCTTGAATACGAGAATAAATGTGTCCATTTATGGCAGGAAATACAAGTTGGAAAGATGGAGAGGTGGAGGGGTGGGGGAGAATACTAAATAGCCTTTATATTTCAGACCAATATTTACCAAACTGTGCCCTGGCTATACATACATCCTCTCATTCTCTCTGACTCTGTCTCTCTCTATCTCTCCCATATCTTCCCTGAAGAGGGTGTCAGAATATGCTTTACCCCTCACTGTCACTTCAATACTCTCTCTTTACTTCCTTTTAGTAGCAACCTTTCTTTCTTGAAGTATACTCAATCAAAATTTCTACCCAATCCAAATTGTGAAGGCTGTAAGTATACTGACCTCCCAGGTTATTTTCCCTCCTTCTCAATGAGTTTAGCACCTGCATCACCAATTCCCTCTATTCCCCAACTCCTGCAATAATACTAGGCTTCTCATATCTCCCTCTTCCCTCTCCCTCCCCCAACTCTTTCAGCTTAGAACTTCACTCTACTAAGAAAATTGAGAACATTCCATGTGAGTTCCTTCTTCTCCAATTCTCTTAACCTCAAAACCCTTTGACGTTATCTCCCACTCTTCTTTTCCCTAGGTTTCTGACAAAGAGGTGGCCCTTCTCCTTGCCAAGGTCAACCCCTCTCTACGAGCATTTAAGTCCATATACAAACTCCTCCAGCTTATTGTGCTGAGGTTTAGAGGTTTAGCGGTGCTGGGACCCCAAAATCACAATATGCAGGTCCTGTCTGAAAGAATTTGGCCGAAGCCTTATTTCTCTGACAAGACCTCATCTATACATTCAACATAGTAAAAACAATATTGTAACAATGATCAATGTGAAAGACTTCTCTATCTAATCAAGACAATGATGGGGGGGGTGAGTAAAGGGAGGGGCTTGAATAAGCTCTCTCAAATTCCCCTCCAAACAACTTTAAAAATAATACCTCAAGTTGCATTCTGGAGTTGCAGAACCAACAAAAGGTCAGGATGAAACAGGGCAAAACACTTTTCCAGCCAAGGACAATTTAGGAGGTTGGCAGGAAAGGTCTGTTTCACAGGTGTGGTAGTTGTGATGAGGTCCAGAGGTGCTGGAACCCCAAAATCACAACACATGGATCCTGTCTCAAAGAATTTGAACCAAGCCTTCTTTCAGCCAAGGACAATGTTTAGTAAAGATCTGCCATATTGGCCAGACTCTTAAGGAATCTGTGAGCTATTGGCTAGATTATAAAAATCTGAGCAGTGGCTAGATTATAAGAATTAGAGCATTTTAATGGAGACAAGATGGACTTTATACACAGAAAGACTATGGGAGGGATCTAGGAGTGGCCAAGGGAGAATGGAGCCTAGATAGGATTAAGGGTGGGAAGTGGCCAGGGGATATAGGGAGGTCTAGGCTAGGTTAAGGATAACAGAGAATTGGGAGATTGGGTATAGCCACAAAGAAAGGCCAGTTGATATAGCCTCAGGCAAAAGCCAGAGATTGGGCCATGCAGGAAAGTCCAGAGTTTTTCCTTTTTGGGGTCTAGCTCCCATCCTCATCAGTTGGACCTGGAAGCCAACAGCAGGCCTTGGAGGCATTTCATCAGTGGTGATGGCAGCTTCTGGAACTCTCAACCCACAGAAGGGAGTCAGACAACTGGTCAGACCTTTGCTGGCACTGGGTATAGGACTGTTACATTGCCAATACACAGTTCTGAGTCACAGTCCCAGAGAACACTAGCTCACTAGCACTTGCAGTCAGCCACAGGGGTGCAGGGGCCTCATTCACAGTTCTAGGACAGAGAAGAATATTGTGGTCACTCACAAACCAGGGCACAGGCCAGGAGAGCAGTGACCACACATCTCCTTAAATCATACCATCATGGAAGAAACAAAACCTACAGACTCCCAGAGCTAGCTCTAAACACAGCAGCAAGAAAGGTCTGAAGCTTGGGACAGTGCCCCCTCAATCCCAGGAGCACAGCCCACCTTTATATGTCAAGAAATAGGCTCCAAAAGTGAGAAAAAGCAAAAAATAAATAAAATAAAATAAAAAATACTTGACCATAGAAAGTTACTATGGTGTCAGGGAAGATCAAGACACAAACTCAGAGGAAGACAACGTCAAAACAGCTACATGCAAAGCACAAAAGAAAAATATAAATTGGTCATAGCCCTCCTCCTACCTCCCCCCAAAAAAATTCCTGGAAGAGCTCAAAAAGGATTTTAAAAATCAAATAAGAGAGGTAGAGGAAAGATCAGGAAAAGAAATGGAAGTGATGCAAGAAAATCACGAAAGAGGAATCAGCAGCTTGGTAAAGGAGGCAGAGGAAAATGCTGAAGAAAATAACACATTAAAAAACAGAATGGGCCAAGTGGTGGAGGGAGCACAAAGATTCACTGAAGAGAAGAAATCCTTGAAAAGCAGAATTGGCCAAATGGAAAAAAGAGGTGCAGGAATTCACTGAAGAGAACTCATTAAAAGGTGGAGTTGGCCAAATTGAAGTAGATATACAAAATTTCACTTAAGAACTCCTTAAAAAGCAGAGTTGGTCAAAAGGAAGGGGAGGTACAAAAGCTCACTCAAGAAAATAATTGCTTAAAAATTATAATTGGACAAGTGCAAGCTAATGATTCCATGAGACACCAAGAAACAATGTAACAAAACCAAAAGGAAGAAAAAATTGAAGAAAATGTGAACTATTTCACTAGAAAAAACAATTGACCTGGAAAACGGTTCCAGGAGAGATAATTTAAGAATTATTGGATTATCTTAAAGCCATGATCAAAAAAAGAACCTGGACATCATCAAACAGGTTGTGTTTGTCCTTCCTTCTCGAAGAGGACCATGACATCAGGGAGATGATGACATGACTTGCAACTGACTTTGATTTTAGTGAAGGAGGGAGGGCTCGGGTCAGAAACTATAAGGAAAACTGCCCTGATATCCTAGAACCAGAGGAACATAACCAGTGGTGATAGTAGACAGTGTTACATCCTGGTATAGCTGAAGACAAAAGAATGGGCCTTGGAAGAGAGAGGGCTGGACGACTATTAAATGTCCTCTTCCATTAGGTGTCTCCTCCATTAGATCTGTCTTTTGACTTTTTTTGAAAGGCCTGGTATGAAGCGGCTTAGTAAATGTTTACTAAATGGTCATTTAGTGGTGGTAGTGGAAGATGTTGTAACATTTGTAAGGCTGCATCCTGGTGGAGCTATAGTCAAGAAGATGGACTTTGGCGATAGTTTAGGGTCTTTCCAGCTTTAAATCTTCTGTATTCAGTAAAAATGGTCATAATAATACTTGCACTACCTATCTTAGGTGGGTTCTCCTGAAGAAATGCCTTGTAAAATTTAAATCTGTATACATAAACATGACCCTGGAGGATTGCCTTGCTGACTGATTAAGAAGAGGAAAATGTCAAAGACAAGAGGCCAAGAGCTCGGTCCCCTTTACGGCCAAGTACCACTAGTCTCTTTGGAAATACCTGGATGGCCAGAAAACCCGGGAATGCATCAGGCTGAAAGGGATTGGCTGCTTTCCAGAGGTGAGGCGTATTCAACCTAGTTCCCATCCACACTAGGAACCCCGTACAGATCACTCGCCCCGCCCTTCCCCGCCATCCAGCCAATCACCAACCAGCAGAAGAGACCAAGGCTCCGCGGAGGGTTTATTAATGAGTCTGTGTGATTGGTTCTTTCGCGGCGTCAGCGAACGCAAAAGAACAGCGCTTCCATTCAGCACCTGCGCAGTAGGCCGGCCCCGCCCCTTTCTCCTCCCCTTCCCACGGTAGACATGGCGGCTCCCTGGGCGCCTTTCGCTGCAACAGTAACTAGCTTCCTTTTTATCCGCGGTAGGAGTGGACTGGCCCGAAGCCGAGTCGCCTGGAAAGCAGCAGCAACTGAATACAGAAAGGTAGCTGGGCCCCAGGTAACGCCCTGGAGGAGGGGAGGAAAGGAAGGGAAAATCATGGGGATGTAGAGATAGGAAAAGGGCGTGAGGAAAGCCGGACTCGGCCTCTGGCTCCTCCTTCTCCCTGCCCGCCGCAGCGCGTGAAGCGGGGGGGGGGCGAAGCGCGCGAGGAGCGCGTCTGGCCGTCGCCCCGCCCCTTCCCTGAGTAGCCCCGCCCCAATTTGCCCCCGACCGCGGTGTTCTTAGAGGCCAAGGGGAGGCGGGAATGGTACCTTCTAGTTCTAGTGCTGTCTGGGTACTGAAAAGTGTTGCTTGCGGGGTGTCTGGGTGCGATGCGGCTTTAAGTCCTTTAGAGCGAGAGAGACTTGCCGGGTGGAGGTAGACATTCTTTTTATTTTTATTTGTTATATTTTATTTTTATTATTTATATTGTTATATAATATACATAATATATTATTATTATAAACACATATAAATATTTATAATATATTATTATTATGTTTATTTTAAATTTTAAATTAAATTCTCCTGTTTCCAGTTTACAAGCATTTATTTTCTCTCCCTCCCGTCTGTCCCCCTCGGGGGGAAAAAAAACAAAAACAAAAACTCTCAAATATTATGCAGGTAGACAGGGAAAAAAAGGCAAATTACTAATGTTGGAGGGCCCAGGGATAAACAAGCACATTGATGCACTACTACTAGTGGAGCTGTGAATTGATCCAAACGTGATTCATGTATGAGGGAAGGAGACAGCCAAATTTTGTCTCTTTCACTAACTCTGCTATCTTAGAAGCGTTTAGTGAGTTTGTGATGTGGCCTTGGCCATTATCATTGGGAAGGATGTGAAATTGGCCAGAGCCAGGATTGGAGGTGGGCAAAGGAGATGGCATGCCTATTTTAGTCCTCTTTTTTCCTCTGACACAGCCGCCACCCTGGTTTAGGCCCTCTTCACCTCAGGTGTTAGAAGGTGAACACCTTGAGAACAGACTTTTGTTTTCTTCCTTTCTTTGTATCCCCAGTTCTTAGTACAATGGCTGGCTTACTGAGTGACTGAAAAGGGTGAGAGGAGCTGAGAAGAGAGATGGAGAGGAAAGAGAAAAGGAAGGCTGGGAGTTTGAGCCTTTTTACCAGACAGCTCTTAGCTGTATGCTTTGCAATCAATCAATAAACAGACATTTGTAAGGGCTGAGGATGCAAAGAAAAAAGTGAAAATATTCCCAGTGCTCAAGGACCTGTAAATCTAGCTCTAGTTTCTCTTCATCTCCTGCTTGAGGATATGGATTGTTTTCTTTTTGAGGATTTGTATCCCCAGGGCCTAGCACAGGGCCTGGCCCACTGTTGGCCCTTAATAAACGCCTGTTGATTGGTTGATAGTCTCTCTCCTCTCCTGATCACTAGTTGTGCATCTCCAGCTTCTTTTTGGACATTTGAAACTGCATGTCCAGTAAGTATTTCAAACTTATGCCCAAAACAGTTTATCTTCTCCCCACGCCCAAACCCACCCATCTTTTTCAGCTTCTCTATTTCTGTCAAGGGCATCACCCTCCTTCACCCAGGTTTGCTACCTTGGTATTACTTGGATTTCTCATTCTCCCTACCCCTACATATCCTGTCATTTGTCATTGTGCTTTTATCTCCTCAACATTTTCTGTATCTATTCCCTTTGCTAGTCACATTGTCACTACTCCTAGATAAGTTAATTATCACCTGTGTGGACTATTACAGCAACTTCCCGATGGGTTTCCATACTTCAGTGATCTCCCTGCTTCAGTTAGTCTATCATCTATACATCTGCTAAAGTGATTTTCCTAAAGTGCAGGTTGAAACATATTACTCCTCTAAGCAGTAAACTCCAGTGATTGTCTTCAAGATCAAATATATATTCCTCTATTTGCCTTTTAAAGCCTTTCACAGCCTGGGGTCAACATTACTTTGTAACCCTGTATTTGTAATTTGTAACCCATTATTTCCCTTCCTACTTGTTTTTATCCAGCTAGACAAGCCTTCTTGCTGTTGCCCTAAAGGATGCCTCATCTTCCATCTCTGTGCCTTTCACTGGCTATTAACTCATGTTATAACCTAAAATGTACACTAATCTCACCCCTGCCTCCTACAATCTCCTTATCTCTTAAAAATTCAACTTAAATACCACCTTTACAAGCCTTTCCCATGTCCCCAGATGTTAGTGCCCTTTCCCACAAAATTCAGTACCCAGACAAAATGCATGTTGTTCTCCACCCCAAGAATATAAGCTTATGGAGGGCAGGAATTTTATTTTTGTCTTTGTATCCCTAGCACCTAGCATTTGTTTGATATATAGGTCTCAGTTAATACTTGTTATAATAGGCTATTATTGCATATGAAAAATTCAGGGAAACTTGGGAAGACTTGTATAAATAGCAACAACATGCAGTGCTTTAAGATTTGCCAGGCCCTTTACAAACATTGTCTCATTTTATCTTCACAATGGCCGTTGGAGGTAGGTGCTATTATTATGCTCATTTTAATGTTAGTAGGTGTTCAGAAAACTGAGGCAGACGGAGATTACACAACTAGTAAGTGTTTGAGACTAGATTTGAAGCTCAGGTCTCCCCAACTCCCGAGTCCAGTGAATTAATTATGTAAGCAGAACAATATGTACAAGAATCACAGTAATGAAAAGAAAAGTAATATTAAAAGTTGTCAGAGCTTGGATTTCTTGACTCCATGAGGCGTCCCTCCCTTCTCTATATAGACAAGTGGTAGATTGTAGCTGTGTGTTATTTTGTTTAACTCTACTATGTTGTTATAAGAAGAGATCCTATTGTGAAAGTGGATACTGGAAAATGCTTGTGATTTTTTAAAATTTATTAAAAATGAACAGATCTCATAACAGGTGAGTGAAACCTATTACTTTTACAGTGAAAATAAGGACTATGTGTTCACCTTGGAGGAAGTAGATATAGCCTACTTGATGACACTTGTTGGGCAAGCTGAAATTGGGATTCAGTTTATTCTGCACTGGCTTCTTATGAAAGTTCTTAATCCACTATCAATAATGGCAGATTTCCTGTGTAAAGTCATTTAGTGTACTAAAAAGCTGGCTCTTTAAGGCATATAACAACCATGTTGCCACTCCTTTTTTTTTTCCTTTTTCTTTTTGGAAGAGCTGTTTGACAGCTGGGTACATAACTGAAACCGTGATCCAAATACATCTCATCTCTCTAAAAGACTGACTGCTTTTAGAACTGACTTGGCAGCTTCTGAAATTTTAGAAGGGAAACCGCATGTTTTTGTTGTGATAACATAATTTGTGTTTGAAGAGACACTGGGCAATTTAGTGCCAGCCTCTGGTATATATAGGCTGTAAATTCCCAATTTGACTTGACCATATCACTCTTCTTTTTCTTTGTCTTCACACATAGGAAGAGTGTCAGTACTAGCCTTCCTCACATGAGTCAGCAAGTATTTATTGAGTGCCCGTTATGTTCCAGGTACTTACTTGTAAATTAATGCAGTTCCTTAGTCTAGAACATATGCTTTATGTATTTGTCTTTTTGTATATGTCTTGTCTTTTCAGTTGCATTTCAAGTTCCTCAGTGGCATGGACTATATCTTAGACCTCCTATTTTCAGTGCGTAGCAGAGTGCTCTACATATAGGAGCATAAATTTAGAACTGGAAGTGACCCTGAGGGTCTTCTAGGCCACTGGTGTCAAGTAGAAAACAGGGCCACTAAACTATGCATGACCATCCTTGCCAGCTGCATATTGACTTAGAAAACCATATATTAACATTATCTGTTCTATTATGTTTTTATTTTTTATGTTAAATATTTCCTAATCACATTTTTAATCTGGTTTTGGCTACCCTTCCAGTCTTCTCATCCAGATTCAATATTTTTCCCCTATGCCATGTTGTTGTTCAGTCATTTTCAGTTGTCTCCAACACTCCGTGACCCCATTTGGGATTTTCTTGGCAAAGATACTAGAGTGGTTTGTCTTATCCTTCTCCAGCTCATTTAAGAGATGAGCAAACTGAGGCAGACAGGGTTAAGTGACTTGCCCAAGGTCACACAACTAATAAGTGTCTGAGGCTGGATTTGAACTCAGGAAGAAGAGTCTTCCTGACTCTAGGCCTAACATTCAGTCCTCTTCACCACCAATGGTCACATTTGTTCACATGATGAAGACAGGCTAAATAATGTGCCTCTGAAGCAATATTTTTGAATTTATACTTAGAATTTGGTTTGTATGTATCAGTTTTTCCTTTTTTTTTAAATTGGTATTCATGATTTTAGAGTATGCTAACTATCTGAAATTATTAACTCAATGTTTTGGTTATTTTAGATTTTCTAAACATGTTTATGTCATCTATAAATGGAGATGAAAATTTTAACTTCTTCTACCAGTGGTTATCTCCTTAATTTCCTTTTCATGACTGCTTACTTTCCTCTCTCCTTCCTTTTTTACCCTAATCCGGGTATGCCCTAGCTTGTCTTACGTTTTTCTTAAAATATGATCTGCAGAACTAAATATAGTAATCTAGAATCAGTGTTTTATAAACTTTTTTGATCACACACCCCTATCAGTTTAAAAAAAAATTGAGCGCACACCCCTAACATGTATATTTATTTATAAATTGTATACATATGATACTGTCCAAATGTGAAATAGGAACTGACTGGACTTGTGATTTCATTGATATAAGGATCTCATATTAGGAAACTCTCCCTACCAATTCAGGTATGCATCTTCTCTGGAATTTGTAGTTTTGGAGTTGCCTAGAGCCCTGAGAGGTAAGTGACTTGCCCAGGGTCACACAGACAGTATGTTTCAGAAGCTAGATTTGACCTCAGATTTTCCTGGCTTCTCAGCTAAGTTGCTATTTATTCTGCTCAGTTGCCTCTCAGCTGTATTAATATGTTATGCACATATACAATATTCACAAAATAGAAATAAAAAGCATGAGATAAAGTTGAAATAAACTGTATTTGAAAAATAATTTTATTAATGGCTTGAAAAACCTTTTTGCTCTCACTAAAATATAAATACTCATCAATATTAATTATGTTTTAGTGGGAGCAACTTGCTTGAGTGTGTCATGAATTTTGAAAATCTTAGGCTTAACACTTGGTAATACAGTAATGCATTGCAATATGCTGAAAGCCAAGGAATGAATGATAGTGCCCCTGCTAACCCCTCTGTGTTGTGGAACTTCCATTCTTTTCTCACATACCCTATTGACTATAACATATTTTTCCTAAATCCATTTAGTTCCAGTCACAGCTTGTTCATGGCCTGTTAATCAGCAACACCTGATTTCTTAAGCAAGCACTGAGGGCATTGCTGTTACTTTTGTCAGGAAGGGAGCACATGGTATGGGACAACATTCTACTTGCTTAGTTAAGAAAGTCAAGATATTAGAATTCTGGGCCAGACTATAAAAATCATTATGATAAGGCACTTCCCCACCTTCTTTGCAGAGGTGGGGGACTATGGGTATATAACATTGCATATATTGTAAGACTTTTTTGATTGTATTGGGGGGTTTTTTTGTGTGTGTAAGCTTCTGGGGGGGGTTTTTTGCCTCTTTTTAAAAATTTTATTTTTAATTTATGGAATAAAGCAAGCATTTCCATAACACAGTACAATAAAAAAGATAATTGTACATGAAGCTGCAAATCCATTTGTACAACTTGCTACTCCTTTCAAATATACAACATAATTATCATGTTAATTTATTTTTTTTCTTTCCTCGCACTCCACCCCCACCCTTGAGATGGCTACCATTAGACACAAATAGACATATATATCTGTAAAATTATTCTGTACATACTTCTATTAATCATTTCTGTATGCAGATAGCATCTTACTTCATATATCCTTTATAGCTAATTTGGGTGTTTATAATAGACAAAATAGCTTATTTGCTCAAAGTCATTCCAAAACAATATTGTTATTATTGTACACAATGTTCTCTTGGTTCTGCCCATTTCATTCATTATTTCATGCAAGTCTCTCCTTGTTTTTCTAAAATTATTGAGCTCAGCATTTCTTATAGCACAGTAGTATTCCATCACAATCATGCCACAACTTCTTCAGCTATTCCCCAATTGATGGGCATCCCTGCAATTTCTAGTTCTTTGCCACCACAAAGAGAGCTGCTATAAATATATTAGAACATGTAAGTTCTTTTCGTTTTCCCCTAATCATCTTTGGAAGTAGGCTAAGTAGTTAGTGGTATTGCTGAGTCAAAGAGTTTAGGTAGTTTAATAATTCTTTGGGCATTATTCCATATTGCTCTCCAAAATAGTTGGATCAGTTCACAATTCCACCAACAATGAATTAGTGTCACAATTTTTCCACAGCCTAACACTTGTCACCTTCCCCTTCTGTCATTTTAGCCAGTATGGTAAGTGTCAAATGATATCTTAAGGTTGTTTTAAGCTACGTTTGTCTAATAATGATTTAGAGCATTTTTTATACAATTATAAATTGTTTTTATTTCTTCATTGGAAAACTGCCTATTCATATCCTTTGACCATTTATCACTTGGGGAATGATTCATTCATATTCTTATAGATTGGACAAAGTTCTTTATATATTTTAGATATGAGACCTTTATTTGATAAATTGTCAATAAAATTTCCCCCCAATTTTCTGCTTTCCTTCTGATCTTGATTATATTTGTTTATTTGTACAAAATCTTTTTAATTTAGTGTTATCAATATTATCCATTTTGCACATACCTTTGCTCTCTATCTCTTGTTTATTCATAAGTCTGATAAGTAATTTGTTCCATGTTCTTCTAATTTTCTTGTAAGATTCCTCTTTATATCTAGGTCACTTACCCATTTTGACCTTATCTTGGTCAATGGTGTGAGATATTGGTCCATGCCCAGATTCTGCCATACTACTTTCCAGTTTCCCCAACAATTTTTACCAAATAATGAATTCTTATCCCAAAATCTTAAGTCTTTACATCTGGCAAATACAAGGTTATTGTGTTTATTTGTTGCTGTGAATTGTATGTCTACTGTATTCCATTGATCTACCTTTTTCTTTCTTAGTACCAGATAGTTTTGATAATTACTGCCTTATAATACAGTTTAAGATCTGGTGCTGCCAAACCTCCTTCCTTTATACTCTTTTTCATTATTTCCTTTGATATTCTTGACTTTTTGTTTTTCCAAATGAATTTTGTTATTTTTTGTAATTCGGTAAAATGATTTTTTTGGGTAATTTAATTTTGATGTGGAATATATAAATTGGTTTGGGTAATATTGTCATTTTTGTTATAGTGGCTGTGCCTACCCATGAACAATTACTATCTCTCCAATTATTTAAATCTGATTTTATTTGTACAAAAAGTTTTCCTAATTTTGTTTATATAATTCCTGGGTTTGTTTTTGTAGGTGTACTCCCAGGTATTTTATACTGTCTAGAGTTATTTTAAATGGGGTATTTTTTTTTGTACTATCTCTTCCTGTAGAGTTTTGTTTGTGATATATAGAAATGCTGGTGATATGTGGATTTACTTTATATCCTGCTACTTTGTTAAAATTAATTATTTCAACTAATTTATTTCATTGGGTCTTTGGGATTTTCCAAGAATATCATCATAGTGTCTGCAAAAAGGTAGTTTTATCACTTCATTCCCTATTCTGATTCCTTTAAATTTCTTTTTCTTTTCTTATTGCTATTGCTAGGAATTCCAATACAGTATTAAATAATATTGGTGACAATGGGCATCCTTGTTTCACTCCTGATCTTACTGGGAAGGCCTCTAGTTTATCTCCATTGCATGTAATGCTTGCTGATGGTTTTAGGTAAATGCTTTTGATCATTTTCAGGATATTTTGGATTTAACAAAAGGTTGTTTTGAGTTTTTTCCCTCTTTTTAAATTTTTAAAATTAAATTTTAAAATCTTTTAAAAATTTTTTGGTAAGAGGGATTGCTCCCTTGGAAGACTAAAAGGGATAAATTGGGAAATGTAGGTTATGTCAAAACAAAACAAATACACACACACACACACACACACACACACTCTCTCTCTCTCTCTCTCTCTCTCTCTCTCTCTCTCTCTCTCTCTCTCTCTCTCTCTCTCTCTCTTTTTCTCTCTTTCTCTCTTTCTCTCTCTTACTTTAAGAGTTCTAGGCTAACTCACCCAGAGCCCAATGGGTATGACTTCTCCAGGTGTGTCACATTTGGACTGCTGTATGTTCCATCACTGTAAATTGTCCTTCATGCCATAGCCTGTCCCTGCTCACCTCTCAACTCCAGTCCCCCCCAACCGCTACCATCACTTAATTGTTTAGAGCTAGGCAAAATAATTCCTAATAGGTATGTTACCTTCTGGGTTCTTTAGCTCACTCTCTGTAGCTGGTTCTTTACCAATACACTCTTCTGGGTTCTTTAGCTCACTCTCTGTAGTAGAGTAAGCATAGTATTTACTCTGGTGGCCTGCATAGTCTGAAGTGTGATTCTGTGAGAAGGTCTCAATGTTAACTATTTCTTCCCTTTTAAAACATTAAACATGAAATTAAGTATTACCTAAAGTCCTTATCCCCCATGAGCATTTTTTAATTTAATTTTTATTTTTTAATTTATGGACTAAAACAAGCATTTCCATAAGATGATTGCACATAAAAAACAAAAAGACTAGAGGCAGCCAGGTGGTGCAGTGGATGGAGCACCAGCCCTGGGAGTCAGGAGGACCTGAGTTCAAATCTGGCTTTGGACATTTGACACTTACTAGCTGTGTGACCCTGGGCAAGTCACTTAAACCCATTGCTGAACAAAAAACAAAACAAAACAAAAATAATTCTAGGCTAGAATGAATGACTGGACTAAGCTTCTTGACTATGTTCTGCTAGCTGTTGTCTACAATAGAGGTGTAGGTACACTGCAGTGGCTATATTGGAGTGCTGATTCCTGACGCATTGAACCCTTGTTTGGTTCCCTGACTCAGAAGCTAACAAAGCAATCACAGTTTTTTCAGGTACTTCATTTTCTTAGGAAATCATGCTGTTCAGCATGGATTCCAAGCTCTGACATTGTAACAATTTTTGGATATACTTGGTGGTTACTCTTGATTTAAACATGTTCTTTCAGTTAGTTTTGCAATAACATTCTTCGATTGGGCTGCCATCTTTTTTGAATTTCAAGGTCCTGAGAGGTTTGAATAATTAGAGTGCTGCCTTCCTCTTTTACAGGAGCATCTGAATTTAGCTACTTCTTCAACAAAATGATCCGCAGCTGTTTTCAGTAGAGGAGTGCTTTTTTGCAACCCTCCAAGGTACATGGCTGAAGTCTAGCTTTACCAAAGGCCATGGCATCTGGATGCTCAAGCCGTTTCCAGCTTCCCTTTTACTTGGTTTCATCTATGAGAGGTTTTAAACTACACTAATTTAGTAGTCCCTTTCCAGTGCCCTGCTCTGCTGATTGGTGACATCCTCTCCTGGCACACTATTTTAGGAAGCTTCAAGCCATTCTTCACTTCATTCTCCTCCCCTGACACCTCTTCCAAAACCCCCTCTCTGCTTGTTGGATGGACCATTTTCCCCTTTCCTCTTCCCCCTTCCAGTCTGGAAGTATGAGTTACAGTCACATCAACTCTGCCATTGTTCCTGGATAGGGTGCATCAGACTATGCCCCTTTTCCTGACCAGAATGCTCCTTCCTTGCCAGCATTCCCCTATGTGTTATCTCACCCTATAAGCTTCTTGAGGAACTGTCTTTGCTATTTATTCTTTCACATTTAACCTGACTGGTAGAGGCACTTCTTTAAGAGCATGGACCAATAGTCACAATCCAGATAGAGGCCCAAGGTGTGATTAAAAGAGGAAACTTCAGTATTTCACTTTTTCCTCTGCAAAATGAAACTGAGAAGTCACCTTTAGAGCTAAACAGATCATGAACATCTCCCCTCATCTGTGATTTCTCACCTTAATTTTCTGCCTTTCTCAATGTTTTGATATCTGTCCTAGTTAGAGGCGATCTTCCTTTTGGACTAATGTCCTCATTCATCGGTCTCATCTTCATAGATTTCAGTATCATCTCCAGTCAGTTATTAAGCATTTAACAAGCACTTAATGTGTGCCAGCAACAGTACTAAATGCAGAGGATACAAAGAAAGGTAAAAACATAGTCTCTGTTCATAAGCAATTCACATTCAAGTGAGGAAAACAACACGCAAATAACTATGTACATACTAGATATATACAGTATAAAGGGAAGGTAATTTTAGAGGTGAAATGGAGGAGGGATGCCATGTGGGGGCAGGGAGACTAAAAGGTCTCCTGCAGAAGCTAGGAGTTTGAGCTGAATCTTGAAGGTAGTGACAAGACCAGACCTTTGCAGGACTTTTAGCAACTGAATGGAGTGGGAAGAGATGATGTAGGGAGACCATTTAGAAAGCTTTTGTGGCCTGATGTAGTGGTACTTACTACTTGGGAAGCTGAGGCTAGGCAGAGGTTCCCAAAATTATTTGGTCTACAGCCCCCTTTTTAAAAAAATTGCTCAGTACCCCTCTAGGGTTAGGTTAGGTTCACCCTTATTTTTATTCAAAGCCCCTCCAATTGCACCTGAGGCTACTACCATTTCTCCCCCCCTCCATGGTTCCAGCGCCCCCTAGGGTGCAATATCTTCCACTTTGGGAACCTGTGCTAGAGGATCATTCAGTCCAGGAGTTCTGGACTGCAGTGTGCTGTGCTAATCAGATATCTTTGCTAAGGCATGTTGACCCCTGGGAACCAGAGACTACCAGGTTGCTGAAAGAGAGGTGAAAGTCAGAAACAGAAAGTCAGAAAGCTACCACTTTCTGTTGAGGGCTTGTATAATGGTGGTAGTTGTGTGACTAGAAAGAAAGGAATTTATTATACAGGAGAAGTGATGAATGTAGAAATAACAAGATTTGGCAGCAATGTATTGGATATGTGGAGTGAGTGTCTGTGAAGAGTAGTTCTGGTACCTTCTGTAACAATGTGAAAGTTGGCTAGAGGGGAAGGGTTTAGTGGGAAAGATAATGTTTGGGACATGTATTTGAGATGCCAATAGAACACCAGTTCAAGATGTCCAAAATGCAACTGATGATACAGGACTAGAGCTCAAGAAAGAGACTAGGCTAACCATATAATCTGGTAGTCATCTTCCTAGAGATAATAGTTGAACCCGTGGGAACCAATGAAATAAATCATCAAGTGAGATAGTTTAGAGCAGGGGTTCTTTACTTTTTTGTGTGTGGTGGACCTGCTCAGTGGTCTGGTGAAGCCTGTGGACCCCTTCTCAGAATCATGTTTTTAAATGCATAAAATACATAGGATTACAAAGAAAAGGATATTGAAACAGTTATCAGAACTAAAAAACAAACAAGTTTACAGACCCCAGATTAAAAACTTCTAGTTCAAATAGAGAAAAGAGAAGTAATACCAGAATAAAGCCTTGTCAGTGGAAGATCCAGCAAACTGAGATATGGTCAAATACAGAGGAGAAGTAAGAGTAGTATCGTGAAAACCTAGAAAGAAGAGAATGATATAAGTTGTCAAAGCCTACAGCGAGGGCAAAAAGGATGAAAATTGAGAATGGGCCATTTGATTAAGCAGTTTAAAGATCATTGATAACTTTGGAGAGAGTAGTTTCAGCTTAAGGATGAAGTCAGAAATCAGATTTCAGAGTGTTTTGAAGCTAGTGAGAGGATAGAAAGTAGAAGCATCTGCTGTAGGTGGCTTTCTCAAGGAGTTTAAGTGAGCAGGGAAACAGAGAGATGGTTCAAGTGAAGATTTTTTAAGGACACTGCAGTAGTTCAGGTTTGAGGTTCTGAGTGCCTGCACCTGAGTGGTGGCAGGGTCAGAGGAGAGAAGAGGGTATATATAAGAGATGTTAAAAGATAGAAACAACAACTTGGAAACTGGATATGGGGAATGAGGGAAAGTGAGGAGTTCAAGATGATGCTGAGGTTTTGAATCTGGGTGACTGGAAGGATGATAGTGAATGGGATGTCCCAGTGAAGACTTCTCAGTGTAATTAAGGTAATGAGTTCCGGAGGTAGTGTGAGAAATGAACTCTCAGAAGTGAAGGCTCCTCAAAGGGTCAAATAATTCTTGATTATTACTTTCAAAATCCTCCCCCACTTAGACCCTGTTTTTAAGCACTTAACAGAAAGAATAAGCCCTGCCCCACCCCCAACCAGAGCTTCTGGCCTCTTTCCTTGTCTTTGAATTTCGGGCCTGGAATGTAAGCCTCACCTCCCAGTTAAGAGGACTGGAAGAAACTTTCGAGCTTAAAATGTAAGCCCACCCCCAGTTAAGGGGGTAAAGGATAGTGGTGGGTGGAAACTTGTTTGCGTGGTCTGTGGAGGCTTGTTTGCATGGTAGGCGGAGATTTGCTTTCATAAGGCGGCCCCTGTCACTCCATCTCTGTCTCTCTCTCTCTCCCTCTCTCCCCCCTTCCCTCCCTCCCTCCCTTCCTCTCTCTCTCTCTCTCTGTCTCTCCCTGTATCAAAGGAGCAGACAGCTATCTCGCGAGATTATAATAAAAGTAACCTTTACTTTCCACCTTGAGAAGTCTCTGAGTTTAATTTGGGTTGGGGTCGCTGTCCCACACAACAGTAAAAGGAAAATGTAGAAAAAGGGCAGAGTTTGTGGGGAAAATAAAGAGTTCAGTTTTGGACATGTTGAGTTTAAGATGTCTACAAAACATCTAGTTTGATAGATCCAGTAGGTATTTGGAGGAGTCTACACCTACATAAGTAGATCTAAATATCACCAGGATAGTGGTAAGAACTGAATACATGGGAACTGACAAGATCACTAAGTGAAATAGTATGGAGGGATAAGAGAAGAGGGTTTAGGATGAGCCTCAGTGGACATCCCTGGTTAGTAGGCATGACCTGTATGAATATCCAGCAAAGGAAACTGATTAAGAGTGGTCAGACACAGAAAAGAACCACAATAGAGTAGTGTATCAAAGACAAAAGGGTGTCTGACAGAGTTGGAGGTTGCAGAGAGATCAAGAAGGATAAGGATTGAAAAAAAAGTTTTAGATGTCTATCAGACAACTAGTTCAAGACTGAGAATGGAAATCATGAGAGTGATGAGGTTATGACAATCATTTGTGGAGAGATGATAGTTGAATCTGTGGCAGTTGATGAGAGAAGTGAAGAGAGTCCAAAACAAAGTTTGGGGTAGGGGTGGGATTCATGGTTAGTGGGCATGACCTGGGTGAAATAGATTAGAGAGATGTAGAAGGCTTATTTGCATCAATTTGTAATAGTTTTGTGATTTGATCCAGTTCTATTCAGTAGTTCATCAGTCAACCAACATTTTCCTCTCTCTAGTTGCTTGTGCCTTTTCCCTCTCAAATTAACTTGCATCTATTTTGTATAAATGCTATATATGTACATGTTGTTTCCCCCAATAGAATGTAACCTCTTTGAGCCCATGACCTGACTTAATTTTGTTTTACCTAGCATAGTGCCTGACACATCACAGATGATTAATAAATGCTACCTGATTATCGTCTTCTAGTTTTAAATTCTGAGAATCTCTAATGGAAGAGTAGTCTCAGGGATAATAAAATAAATCCAGTTTTAGATATATTCAGTTTAAGCTTCTTCTGAAACTTTTAGATGGAAATGTCTCAAGTCATTTGTAGAGGTTTAACTTGATGCAAATTTGGAAGTCATTTCCATAACAGTGAGCTATTTAAACATATTTTATTTATGCTTTTTTTTATTTCCTAGTACCACTCTCTCAATACTTAATTATGTAAAAAACCCTGACACAATGATCAAATCCCATAGCATGTGTCTCATTACATGCCTATAGTTCACTACCTGTCTTCCACTTCATCAGTCCTCTGAAGTTTCATTGGTCTTTTATAAGATTTTGAGTTCCAGAATTTTTTTCTACCTCCCTACCTCATCCCCCTCCCCAAGATGACAAGCAATCTGATATAGGCTATACATGTACAATCATGTTAAGCATATTTCCACTTTAGTCAGGTTGTAAAGAAGAATTAAAACCAATGGGAGAAACCATGAGAAAGAAGAAATAAACAAAAAAAGAGAGAGGTCAAATAATGGGCTTCCATCTGCATTCAGACTCCATAGTTCTTTTTCTGGATGTGGACAGCATTTCTATCATGAGTCCTTTGGAGTTGTCTTGGATCCTTGCATTGCTGAGAGGAGATGAGTCTGTCAAAGTTACTCATGGCACATTGAGGTTGTTACATTGTACAATGTTCTGGTTCTGCTCACTTCATGCAGCATCAGTTCTCGTAAGTCTTTCTGGGTTTTTTCTGCTGTCTGCCTGCTCATCATTTCTTATAGCAAATACTATTCCATTACATTCATATATCATAACTTGTTCTTGATGCTCAGTTGGGCATCCCCTCAATTTCCAACTCTTTGCCACCACAAAAAAAGCTTCTTTAAATGTTTTTTTATCTGTGGGTCCTTTTCTCTTTTTTATGATATCTTTGGGATACAGACCTAGTATTGGTATTGCTGAGTCAAAGGGTATGCACAGTTTTGTAGCCTTTTGGGCATAGTTCCAAATTGCTTTCTAGAATGGTTGAATCAGTTCATAACTCCGTCAACAATGCATTAGTGTTCCAATTTTCCTGCATCTTCTCCAAGTGTTGTTTTCCTTTACAGCGTTGTAATCATTGTATATATTGTCACTTCCACTTATATTTCATTCTTCATCACTTCATACAAAATCTTCCAAAGTTTCTCTGAATTTTTCATATTCATCATTAATTAAAGTACAGTAATGTTTTATTACATTCACTTACCACCATTTGTTCAGACATTCCCCAATCAGTGGTTAACCACAAAAAGTGCTTCTATAAATGTTTTGACATAGAAAACTTGGTCTTTGACTTCCTTCCTTGAAGTAAATGCCCAGTGATACTATTTCTGAGTCAAAGGGTGTGAATAGTTTTGTTTTGTTTTGTTTTTTGTTTTGTTTTGTTTTTTTGGGTTTTTTGCTTTAATGCCATAGTTCCAGTTTTTTTTGGATACAAAATGGTTAAAGTCACAGCTCCAGCATTAGTGTATTGGTGTCCCTGTCTTCCCACAGACCCCTCCAACATTGACTATTTTCTCTTTTAAAAAATAATCTTTGCCAATTTGAAAGGGATGAGGAAAAAGTTCCAGATATTTTAATGTGCATTTTCTAATGTGAAATTTGAAATTTTTTTTCTTATTTGTATTTCTTCTAAAAACTTTTTGTTATCATTTGAGTTGTTACTGCTTCCCCTCTCAGATTACCTTTAATCCACTCAGCTGTTAATTCCTTTACCTCTCTGATTACCTTCTAAATCTATTCAGTATCTATTTTGTTTGTAACTAGTTATTTACATATTGTCTCCTCTATTGGAATGTAAGCTCCTTGGGGGCAGGGATTTTTTTTTGTTTGCTTTTTGTTTTTGCTATTCTTTGTATCCCTACCCCTTATCTATTGGGGAATGTCTCTTGGGCATATAAAATATTTGTATTTTTATATATCTTGGGTATGAGGGTTATCGGTTTGATACAGTGTTGTTTTCCCACACACACCCAATTAACAGTTTCTCTTGTCCTAGGTACCTTGATTTTGTTCAAATGCTTAATTTTATTATTGAGATCTTGACTCTGAAGTCAGGACCTAAGTTCAGATTTTCTTGTGATGATTACTGTCTGTGTGACCCTGGGTTTAAGTAAATTATTGGGTCTCCCAGGAGACTCAATTTCCTGAGGAGGGTTGGGTTTATCAAACAGAGGATTTTGTATTTAATCCTAGAGGTGATAGGGAGCCTCTGGAGTTTATTGAAAGGGGGTGGAAGGGAGTTGTCATGATGAGATCTCTACTGTGCTGGCTGGCTGAATGGAGGCTGGACTGCTGTAGGGAAGAGATTTGTGACAGCAAGCTATTGAAGTAATTCATACCTGAAGAGATGAGAGCCTGCACCAGGGTGGTAGTATGAGAGAAGGGAAAAGTTTGTGTACTCAAGAGATGTTGCAAAGGTTCAATCAAAAGGCCTTGGTTACAGCTTGGAATTGGGGGAGTGGGGTGTGAGTGGGGGGGTCAGGGCAGATGAGATAGAGTGAGGAGTCAAGAATGATACCTAGGTTGTAAGCTTGTGGGACTGGGAAAATGGTGGTGCCCTCAACAGTAATAGGAAAGTTTGAAAGAGGAGAGAGTTTGGGGAGAATGATAAGGAATTCAGTTTTGAATGTGTTGAGTTTAAGATGTCTATGAGACACCCAATTTCAGATGTCTAATAGGCAGTTCCAGATAGGAGAGTTAGAGGTCAGCAGAAAAGTTAGGCCTGGATAAGTAGATTTGAGAACCATAGATGGTAATTGAATCCTTGGGAGCTGATAAGGTCACTGAAGAGAAAAGCCCCTCTAATATCAACTATTCCTATCTTCCCTGAGGGCCTCTCCTCTCCCTCAAGTTTCTGTTGTGGAGTGAAACCTCAGAGTTTTTTGGTGTGCATTTCTCTGACTAGGAACAATTTTTCATACAGTTGTTAATAGTTTGTCATTCCTTTGAGAACAATTTCTCACTACGTTATCCCTAGGACTTTTTGTTGAATGGGAAGATCTTCCCTAGTCAGTTGTGATCTTGGGTTTATTAAGAGACAGGCTATTCTGTTAAATTTCTTCTGAGTCATACTTATCTTGACTGTTCCTCTGATCTACTTTTAACCAGTTCAAAATAGTTTGAATGATTTATTGCTTTGTAATTTAGTTTGAGATTTGATTCTCAAGGCCTACTTTCATTCTCATGTCTTTCATTATTTCCTGTGAGATTTTAGACCTTTTGGTCTTTCAAATAAATGATTCTGTAACTTTTAAAAAAGTTCTATAAAGTATTCACTTGGTAATTTAATTGAGAACAGATTTAATTCTACATATTGTTGGTTATCTGCTGTAAGCTAATTCCATATTCAGGGCTTTTTCCACTGCACTATGCTTCATTTAATTAACCCCCATATAGCTGTGAAAAATGAGGCCCAAAGAAATTAAATCACTTGCCTAGCTCATCTGTGACAGAACCAGAACTAAAACCAGATATCTTGATTCTAGTTCAGTGTTCTTTCTTCCACCTTCCTTCTTTCTTTCAGTGATGTGGTTCACTTCCTTCTCTGGGGGAAGACCAGCACTAACGGCATCCTACAGTGGAAAAATTGTCAGTTGTCCATACTTAAGATGCCTGCCTCCAACCAACCCAAATCCATTTATCTGGGCACAGATAGATTCCTTCTCTCAGAGCTGAGGGAATTAAAACAGCAAATGGTAGTGGGAAATGAGTGAACCATACTGACTCCATCTTATGACTTAGTTTTGGAGCTAGCTCAGTTCCCTTTCTATTCAGTTATGGGTCTGGTTCAATTTCTGTCTTGTGAGAAAACTTTAGCTTGTATTGGGAATTTTGAGAAAGCTTTATTGCATTATTTGAATCTAGCATGGCTAAGGAAGCTGGACAACCTCTACCTGCTGCTTAGAGCCCTTTAATCAAGGATGTAGAAACCTGCTCAGATCCAAAGATTGATGCAAGGTATTTTCTCACAATTATACATCTCAGACAACCCGTATGTCTTATCTGAAAACTGACCCTGTACTAGCCACCCAGCTTCCATGTTCCTTTGATTAAATAAAGACACATGGGGGCAGTGGGACATCTCTTTTTCTGATTTCAGGGAATTGCACCCGTTCGCTCTCCCCCTTCAACTTGGAAAGTCCCTATTCTTTCTTCCAGTTAGAAGTCAGATTACCTAATTTTGTGTCCTGGTTAATTGTATTCTTTTAATTATTTGGTCTTATTTGATTAATTGTTTTTAATGCATAAAAATTTATCTCCCCCTGTGTTTGTGTCCAGTGCCAAAGATGAAGAGGCCTGGGGCCAATTAGTTATGCAGTTGCCATGCATTGCTTAATAAATCGATATGCTCAGAAGCTCAAACCTTTGTTTCCTCAGTCATTTCATCTTTCACCTGGTACAGAGCTGACTTTGCCTCTGTGGCTAACATATTACCTTACCAGAATAGCCCATTACAACATCCAGTTCTTGGTCTCTTGCCTCAGCTAGAGATTGTTGGGGCAACTTTCCCCTCACTCCCACTCTCAAGCATCTTGGCTCTTCCCTTCTGTAGTTTATTTAGCAAATTTCCTTTCATATTGTAGCCTTCATATTATACCTGGTGATGCAGACTGTTGATGACTTTGGAAGCTGTTCAGGGAGTTTCTCAGCAAAAGAGTAATTGAGTTGGCAATGGGGTTAAGTGACTTGCCCAGGGTCACAGCTAGTAAGTGTTATGTGTCTGAGGCCAGATCTGAACTCAGGTTCTCCTGAATCCAGAGCTGGTGCTGTATCCAGTGCACCAGCTAGCTGTCCCACTTTAAAACAGTTTTTAAAAATTTACACTCCTGTATTAAATCTTTCATTTCTTTTTTAAAGGGAGCTAACACAGATGTCTTCCTTGCAATGTGCTTGCTAGTCATAGCAGATAAAAATTAAATACTCTTGGGTGCATGAACTAAAGGACCATATGATGGGGGTCTGGGAGAGCTCCAGACCTCTCACCTTACAGATGAGGAAATTTAGGCTTTGAGAAGTGAGGAGACTTATTGAAGAGCACACAGGTGAGCCCAGGGGTAGAGCCAGAGTGCCACCTGAGGTCTTCAGAATCAAAATATCAACAAGCATTAAGTTTGCAAAACATCAATACATTATCTCATTTGAACCTGTGAGATCACATATATAAAGTGCTTGACAAACCTTAAAGCCAGCTATTGTTGTTATTATTGTTGTCATTGTTGTCTTCCATTTTGCAGATAGAAAACTGAAACAAGTCATTTACCTTGTGAACGTAAAAGACAGGATTTGAATCCAGAGTCTCCATTATTGAAATTTAGCATTCTTAGCTGTACATCTCTTGCCATACCTCCAAATCCAGTAGTTCCTGTGGTGCTGAAAGTTTTTGCCATATTATATTATTTTTATTTTTTATTGTAATATCTTGTCTTGTTTTCCCAATGAATCTGTACACACATAAGAGCAAGACCGTATCTTTTATATCTCCAGTAGTGCTAAGACACAAGGCAGCTGTTCAGTGCATATTTGCGAAGTGAATGATAGGACAGTTACTTTTACATAACACTTCTATAACTCTTTCTTGCCATATAGTACCATTAGTTTTGTAAACAACACCTAAACATCATGTCTTTTTATCTATTTTTTTATTCATTCAGTTTTTCCTCTTATTTGTCTTAAAATTTCAAATAGGAGAATTTTGATAAATAGAAATTAAAATGGAGCTATTTAATCTCAGGTAGGCTACAGGGATTGCACTCCCCAGAATGATTGAGTTAAATTTACATTTTTTCTCTCCCCATATTCTTTACCCCTGATCTTTTGCCCTTTCCTTTAGTCTTAGGCTTTTAAAACAAATTTCATTAAAAATCATTTTAATTATCAGTGCATTGCTTCATCTGAGTTCAGTCAGTAGCATAATTAAACTGAAAAGAGGCTTACTTAATAGTGCCTCAGGACAAATAAAGTAGTGTATAAAATTGGCATTTGGCCAAAATTGGGGCATTACTGCTCTGTCACTGAAGCTTGTATTTCTTTGGCAGACTACTTGATTGAAATTATAGCTGTCTAACCCACTGATTATCTTTGCAAAAAAAAAAAAAGTATAGTTGTATCCAACTATAAGAATGAAAAGCTTGAAGACTTGTCTCTCAAATAATTTATTTTCAGTTATTACTAGAAACAACAGCATGGGGGAGGGGGCATTATTTTCTAGTTTAAAAAAAAATACTAACCAAAAATCCAGTTATTTCAAAATTCAGTGCATATACTTAGTTTAGACTTAGTTAAAGCGACCATTTTTTGAGCTTAAATATTATCTTTGAATCTTTTTTTCTCTGGCATTATTCTTAGCATTGTACAAATATATTTAATGACTTTTTGACTTAGCAATGTGATGTTTTTAATAAATATTATGAATCTTCAGTGTGTCATGTTAAACAATTATGCACAGCTGTCTTTATTAAAAGAAATCCAAAGTATATTTTTCCCAAAAATAGATAATTTCATATGCCACATGTGTAAAATTGAATATTAAAAGTGTCAAAACTTTTCAATAATTTTCTTTTGTGAGACTTTGATAGTTACTTTGTTATACTTGGATACAGCTTTAAGATGAAAATAATTCATGATTTAAAGCAGTTCTTTTTTCTTTAGTAACTATAGTATATTCTTTCAACTTAGGACAATACTTCCAACCAAATTTCCTTTAGTACTACTATGATTTTAGGAAACTGAAGTTGTAGGTTAAACCACCTTAATTTTATTTTTTGCAAATGACATAATAAAGTAACAAAATGAGGACATTCCCCTTAAATTTAGGGAATTCTCTTCTCTGAATATTTATAAATAAAATCTGATATCTATTTAACAATATAATAATAAGAAACATAGCCTGTATGAAGTATGGTAAGACATAGATTAATTTTTTTTTTCTGGCAGCCAGGATACTGGAACACTAATTCCCTCTTTGATGTTTTTTGGAACGTGATTTTTCTTAACCCTATTTCTTACAATAACAATCATATTTCAATACTTGTTTATGTTAATACTTCTGTTAACACTACCTAACATGGAAAATTAACATGAGTAAAGTGCTTGGTGAACCTTAAAGTGCCAGGTAAATATGAACTATTATAACAATATATTTCTTTTATAGGAATTTTTATTAGAAAGTGAATATAAGCAATATCAGTCACAGTGTATTCCATCAGATAAGAGTGATTATTGAATTGAAATAATTAAATACAAAGTAGAACAGTATTATGCGTACAGAAAACATAAAGTATACATTTCAGTGTCTTGGAAGAAAGGAAGGCTAGGCAGGAAGCACTTATTAAGTGCTTACTGTGTTCAAAACTGAAAATATAAATAGTAGGAAAATGAAAGCCAGTCCATGCCCTCAAGGAGCTTACATTCTAGTGGAGGACTATGTGCAGTATGTTGTGAGAAAAGCATGACTCAGAGTGGTTCCCTTGGTAGTTTAGTTTCTATATTAGACTAAAAGGAAACACTTGTAACATGTGAGATAATTAACAAAAGGATATTTACTTAGCCATAGCAAGGGAAAGATAGTCAGCAAGGATGCCTAGTTCATTCAGCAGCTCTCCTGCTTCTATGATGCTACATAGGTCAAGCATCAGGGAAGAACTAGATTTTATATTAATTTTTGTACTGAGACAACCTGGAAGTGACTTCAAGGGCCTGAGCCCTTAGTCTTTTGAGTCAATTAAGTCTTTAGAAAGATTCTGTACCTGTTAAGTAAAAGAACTAGCCCAGTCCACATGGTAAAGGACTCTGATAGATATTCTTCATATTGCACAGTGCTGGTTGTTCAGGTAGACATAAACCCCTTTTATCTTTTGCCCAAATGAATCTCATTCCATGTCAGTGGCATATACGTTTCATGGATATTTATGGAACGTGGAAACTCAAAGATGTCAAATGGCTTGGCTCTTCTGTCTCCCCATGTCCTATATCTCACCTTCCTTTCATAGTCAAATGCCTAGAAAAAGCCATCTACACTTACTGCCTCCACTTCTTCACTTCCTATTTTTTGATATCTGAACCAGTCAAGTATTGGCAATATCTTCCATGTCTTTAGGGGAAAATGAGCTCAGCCTATAGGGAAGGGCCACAGTAAACTATTTCTCTTACCACAGCAGTTGAATTCAGATTAAATTCAATGTGCAGTGGTCAATACTGGACCCATACAACAAATGATGAGACAGTTTCCCACCTATTGGTAGAAAGCTATGGCTCTGGGTGCACAATGTTGTAAATGATGTCACAGGGTTGTTTTGTCATTTAGTTTTCCTTAAGGGATGACTCTTTGGGGCCAGCTAGGTGGCACAGTGGATAGAGTACCGGCCTTGGAGTCAGGAGGACCAGGGGAAACAGGGAGGAGCTATATCTGGAAATAACTGATGTAACAAAAAAGGCATCAATAATTTTTTAAACTAAAATTTTTTTTCAAATGAAAGCTGTGCATGACCATGTGCACAGGCAGCCCTGCTTATTTTGTTTTATGAATTTAAAAAAGAAACTTTTAATAGGCTGTTCTCCTCAATGTCACATCATATCTTCTTAGCTTTATTTCACATTTGTTCCTCCTTTGCCACAATCTATAAAGACAGTATTTTGAAAACTTTCCTGAACTTACCAAAAAAATCTGTTTATAAAAGATGAGCAAAGGCACATGCTGATTATAAAGAGCTAACAGCAAGTTATTTATTAATTGTCTACTAAGTGCCAGGTGGTGAGAACACAAATAGCAAAGAATGAAACAATCCCTACTTAGAATGAGTTTATGTAATGACACAAATGACCACTTATCATTTCATAGTATTTTTGCTTCCAGTTGGTTAGCATAGCAGCAACATCTTTGAAACCTTTGTGTATAGTGTAGAAGTTAAATACGTTGTTTGGGAAAACAAATGTTACAAAATGTTTTAAAAGAGCTGTATTCTTGGGCAGAAGAAATTTATATCCCAATAAAACATAGTACTTATATCTTAGTCTTTGTATTATGGAGGTCAGTGGAATTACAATTGCCTTTTGATACTGAATGGTTATACTTTTCAGTGTAAATAAACTGAGTCACTCTGTTGTGTTTAGTGATCCACTTTGTTAGAAACAATGTTATATTCAAAAATAGAATTAGAAAAAAATGTCCAAGTAGCTTCATCAAATTGAAAATCTTTTGTGAACAAAATTAATGCAACTAGAATAAAAAGGCAAGCACTTAGGGGCAAATTTCTGTGTAAAATGTCTCTTGGTAAGAGTTTGATACTTAAAATATATAGGCAATTAAATGAAATAGATATCCAAAGCCATTCCTACAGATCACCAAAGCCTCTAAGTGGTAAAAAAAATTAAAAAATGTGAACACTCAGTTTCCAAAAGAAGAATTGCAGATTGTAAGCTATGTAAAAGAATTCTCTGCTCTTCCTTTTTACCATCTTCCTCCCGCTTGCAGCCATGAAGGTCGAACTATGCAGCTTCAGCGGGTACAAAATCTTCCCAGGTCGTTGGAGGCACTAGACCTGCACTGATGGGAAGGTTTTCCAGTTGTTGAATGCAAAATGTGGGTCTACATTCCTTTCAAAGAGGAAGTCCCAGCAAATCAATTGTACTGTCGCGTATAGGAGAAAACACAAGAAAGAAAAGTCAGAAGAGATTCAAAAGAAAAGAACTCGCCGGGCTGTTAAATTCCAGAGGGCCATCACTGGGGCTTCTCTTGCTGATATAATGGCCAAGAGGAACCAGAAACCTGAAGTTCGAAAGGCCCAATGAGAAGAAGCCATTGGGGCTGCCAAGAAAGCAAAAAAGACTAAGCAAGTGACTAAGAAGACAGCTGCATCTGCTCTAAGGCTCCTACAAAAGCAGCACCTAAACAAAAAATTGTGAAGCCTGTGAAAGTTTCTGCCCTCCAAGCTGGTGGTAAACGTTAATTGTCTACTAAGTTGGATTAAGTAAACTAAAATTTAAAGCAAAAAAAATTCTCCAAATCACCAATGAGTATTGAGAATATATTTATTTCTTTTTTAAAAAATATATTTATTTCTAATACTATCAACCAGTCCATTGCTAATCTTGTAGCCTTTTTCCTCTCTGCTTAGCTATAATGACTGATGAGTTTAAATCAATTTAAAATATCAAGAAAAGCCAAAGATGAGAAAAAGGATGTGTTCTCGTTGTACCAGACTACTGAATGACAACTGAATGTCATCTGAACACATTTTTTCTGGTTCTGTAACCACTTTGTCAAAGGTGAATTACTAGTGCCTTGGGGAGAAATTTTCAATGCCATAGCACAAAGGGATCAGCAACTGCCAGTATAATATAATTACTGATATTTTAAAATGATGTGAAAGCTCTTATTGTGAGAACTAGCATGTTGAACCTAATTGCTAATAATAAGAAATCATCTTTATATTTAGTTGAACAACTCCCTTATCTTATCAAATAAATACGAAGTCTGTGTAATTCATTCTCAAGCTAAACTGAACCTATTTTTATTATTTATTGTAATATATTGCCTTTGTTTCTAGTAAATGGTGGAGCTAGGACTAGAACTCAGTTCTTTTATATGTGTAAACAATTGACAAATATGAGAGCATTTAAAACATTTTAAAACTACAGTCTTAGTTACCAAGAATACGGAAAGGATAACTGACCGTCCCAGTGTCACACAGCAAGTATACCAGAAACAAGACTTGTGGAATCCAGCTCTTCTTGACTCAGAAATCATCTCCACACCCTTTCTGTTATTTATTGATTAATGAAAAGAAAGGAAGACTACGTACATTGAATTTTTAAAGGCAATACCAATTATAGTTACCTTAAGTTGATGTTATTTCTTGTTATATATTCTCTTAAATAGTTAAATAGTCACTTTTGCTTTATTTTCTTTAGATGTTTTCTCCTTTTTTAATCTGTTGTCAATTTATCCAGCCTAACACAGGGGGTTGTAGCCTTAGGGCACAAGCAAAGGCAATGCTTCCAAATATGTGTATGTGTGTCTATGTGTGTTGTACACATGTGCCTAGACATCATTTTCAGAATAAGAGCTAAGAGCTAAGTATCCCTCCTCCTCAGCCCCAGATAGCAATCTCCCAAATTGACCACAGCTCCTGCAAAGATTGGCAGAGCATCTGCCTAGGCTTCATTGGCAAGGAGAACTCATTGCTGCCTCAGCTTTCCCTGTGGCCTCTTCTATGGGGGGAGGGTATGTATACTCAGGGACATTCAATAAGTAAGTTAGATTCTGTCCTCCCCCTGCCGTAGCTCAAATCTTGATCTCAAGAGGAACAAGGCTCATGGCCCAAGTCTGAGATTAGACCACTTTCTTCCTCCTCATCTCATCTTGGTTCCCACCTTGAGTAGCCTAGAAACACCCCAGGAACCGAATAAATTGAACCCTCAGCTATGGTGGCTTGGAGTGCTTCATGGAGCCAGTAAGGGGAGAGGGGGAAATGATTCTCTCCTCACCCAGGGAAGTTAAAAAACAATCTTACGTTATTAAAGCAGAATCAAGCCTCAAGCCTTGGCCACAGGCTTATAAAAGTAAAAGTTCTTGGGGGCATCCCAGTTATCTGCCTGGCAGGAAGGTCCTCTCACAGCTCTATGCCCATCCTTCTTCACTGGTGGCTCCAGTACAGTAGGGTCACATATGGCAGCCTCTTTACTGAATATGGGAAAGCAGGGACTCCTACCTCCAGCAAATGATTTGTCATCCAGAAGTTTCCACAGCTTCTGGTGGTTATCTGAAACATCCAGTTGCTACATGTTTAGGCACTTGGCAAGCTGGGTCCAGGTGCTAAACTTGTATCATGTATGTATGAAGCCTTATATGTAGGTACTTACTGTGATTCAGGACCTCAGCCTCACCAAGCAGCCATAGAACTTCTACTTCATAAATGTGCTTCCTTAGGCTTTCTTGGTATTTGAGTTAGACACTAGGGATGATGGGTTTGGGGTTTGGTTTTTTGTTTTTGTTTTTGTTTTGTAATGTTTACATTTTATTTTTTTCAAATTGCATGTAAAAACAATTTTTAACTTCTTTTTTTAAATTTTGAGTTCCAAATTCTCTCCCTCACTCCCCTCCCCACTCCTTGAGAAGTTAAACAATTTGATATAGATTATACATGGGTAGTCATGTACAATATTTCCATATTAGCCATGTTGTGAAAGAAAACACAGCCCTCCCCAAAAAAAGGAAAAAAAAGTTTTTTTATATATATATATATATATATATATCCTGTGATCTGCATTCACGCTCCATCAGGTGGATAGCATTTGTCATCATAAGTCCTCCAGGATTATCTCACATCATTGTATTACCGAGAATAGCTAAGTCATTTACAGTTGATCATAATCAATATTGCTGTTACTGGTACAGTGTTCTCTTGGTTCGCACTTCACTTTGCATCAGTTCACATAAGTCTTCAGATTTTTCTGAAACCATCTTGTTCGTCATTTCTTATAGCACAATAGTGTGCCGTCACAATCATATAATACAGCTTGTTCAGCTATTCACTGGGGATGATGTTGATCATGTGCTTCTTGAAATAGACCTTGTAGAAGTAGCCACTCCTCTTTGTAGGCCTCATTATGAAGTGGAGGAGATGTGAAGAACAGGAGACATCAGAGATATGCTCGTGGTCATGGTGCTACTCTGGCATGCCCACCCAAATGTCCCAGTCTCAGCTTTTCCAATGTGACCTGGAATAGCTCTACCTCATCCTTATATGAGGATTTCCTGAGCAGTCATTCTGGCCAAGTATGATTTCTACTCAGTAGAGCAATGATGGGCCCTCTACTGTTTGCTCATAGCCTTGATCATTATAGGCAAAGGTACAGTGGACAAGTACCCTACTCAAGCAGGTGGGTGGACTCACTAAAGCTGAAGAAATCAATAGTGATGTCTGTGTCTTCTAAGACTACAGCAGACTTTGCCTTGAGGTTTAGGGTAAAGAGAGACTGGCCTTGAAGCATTAAAACACCATAGTGTCCTTTTTTGCTGATGGATATGTGCTGGATTCCCGTCCAACCAAAAAGGGTGACCATGTCTATTCTTCATAGTAACTGTCAGTGCAACCTTTGTCATCTAAAACTTTACCTGAGCAGAGAACATAGCATCCTGTCCGAGTAGGTGGTCCAGATCCTACAATGAGTGTCATAGGTACAATGGCAAGTCTTGTTGTTTGAGGGTGGAACGTGGTTGAACTCAGTAGGGGGGCCGGTATCCCAGTAGCTGCAACTATGCCCATGCCCTGGAAGCTTTGCCTCAGAAACTTTCAATACTGTTTCAGCTCTATATTTGCCTAGTGACTAGAGATTGTAACTTTTTTTCAGCAAAGCTAAATGAGATACCCATCTTTGGCAGAATGGGCTCCCCACCATGAGAATGAGGTACATAATTTGTAGTGTTTCTTAGGCAAATACAGCCCTTCCTTTTCAGCCTACAAAGGCCTATGTATCTTGCTATTCTAGCTTAGAACTAGTACTGCTGTCTAGCCTCTACAGAAGTACCTTGGCCATAACCTTGAGATAAAATGAACTTTTGTCTTTGATATAGATGAGCATGTGGCCTAGGGCCACCATGTTGAGGAACCATACTCATGGGGAGAATGTATACATGTGTATATATATGTAAATATGAATATATGCACACATGTTTGTGTGTACACATACATACTTTGCCATCAGATAACATGGTTGAGAGCAGTGACATGGGTGCTTCATCACTCATCCCAAGCCTCATCTTCCAGGAATGTGGGGCCATCCACAGTCACATACTTTTTCTCTGACTGGAGTAGACTTTGACATCTAATGCCTTATTAGTGTCAGCAACATCTTTCTTTGTGTGTCTCGTGGTCTCATTGTCCTGCTCAGACTCCAGGTTTTCTACATCTTTGCTCACTGAGCGTCCAGATTAGTTGGATGTTGAGGACAGGCACCAGAGGGAGTGGCATTGAATCCCACCTGGCAGAGCCCTGATAAAACCAACTGGTTTATCGTCCTTTAACTTTTATACCAGGTACCAGCTTTGTTTCTTCTGGCCTCAGAACAGTTTCTCCAATTGTCCATGCCAGGGGCTAGTGATGAATAAAGGCGAACTCTTCACCACTGGCTCTTCTGGGGCTGTCAGGTGGCACAGCAGCCCCTTCCCAGGCCATCTTCTCCATACTACCTCCCTCTCTTCCCTTTCTTACACTTTACTCACTTCTACGTATGCTACCATCCAGTGATACTGTCTTCCTTGCTCTTACATAGTAGGTACTTAATGAATGCTTGTTTACAGACTGACTTTATAATAACTTCTACTTCACATTTTATATCAGTATGCGTATTGCCAATTATTTCTTTATTAAATAGTTTTGTATCTTATTGTATTCACATTTGATGAAAATCATATTTAAAGACATTGTCCGTATTTTGTGTTTTAATGCGTATAGTCAGTAATTGGCTCCGTATCTTGGTTATATAATGTTAGACTATTTAAGACACTGTATGTAAGAGTGTATCTTTAGCATTGCTAAGGAACCTTAGCAAGTTTGAGTTAATAAGTTCTTTATACCAGTCCCATTACAAACAAACCTTTCTTCGATAGCTGTTTTATTTAGAGATGATGTATGCTTACAGCCTTTTTTTGTTTAGAGATGACTATTGCAAGAATAAAATTTTCTTTTGGTTTTTTGTTTTTTGTCAGCTATTAAGGTTAGTACATACCACCAGCACAACACAGAAGAAAAATGTTGCAACCTCAAGACGTGAAGAATATACAGTGGCTTTTATTAAAAAACAGATTGAAGAATTCAACATAGGAAAGAGACATTTAGCCAACATGATGGGAGAGGATCCAGAAACTTTTACCCAAGAGGATATTGACGTGAGTACAGTTGCTGTGTTGGAGAAATAAATTTACTATGGAGTTGGATATTGAAAGTGTGTTACTTTAACATGGGCCCCTCATCTCTCTAAATTTTAATTGAATTGCTAGATGACTGAAAAATACCATTTATACTTCTCCAGTAGGAAATATGACTTTGATAAAGATACCACCTTCTACTGCTGTGTAAGGTCAGACATCTAAGTACAGGATTGCATACTTGTATCTTTAATTACATGTAGTTTTTAGTTTTAACTGGTAATAATAGATAATCTACTTGTTTCAAGGTCATGAGAGCCTCTACAGGTGTTTAAAATGATTAAATTATAGGTAAATGTTTCTTTGTTATATGTAGTCAGGTTATGTTTTCATGTGAGGTGACATATCAGATTATTATGGAAATGTCAGATTTGTGGGAAATCTATAAATAAACATGAATTTGGTATGTTAAATGTTTTTAATATATACTTGTGTTGTTAAAGAGGTTCTAGTGTTTTGAGAATTGCACTGACTTTTGGTTCTAGTTCCCCTGTAGCCAGGGCTCATTAAAGTATTATGTTAAATTAGGGAACTTTGAATAATAGTTGGTGATATTTGATTGTTAAGTAACCTGAAATAACTGGAGAAATTGTTCAGTTTAACTAAAAACTGTGTAGCTTGCTCTGATAAAATGCCAGCTCGAACATCCATATAATCTTATTCTTAAATATTATGAATGATTAACCAGGTATAAGACTCTTATTACAAAGTCTAATCTTCATCAGAGTGTTAAAGTATTTGGTAGGACATAATTCTTTTTTCATACATCTTAATTATTTTCATGTTGTCCAAAAGTCTCATCCAAAATAAAACCTCAATACCAGTTCACCCACTGAAGCCCAGCTGAGTTGGGGCTGTGGGAGCTGTTTTTTTAATTTTGTTCTTTTTTGGCTGCTGGGGAGGGTTATGGTGGTGGTGGTAGTAATCACATACTAATTCTGTGTTTTAGGTGATCTGCTCATTTCACGAATAAGATGATAACATTATAATTGGTTACATCTCATAATTTTATAGCTAATTTTTTGGTTACATGGTAATAACAGGTAACAAGCATTAGCCAGAACCTATAATCAAAAGTAAGATTGAGCCTTATGTTTTTAAAAGAGAAGCAGTTCACATTAAGATGTAATTTGGAAAAAGATTTTAAAAGACATCCGAAGGCCTTTGTAAAAATTCTTAGTTTTGTGTCTGTTGGTTTATTTTTTAAATTTTGATAAACTGCTCTCTCATAGTTGAGAGAGATAAGGAGGCTGTGGGTGTATCATCTCTTCAGCTTTTCATTTTGCAAATAGAATGTGGAGCATACACAGGGCAAATTCAGGTGAGCTTAAAGGAGAGAGCATTATTACAGCAGGGTATTATTTATCTAGTTTTTTAAGTAGATCAAAATTTTGTAAGACATTAAGGCTGTCTTTTTGGTAGCATTCAACATAGAGGTTAAAAAAGGAATTGGGCATTTTGAGAAAACTACTTAATGATTTTTGTGCATTAGTAGGATATGAATTAAATAAGACTTAATTAGAATACAGAGTTAACAAGTAGTTGGTTCAGACTGAACTACTGATTATTTTATAAATTTTTTAGAAGCTAGTTTTGCTACGCAACTTAATTCCTGTAAAAATAATGATTTATTTGTCAGTTTAAGGTTTTCAGAAGGCTTTGCTAAATAAATGTGAATTTACTTGATCCTCACACCAATTTGTGATAGATGCTATTATCCCCATTTTACAGATAAGAGGCTGAGGCAGGTTAAGTGACTTGCTCAGGTCCACACATTCTAGACAGGATCTGAAATTAGTTTTTCTTGAATCCAAGTCCAACACTCTCTCCAGCTAACTATCTAGCTAAACCAGAAGTATCAATAAAAGTCATATTTGTAAATCTTTATGCTAAAATACCTTTTGAAAACAAACTTTGAAATAAGGTAAAACAAAACTAGATTAGGGATTTAGTCAAGCAGGGTTTCAAGAAATTCTGTACTGCTTACTTTGATAGATAATAATCACTATATTAAAGGGGCACTAAACAATGGAAGTTAGTGTTTATTCAGTCAAGAAGATTAATCTTCAAAGACAAAGTTTCAGTTCTATTTGTTTCTCAGATATTAAGTGTTTATTGATGCCAGTGTACTGAGATAATAATAAATGACATTTTATAAAGCACTTTAAGGTTTGCAGAGTGCTTTATATTATCTCATTTGATATCTTATTTGATCCTTAGGAAGTAAGTGCTATTATTATCTTCATTTTTGCAATTTACAAAATTGAAGTAAAGCAAGATGTTGGGTAATTTGCCCAAGGTCATACAACTGATAAGACAGTATTTTTATGAGGCATAATTCAAACTCAAATCTTTCTGATTCTGCTCTATCTACTATGCCACCAAGCTGCCTAGGATAGGAGAGAACAAATTTTCTGTATTTTTACAAATATTTATATATGTTTGCGTGTCTAATGATGACTCAAATCGAATGAATAACGTAATATGCTCAGAAAAAGAAAGTAGCTCTGGAAAATTTAAATGCTACCTTGTGGTTATAATTATAGGCCTATTTTGCTTGATGTGTTGCATTTTACTTTTAATACATATTGTATGTGTTCTTATTATTACTATTAGTAATAAATAACATGCTAACCAGAACTATTCAATGATTATTGCTTTTGTTCCTGAAGTGTCTGTAATGTCACTTATAAATCTCCTAGGCAATTTATGTAAGCAAAGGAAGAAGAATAGTTTGGTGCAAAACCGTTTATAAAGTACCTTGCTTATACCATAAAATAATTTAATTATATTTCAAGAATCCATAATTTCAAAGTGGAAACTTTATCCAGTGATGCAGTTTGTGGCCTATCCACATTTTCTCTTCCTATATGATTCTTCTTCATGTCGGCCCATGAATCTAATATGAACAGTCCATCTTACACACTAGTATTCTTACCTTTTCAGTCCCCCCAGGTCTTGGGTGTCCATTTGATATCTCCTGGTCTTTATGATCAGTCTGCCTTCTTTTCTGATCATACTTTCCTAGATGCTATCCTTTAAACATAATTATACAATAATTAGTAAGATTCCTATGTTTAAATTGATTCCCAGTTACTACCTATGTGACCTTGTGCAAATTTTATCTTTCTAGGTCTCATCTGTATAATGAGGAAATTGGACTTATTTTGATTTTTTTATATATTATGTGTATTCTATCCATAGCCCTATACCACCAATAAAAAAATGTCAAAGTTATGGGAACAGCTAGGTGGTGGAGTAGATAGAGCTCCAGCCTTGGAATCAGTAAGACCTGAATTCAAATTCGGCCTCAGACACTTGACACTTACTAGCTGTGTGACCCTGGGCAAGTCACTTAACCCCAATTGCTTCACCAAAAAGCAAAAAAAAAAAAAGAATGTTGATTTTAAAAAGAAGTGTTTTTGTTTCAGGGAGCAGACTGGGATAGTTGCAAACACAGCATAATTTCCCAAATGAAATTTTATCTACTCTCTTCTGTTCTATTCTGGACCTAGTTTACTATCCACATGCAATATCTGTTTACATGCTTAAGATATATTGATCTGGTCTGCTGAAGAATATCATTTGTGAAAGCTGGCTTGTTCTCTTATCATATTTTCATTTCTCTTCAATATGTACGTAGATTATTCCCCATGATTTTAAAGAGATGAAAAATTAGGCATATGGGTCACTAGTTATTGATGTCCTTTTCATTTCCTTGTTGATGTCATCTGTGATTTTTTTTTCCCCTTCCATCAGTGTCTTTTCCTCTTTCAGACATCTTGTGGATCAATCTCTCAATGCCTTCACAATTCTGTCACCTCTAGGCCAGATATTCTCTCTGTAGTCGGCCTGCTGCAGCTGCTTTTCTTATCATCCTCAGCCTTAATCTCACTTCTGCCTCTTCACGTGGCACACAAGAACCTAAAGATGTCAAAAAATCCAAAAGTGATGCTTCTGCTGGGATCAGGTGGGGAAAAGGTCCATTTTGAAAAGGTGAAAGAAAGCTTTCTTTTTCGTTTGCATGTTGTCCTTTTTGCAATTTCATCTTTGAATTGTCTTAGCATGATCTAGTCTAAGTGGTCCTGACACTCACTGCAAACTTGTTTTTCCCTACACTTCTCATTGTTTTATTGGGTGATACTATGTATAATTTTTCACCATCTTCTGTTTTGCAGATAAGTTTATATTCTTAACCACTGTTGCCTTGGTTCTCTTCGGTCTCCACTCTAAAGGGAGATCAAGTAATTTGTTGCTTTAGTCTGATTCTGGGCCCTTTTGGCCTCCTGATTTTGGTGATTGCTTTATATCCATTAAGCTTTTATAGGAAGTGGTGGTAGACCCTAGCAATGACATCTCCTTTATTCTCTTCCCATTTCTCAGCATTAGTAGCTTGTTTGAATAGGTGAGGTGAAAATGGTTGGGATTTCAGACCACATTTTTTTTATTCTTTTTATCTTTCTCATTTGTTCTTGAATCCTGTGGTCTAACTGCAGAGCAGTTCAGATAGCCTTGATGTGTGTCTGTATAACTAGAACCTGCACAAATCTTGGAATTTCTGAACAGAGCGTAATGAATATAATTTGACCTTTTGAAGACTGTCGTCATTATGAATATTTAATTATCAAGCTGTGCCCTTACAGTGGTTGGTGATACCCTTAAAGAGATTATTGATGTATGTAATCTTGTCTGCTCCTACAAAAAAATGATCCAGGCCTCTGTGCTTTTATAAATGTTTACTTTATTTAATTCTGTGAATTTTACAGTCCAGCCATACAGGCCTGCTTTCTGTTCTACACACATGACACCATCTCCTGTCTCCAAGCCTTTGCACTGGCTGTTCCATAGGCTTATCATGCTCTCCTTCCCAAACTCTGACTCTTGGAATCCCTGACTTTAAGACACAACTCAAGAACCATGTCCAGGGGGACTTTTCTGGTTCTCAACACCCTTCTCCCCAAACATACACCAGTTGCTAAGTCTCTAAGGTTACATTGCATCCACTCTGTATATTACATGTTGCTTTCCCCAATAGAATGTAAACTGAAAGTAGTGACTTTTCACTTTTCTTTGCATCCCTCACACTTAGTTAACACAGTGCCTGATGTAAGCACTTACATGTGCTTGTGGATTGATTAATTGAATTCCCTTTTCTAGTACTTTGTCAAATTGTCTGCTCTCAGTCTTTTATGTTCTTAGTACCTCTTTCCCTACCCCCACTGTGAAATGCAGTATCTAATCAATTGCCATAACCAACTTTGTGTAATATTTAGAGTTGGGAGGCTCTAAGAGCAAAAAGGCCTCTACTGTGAAATTAAGTGTACAGATGTTTCACAGGTAACACCATTTGTTGGGCAGGAGAACACAGAAGGACTTCCAGTGCTAACAGGTGTTCTAGCACAGGTTCACTTTTCATCTGGTCAGACAGGAAGAATTTCAGAGCTTACTTTATTCTAATCCAGTCTTCTCAAAAACGTTGCTGATAATGGAAGCACCAACTCCTAAGGCATTCCCTAATCTAACACTTCCCACAGGGAGAGGCGAGAATAGGAGTAGGACTCCTCATCCCCTAAGCCTCAGTGGGGGCCAATTGAGGCAAACATACAGATTCCCCCCAAGCCTTGATGGGTCAAGACAGGTACATGCATTCCTTCCATGCATTATCCAAATCCCCAAAATGGGTTCCCCTGGAGAATTGATGGGGGATCAAGGCAAGCACAATGGATATACCTCATGTGCATTCCTAATCCCCCACTCAACTGACCAGTGCCCACTTGCTTTATAGGGAAACAGACAAAGAAGGCATATTGCCAGCAATAGCCGCACAATTTTACATTACTTCATCCCTATATCTAACCATGCCAGTGTGGTGGAAATTTTTTGAACCATGATCGTGAGAACTCATACCTAACACCTGGGGATTAGAGATTGTTATGGCTATGGATCCTGGGAAACTAAACTCTAAGAAAGCATAACAAAAATTCACCTTACACATACTAAAATTCACCTTACTTGCGCTACAGCCTTTGTGGTGTTTATTTCTGGTTTTTAGATTATGCTTCCCACTCTCAGTTCCCAACTTCCTCTTGGCTTCAGAACTGCTGACTTATCCTAGAAAGTCCCTTAAGACCCAGGGCCTCCTTCCCCTGGCACAGCCTTCCACTCCTGTGGCCTACTAACCATGGAATATCCCTCTACAAAGTCTACCCTCCTTCTGCCATTCTTGAATTCCTTCTGGCATTTAAGAGAGGGATCCAGGCTAGTGTGTCTTCATTCCCCTCCTGTGACTGACTTCTGGATTTTAAACCTTCATCCTCAAACCATCCCTTCTTCCTGCCCCACCACTCCCTGCCATTTTTCAACTCCCTTTTGTGTGTTTCTTCCCGCTTTAGAATGAAAGTTTTTTGAGGGCAAGGGTTGTCTTTCTTTTGGCTAACATTTATATTCCCAGCCCTTAGCATAGAACCTAACACATAATGAGTAATTTATTAAATGTTTTTTTCCTTCCTGTTTCTCATGATTGTCTTCCAGATAATTGAACTTGCTGAAAGTTAGCCATCCCCATAAATAGTATTATTGTAGGTTATTATGGGCAAACTTCTGTGGCAGCAGGCATGATCTAAGGTTGCTTAACTAAATAATGTGACATCCAGTAGAAAGCATGACTAATAAAAATATGGTAGATGAAAAATTTTGAAAGCCCATCATTTAAAAAAAAACTATCAGGTGGGATTACTTGTGTTTATACCTTTCAAAAACATTTTTAGAGATTTGATCCACAGAATTTTTACTTTGCTTTTGATTTAGTATGAACAGAAGAATAGTCATTAATTTCTATGTATAGTTGTTGAATAAACAGTTTATAAAGCATATCTCCTTATACCAGTGATTATTTTTAAACCAGCCTACTGTGATGCCATTAGTAGTACTCAGTATTAACTTACAAATGTTTTAGAATCATATTACCCAGGAGCATAGATTTAGATTGGAAGGGAACTCAGAGAGCATCTGATGTAGTCCACCTCTTCATTTTACAGATAAGGAAACCAAGGCCTAGGGGGTTAAGGGACTTTCTTTACTTACCTTGGTCACACCAGGTAGTAAGGGTTAATTAACAAGTATTTGTTAAGCTTCCATTATGTGCCAGTTACAAAGACAAAAATGAAATTCTCTGTCCTCAAGGAGAGGTGTGTGTGTGTGTGTGTGTGTGTGTGTGTGTGTGTGTGTGTGTGTACAGCAACATGTACAGATACAAAATAAATGCAAGGTAGTGGGGGTGTGGGGAGCACCTTCACGTAGCAGGTGACATTTGAGCTGAGTTTTGAAACAAAACAGGGATTCTAAGTGGTAAGTGAAGGAGGGAGTGTATTCCAGGTATGGAGTACAACCAATGCAGAGGTGTCTAAATTGGAGATGGAGTTTTGTATGTGATGAATAGCAAGAAGGATAATCTGGCTAGACCTCAGAATGCTGGTAGAATTTGAACCCAGGTCTTCTGAGAATATTTAAAAGAGAACAAACAATAGAATACTACAGGGTCTTATGTCTACTAGTTATTTGTATTTAATTTTCCCCCTTACAGTCAGATGCTGAAAATATTTTAAAGACTAACTAGTATTTGCTATACGTAATTAAATTTCTTTTGTAAAAATATTACAAAAGCGATTTAGCACAACTGGTAGCAGAATTATCAGGCTTTACACTTCGAACAGTAATAATCCCTTCAATATGCCTGTGTACCTTCATGTCATTGTAGGAAATCAGTTTATTCAAAGTATTTTGAAAATAGACTTTAATGTGTCATTACTTGTCTTTGTATATTAAATACATAGATTTTGAATTTTTAAACTACTACTGTTTGAGATGATAGTTAAAGACATTTCAGTCATGTCGACTGTTTTGAGTATAGAATTTACTAATGCTTTTATTTGGGAATTAAAGTTAAGCAATACATTACTTTTGAATTTCAGGGAAGAAGCTAGCAAATTGATATATAACTGCAGAAGTCTACCAATTACTTTTTAATTGGTATTATAGACCTTGCTCTGAAACCAGAATGTTTTATTCTCCTAAGTGTGAATATGCTGTATGAAGTTTCTCTAATTGATTTGCTGTGCCCATTGCATTTGATGTATCATTTTTCACAATATTTCATAATTTGTGCTCATTTCTAATGAACAGAGTCGTTAGGACAGGCATGTCTAAGTACAACTGACAGCTAACATTAGGTGCCAGATGCAGTTTATAAAGCTATGTAGAACTGCAGAGAACAGTTTAAATAAATTAGCACCTGTACATTAGTCTCACTTGCTGGTAATTTATAAGCGAATCAGTAGAGATGACATTTAGGTAAGTCATTGATCAAGTTAACAGCTGCATACCCACTGCCCAGCTGGGATACCTAATTAATAGAGATTGCAGTCTTGACCCAGTGCTTCTTCCCATTTGAGTCTAATCTTTTTTTAGTGCTCAATTTAAGCTTAAGGATGTAGTAAATACTTTGCCTTCCTTTCAGCAAACAGTCAAAATCATTGATATTCTAGTTTAATTCTGAAAATGTAGCTAATATTTTTATTAATCAAAGATTACCTTAAGCATTATGATTTACTTAGATTAACTTTTATTATTATTCACTTTATGTGTGTATAGCCATTTGTTGAACTTAATCTTTATTGCATAGTATTTTCAAAAAACTAGGAGAGTCATTTTCTGATCTTGTATTTAATATAAATATTGCACATTTAGTTTTGGAAAAGGCATTATTAAATGATTAGCTAACAATTGAAATCAAATTAATATGTAGAATATTTTTCGGAAAGTGGCTTCACTTAATAATTTTGCCAAGTTACTCTATAGATATTATTATGGTCATTGAAGATCCATTGAATACATCTTTGGTATCAATATCCAAGAGAAAATAATTTCTTAATTTTCTAGTTGTGTGTGTTCTTAGATGTATTGTTTAATTAATATTTTACTTTACATAGAAAATAAGTTTCTCTTCCCCCATAACATTGAAGAACATAGGGTGAATATATAGTTTCAATCTGTTCCTTTAGAAGAAATAGTTTCATTCAAAGGATCCATGTTCTAGATTTCATTCCATTAGAAATACATCTTATTAAAAAAAATATATATCTTATGGATATTTAATTAGCACTTAACCTAAAATGTACTTTTATTTTACTTGACTCAAAGGAGAGTTCTATTTTAAAAGCATAAGAGGGAAGTAATTTTAATTTAAAAATTGTTTCATCAAAATATTTTCTGTTTTTTGTAAACAGAAACTTATGTAATATATACCATTCAATTGTACTTGATTTTTATTTCAGATTGTGTTCTTGGTTTAGTTTTTGGCTTTAAAAATTCCTTCTGGTTTCAATTTACTTGTTTAAGTACTTATGATATAATTTAAGAAGTACTTTCCATGTGTTATCTACTTATGAAAAGTTCTCCCAATACAATGGTGTCTGTTTTGTTGATTAAGTTGTTCTGTTCTATTCATTCTGTTCCTTCTTCTTTGAATCTTTCTGTTCTATAGTTGAGCCGAGGTCTTTTCTGACTCCAGCCCCTGTGCTCTATCCACTGTTCCACCTAGCTGCCTCTATGGTTGACATTACAGTATAACAGAAAGTATTGTGGTATAATAGCAAACACCAGAGTTAACCAGAAGATATAAGTATATTAGTCCCAGTTGTGTTGTGTAACATTACGATTATAAATAGAAGAGAACTGGTTCTGGAATCAGAGGATTTGTGTTCATATCCATTTTGTGATGCTTACTGCCTGTGTGATTTTTGACAAGTCACTTAACCTTTCTGGGCCTCAGTTTTCTCATTTGTAAAGGTAAACGACTGAGCTAGATGGCCTTTAAGGACCCTTCTACATCTAGAACTATGATCCTGTCATCTTAAAGCAGACCTTAAGCTGAAGGAGTTGTACCAGATGATCTTTAAGCCTCCCCCTTTCTAGTTTTAAATGCTGTGAGCCTAAGTTACATAAATTTCTTGACCCTCAGTTTCCTTATTTGTAAAATGGTGATAATAATCCTATGACGGTATTAAGTAGTCTTACCTTGTATGATGTTAAGGGCTTTGCTTTGGAAATTGTTAAACCCTACATAAAAGTAAACTCATTATTTAGTATTCTTAAAAGATTTATGATTTCATTAACATGAGTATTTTATCCACTGATGCAGATTATAACTTCTCCTTGCCTTTTTAGGTGTCTTCATAAATTCCTATAGCAAAAATAAAATAAAACTTATCACCACATGGCCTTTTGGTAGTAGAATAATAACATTCCAAAGTAGGCTTCTCTCCAGATTCTATAGACAGCCTATTAATGAATCCATACTTAGTGGTTTTCTAGCTTGTTAAGACCAGCCAGGGCTTTTGACTTTCACTGACATAGCCTCTAAGATCCCAAGGTTGTGCCTCCACAATAAGGCATAAAAATAGTATTTTAGTGGAAGGTGGTGGTGGTTGTTGTTGTTGTTGTTATTATTATTATCATTATTATTATTATTATATTAATGCAAAACAAACTCTATACTTTTAATTTACTTATTTTATGCTTTCATATTTTTCCTGCTATCTTCTACCTTTATTCACCTGGTACCGGGAAAAGAGTAGAAAAGAGTGGAGTTGTTACCATTGTGCAGCATATATATACTTTATACTGTTCTCCAAAACATACCTGCTTAATGTTTTACAGGATGTTCCATTTATGACTTTATGAATTTTTATTATAATTATTCCTCACTTCCCAAATGGAGTGTTCACTTATTTGGGTTCAAGTGGTTGCTGCTCTATAGATGCAGAAAGAAACCAAATTACCATTTCATAAAATCAAGGTAATCTTTTGTTTGCTTGAGAATGTTTATAGAATGCCAGTAGAAGATTAATGAAAGTAATAGGTTAGGACTTTGTTGGTCACACTCTATGCGTATTAAGTAGTTTATAGCACTGTCAAGAATACTTATTGTTTGTAAACATTTCAGTTGGCAAATAGTTTTTAAAATTGTTTTAAGTGTCACTTTATTTACTATTTTCTTTGTTGTGCTGTTCCCATACTTCACACACTCCTTCCCCATGTGTTATTATTCTTGCTGAATTTGTAATTACTTCCATTAACGATCCTTTATATTAGATATGCTTTATGTTACAGCACTTTACACCTTTTTTTGTTGTTGATTTGAATTTCATAGAATCACAGAAACGTGGATTGTAAAGGGATGTCAAAAGCCAATTTGGCCAACTTTTTTTTTTTAAACAGGAATGCCCCCTATAATATCCCCAACAACAGGTAGGCATCCAGCTTTTGTAAATTGTACTACATCTTTAGCAATGAAAGTCTGGAAGAGAAAGACACAGGCTCACTGATAGTTACATTTCAGGTCCTAAGTATGACAATGAAGGCATTTGGACAGGTAGACTGTGATAGCCACATCCCTGCCCCCACCCCCAACACTACTAACCTTGGAGAAGAATAAATAATCCCATTTCCCTCTCTACAATGAGAAGGACCATGTCTTATATAAGTAGGGATTCAAAAATGCTCTCTAGGACATCTTCCTTATAGGTGGGATAGAGTAGCTCTTTTAGGCAAGTTGACATGTAGTGGTAAGAGCAGTGAGAAAACTTGAATTCAAGTTCTGCATTCTCTATGACCGTAGGCTAGCCACCCAAAGTCTAAGTTCTCAATTTCTCGTCTGCAGATTGAGGAGTGTTGGACCAGATAATTTCTGTGGACCCTTCTCGCTGTATCTCATTTAAGGAGAATACATGGACTTCTTTTTTCCATAGACAACTTTATTTCTATTTTACTTGTCCCATATTTCAAGCAGAGGTTAGTTAAAAGAGCTTGAGCACATCCCATTGAACTTTTACAATAGATGCTCAATTTGAACTCTAGTAGTTAATTTCCTAATCACATGTATATCTTGACCAGATAGAATTTTATGATTCAGCCTAAAAAAATGCTAGCTCCTGAAATGGATTTTCCCCTAGTGGTTAACTAGTTTCAATGTAATTTGGAGATAATTCTTTAATTTGTTCAATGATCAGCTTAATCAGATAATGATATATTGTACATCTCCATATGAAAATGATGCTACAGTCCATTTGTTAATTGAACATTTTGAAGTAAATATTTTTTTTTTAATTTTCTGCAGTGGTGATGAGTTTCTGTGGACTTTAGAGGTGTTGGGGAAAGCGTCCTCTAGATGGTGGAATTTTTAGCTGGGGCTTAAAAGAAGCCAGGGAGGTCAGTGGTCTTTTCAGAGGAGGGAAATATTCCAGGCATGGGGACAGCCAGAGAAAGTGCCTAGATTCAGAAAATAAAGTGCTTTGTTTGTGGAACAGCAAGGAGGCCAACGTCACTGTATCAAAGAATATGTGTCAGGGAGTAAGGTGTAAGAAGGCTGAAAAGGTAGAAGGGGGCTAGGTTATGAAGGGCTTTGAATGCCAAACAGAGGATTTAGCATTTGGTCCTAGAGGCAATGGGAGGTCACTGGAGCTTAATTGAGTAGAAGGATGACATGATCAGACCTGCATTTTAGGAAAATCACATTAGAAGCTAAATAGAAGAGGAATTGGAGTGAGGAGAGATTTTAGTCAGGCAGACCCTCCAGCAGGTTATTGCGACAATCTGTGGTGAGGTGATAACGGCCTGCTCTAGAGTAATGGCAGTGTCAGAGGAGAGAAGGGAACATTTAAGAGCTGTTGTAAAGGTGAAATTGGTAGGCCTTGGCAACAGCACGGATATGGGGGTTGAGAGATAATAAGGAATCCAAGAGGGCTCCTACATTGTGAGCCCGAAAAACTGGGAGGATGGTGTCGCCCTCTACTGTAATATGGAAGATAGGGGATGGGGAGGATTTGGGGGAAAGATAAGTTCCATTTTGCACATATTGAGTTTAAGATATCTACTGGACGTCAAGTTTGAAATGTCTGAAAAGCAGTTGGAGATGTGAGATTGGATGTCAGCAGAGAGCTTGGGGCAGGATAAGTAGATTTGGTTTTGGGGGGGGCTTTTAGGCAATTGGGGTTAAGTGACTTGCCCAGGGTCACACAGAAAGTGTCAAGTGTTTGGTCTGAGGCGAGATTTGAACTCAGGCCCTCCTGACTTCAGGGCCGGTGTTCTATCCACTGTGCCACCTAGCTGCCCCCAGGATAAGTAGATTTGAAAACCGTTAGCGTAGAGTTGGTAATTAAATCCATGGGAGCTAATGAGATACCAAATGAAGGAGTATAAAGGGAGAAGAGAGGAAGGCGAAGAATGAAACCCAGAGTGACACCTACAGTTAAAGTACGATCTGGAAAAGGATCTAGCAAAGGAGACAGAATGAGTGATGAGATAGGTTAAGAAGAGAACCAGGAGAGAATGGTGTTCCAAAAACTGGAAGGAAGAGAATATCAAGGAGGAGTGAGTGATCAATGGTGTAAGGCAATAGAGATGTCAAGGAGAATGAGGACTGAGAAAAGCCAGTTGGATTTGTCAGCTAAGAGATAGGTAGTAACTTTGAAGAAAACAGTTTCAGTAGAATAAGTTCAGAAGAAGGATTGTAAGGGATTAAGGAGAAAGTGAGAGGAGAGAGAATAGAGGTACCATTTTAGACAGCATTTTCAAGAATTTTACCTATAAAGATTAGAAGAGATGTAGGATGATAGTGCAGGTAGAAGAATCAAGTGAGAGTTTTTCAGATAGGGGAGACGTAGAATAGTTTGTAGGTAGTAAGAAATGAGCCAGTAGAGAAGGAAAGATTGAAAATAAGTGGACAGGTAGGGATGACCTAGGGGCAGTCTGTTGGAAGAGACAAGATGGAATGGGATTACCTGAACAAGTAGAGGGGTTAGCCTTGGTAAGGAGTAAGGTCAAATTCATCATGAGAGACAGAGTTGTGAATGAGGAGGTAATTATCAGAAGATATCTGAGGAAGAAGGGGAAAGAGAGAGTTCACAGTAAATGGGCTCTTTTTTTTTTTCCTGGAAAACATGAGGCAAAATTCTCAGGTGAGAATGGGTGGAAGGGTGCCTTGGGAGGTTTGAGGAGAGATGAAAAAGTTTGGAAGAAACCAAAGCTATCAATGCTCACATGAAAAAGTGCTCTAAATCACTTTTCTTTCTTTTTTTTTGGGGGGGGGGCAAGGCAATGGGGTTTAGTGACTTGCCCAGGATCACACAGCTAGTAAGTATCAAGTGTCTGAGATCAGATTTGAACTCAGGTTCTCCTGACTCCAGGGCCAGTGTTCTATCCACTGCACCACTGAGCTGTTCCCTCTAAATCACTTTTGATTAGAGAAATGCAAATTAAAAACAAATCTCAGATAACACCTGGCACCTATCATATTGGCTAACATGACAAAAAAAGAAAATGACAGGCTGGAGGGGATGTAGAAAAACAGGTACACTAATGCATTGTTGGTGGAGTTGTGGTCAGGGAAGCTAAGGTCCTTGGTTCTTTGCCCAATATTTTCTAATCCTTCACAATTACTTTCTAGATTCCCTATGGCCTCTGTAAATCACTAGCAGTGGGTCATAGTTAACAGATTAGCAAGTCTTGGGTATCTTCTGTTTCATATCCTAGATACTGAGTTAACCTCTTTTTAATGTCATTTGCATAAAGAGTTACATCTGTTCTACTAGAATCAGTCAGAGTATGTCAGCTACTACTGCTCACCTTCTTTTCGTCCAGTAAGGGTCAGAGGATTTCTCACATAAGTAACATTAATTTAGTAAATAGTAAGCACTGGCCCAAGTCCTATAGGCATTATGTTAGGTAATAAGTAATAATTCCACATGTAGGTACTGCTTCAACAAAATAGCTTTCTCAAAATCACCTTGATATATAGATAATGTTAATATTATTTTCCCCTTTTGATAAACAAGAAAATTAAAGTTCAGAAATGCTAAGAGACTTGTCTGTGGTCACACAAGTAGTGATAAGGGTAGAGAGCTGGAATTTAGGCTCAGTTCTTTTGACTCATTCTTAAACTACACCGTGCTTCATCACCAGAAGGCAGGAAAACAAATATAGGGGGAAAAAAATCTACTTCTTTGGTTAGTGGTATCAGAATATATTTTGTGGTACTAGTTTTTTTTTTTATGACTAATATTACTTGAAAAGATTATATCCCCAGGTTTCCTATGTTCACATTAAAATCACAGATTCAGAGTGTCAGGTTCTGTCTGGGATGAATATTTTTTTTTTCCTTCTACTACTATCCTTAAAATGAAGGTCATATTTCAGTGCTTCATTATGCCATGGAAATAATCCTGGCTTCTTGATTACAAATGTCATTTGAGTTTGGGCCTAGTGAGGGACTGTGTCTGTTCCTTGAAGACTCATCTAGCTAAGTTCAGAGAAACTTATTGTCAGAAGGTTGTAACTTTTTTTTTGCTACTTATAGGAGCTTATTGAAATCCATGTGGCTATCTGGAGAACTTTTAATCATGGAAGCATTGTGTTACGTGTTGGTAGAGAATACCCACTCTGATGAAATCACAAACTTATCAACGTATTATCCTAAATGGAAATTGTCTCTCCTTCCTGTAGTTTTTTAATAACACATTGGAACTCTCCTAGCACCCATCATATTCTAAATTATATATTATTTGCATATCTATTTAAAATATCTTCCTAGATTTTAAGCTTATCAGGTGAAGTGTTTTTTGTACATTGTATATAGTAGGCATTTAAATGTTTTTTTAAAAATTGAATCAAATTGACAATTTAAATGCTTTGTTTATTTTTAGAGAGCTATTGCCTATCTCTTCCCAAGTGGCTTATTTGAAAAAAGGGCCAGACCAATTATGAAGGTATATTAATTTTATTTACTATTTAAAAATTTTCATTATGCTTTTTCTTATGTCTAGTGATTAATGTACCTTTTACTTTTTTTACAGCATCCTGATGACATTTTCCCAAGGCGTAGAGGTAAGTATGCTCAGGACCATTTCCTTTTTATATTATTTCTTTGAGGCAACGAGTTATATTGTAAAGTGGGTAAAATTTCCAAAATAATTTTTACAGGTGTAAAACCAATCCCTTTGTTGAAAACAGAAACAGTGTAACTAAAGCTGAAAAAATAAGAGTTTAAAGAGCTATAAGAAAGCCTTCAAAAACACTTTCAACAATTAAAAATTTAGTGTTAATTTGCTTCTATAGGGAATAGGATGAGGGATTAGACCTATAATTTCATCATAATTTCACTGGGAACTTCCAAATGAAGGAACTTCTCTACCAAACCAAGTCCAGGGCTTCTCTACAAATAGAACTCTATGCCTTAGAATTGCCTGTGGCACTGAGAAGGGTAAATGACTTGCCCTGGGTCACACAGCCATTATTTATGAGATATGAGATTAGAACCCAGGTCTTTCTAGCTTCAAGGCCACTCTTTACTCAGTCATGCTTTCTCTCTGGTTTCCTTCTGTATTTATTTTTACTAATCTTGTTAAAATTAAGTGAAAATTTAAAAATTCACTTTAAAAAAATTAACATTTCACAAAAGGAAATTATTAAAACAAAATTTAAAGTCCAGATATAAGTAGTTTAACAACATGTACTGGATTGTATTTGGTGAGTTTTGTGTTGTGTTTTGTTTTTTGGTTTGTTTGTTTTTGTTTTCTGTGGTGCTATGATTTCATGGGTACAATGAATTCTGCCAATGTAAACAAATAACTGCTCTGCAGCTAATTGTCTTAGAGAATTATATAGATAGGGTAACGTAGGTTACCAGATAAAAGAGAATTCTGTGTCAGAGGGCAGATTTGCACCCAAATTGTTTTGACTCTGACTTTCTCTTTATCCGCTGTACCACATTGCCACTCATCAAATTTAATAAAACGTTTAATTGTGTTAAAGGTCTATTTTTTTTATCAACTTATTCAGGAACACTTTATTTTATCAAGCAATTTGGTCTAAACTGAGCCTGACTGGAAGTATTAGATATATAGTCTATGAGACTGACTCTGTGTGTGTGTGTGTGTGTGTGTGTGTGTGTGTGTGTGTGTGTGTGTGTGTAAAACACACATATGTACATGTAAATATGTCAGATATACTAATATTTTATGTTTAATTACACACCATAATTCTTTTTCCCCCTATACTTGGAAATCAGAACCTAGCAATGTCACTGTTCAGGGATATGGATGTTTCCCTTACCTCTACTCTGACTACTTAGCATTTATAAAGCTCTTTCTGTAATGAGTCTCCTCTTGTCTTCTTCTCTTAAAAGCAGTGATTACTATCTTTGATTCGTTCACTTTTCATAAAAATGCAATATATAACATCTTTCTCTTTTTAAAATTAAAATTAGTTGGGGTTTTTTTTGTGAATTCTGTTATACCCATGAATAGCTCTGAAATTATATTAAATTAATTAAAACAAGTAAACTAGGATCAGGAAACATTATTGTGAAGAAAGCTGTGTGACCCCAAAGCACTTTAGAAACGTAGGCATCTTAGGGCAGATGAAGAGATAAAATGTTGGTTCATTGTAGGAGAGTCATACATGTGAACTATCAGTCTCTTAATACCAGTATGTCATTATCTTGGCAAGTAAGGGGGAAAAGTGGTTGGAGAAAAGCAAAATAACCAAACCTCAAAATCATTATTTCACAGAATCAGATAATTTGGAGGTGTTAGGGACCTCAACAGCCATCTAGGCCAACCCCCAAATGAAGGGAATACTTATTTTAACATCCGTCTCAAGTATTTACGTCCAGGACCTGTTTGAAGACTTTCTAAGGAGGGTTAATCTACCGTGCCTTGAAGCAATCTATTCCTCTTGTGGACATCTCACACTCAAACTTAACATGTCCAAAATAATTCATATTTACCCAAAACTAGTCCCTCTTTCAAACATCCCTATTTGTATTGAAGGTACCACTGTTCTAGTGTCCCACCTCTCACTTTTTTTTTTGCTTTTTTTTGGGGTAGGCAATCGGGATTAAGTGACTTGCCCAGGGTCACACAGCTAGTTAAGTGCTATGTGTCTTTATGTGTCTAAGGCTGGATTTTGAACTCAGGGCCTCCTGAATTCAGGGCTGGTGCTCTATCCACTGTGACACCTAGCTGCCCCCCACCTCTCACTTCTTGAGTAATCTGTTACAATGTCCTTCTAATTGACCTCCCTGCCCCAAGCATTTCCCTACTTCAATAGATCCTTGACACAGCTACCAAAATGATTTTCCTTAAGCACAGCTTTGACCATGTGAGTCTCCTGCTCAAAACCTCCATTGGTTTCCTATTGCTTCTATAATAGAATTTCTAGCCCGCTGATTAGCTTTTAAAGTCTTTGACAACCTGATCCCAGCCTGTCTTTCTAGCCTCGTTATGTATAAGTTCTAAATTTCACTGTTCTTATATGAGCCCTATACCTTCTATTTCTTTACTTTTGCGCTGACCATTACCCATGCTGGGAATGTTCTCTCCTGACCTCTATATCAAAGAAACCCTGTTAAGAATATAGCTCAAGCCTTCAAGATGAAGCCTTTCTTGATCCTGTAAATTGCTAGTACCTTTCCATCCTAACTACCCCATATTTATTCTCCATGAAACCATGTACTTATTGTCTCTCCCCCTACCCCAGTTAGAACTTAGGTCCTCAAAGGCAGTGGCTATTTTTGCCTTTCTTTGTGTCTTCAGTACTTTTAAGACAGTGCCTAGGGTACATGGTAAACACAATAAATGCTTTTTCAGTCATTTGTCATAAACTGCATACTAATTTGAGCTAAGTTCAGAAATGAAAAATGAGTCCCTGAAATCAAGGAATTGTAATCTAATAGGGCCAATATGATGCCAGTATGGCAAAAGGTTAAATTTTACAGGGGCAAAGGAAAGGTCAGGACAATATGTTAAAGGAAAAATTGAGGCGGGGAGAGATCTTAAAAACAACTTTGTAAAAAATCTAATAATCCTTGCTGTACTTCAAATAGCAGTTCAGGAGTTAAATCCAAAGCCTTTCTCAACACTCATTTACTAACTATGGAATATAATTGATCTCCATTAGCAAGAAAGGGAGCTTTAATTAAGTGCTTACTATATGCCAGGCACTGTGCTAAGTTTTCTGGGGATACAAATAAAAGCAAACAAAACAGACCCAACCCTCAGAGACCTCACATTCTAATGGAGACAGGCCGCACACAAAAAGGAACTGGAAATAGAATAGGGGAAATGTGCTCCCAGAGGCATGGTGGGAAGATGACAAGTGACATGGAGGCCTGGTTCTAGGCAAGATAAAACAGAGGCTCATCTCTCAGATCCTGGTGACATATGGGCCACATTCAGGTTTCAAGGAGAGAGATGAAGATGATGGCTAGAACATGCATAGGCTTGTTTGGAGATGGCCAGGAAATCTTCTTCCTTTTAGTGGAGAAAACAATGATTATCTTTTCTCTGGGAACTAGAATTTGAGTGTGTTCTTATTTTGTACGGAATAAAGGGACAGAACTCTTAGAAAATTTGGGATTGATGTAAATTTATTTTCGAAAGTGTATCCTTAATAAACTTAGTAAATGTTAGCTATTTATATCAGAAATTTATTTATACTAATAATTTCAATTTTCTCTAATTTTATTCCAAGTAGTAGTACATATGAAAAATGCATTGAAGAAGTAGTTGATTCTGTATCTGGTTAATTAAAAAAAACTTGCATTACAACTTTTCAAGTCTCTATCAAAAGATGTTATGTAATTAGTGACTTGTAGTTATAAAGAAAACACTGACTACTAATCCAGGTATAATTAACAAAGTTTTAAAAGTTTTGCCAGTAGGTTATAGCATTACATGGAAGTATATTTGAAATAAAGATTAAATGGCAATTTAGTTTTCCAGCTTAGTAAAATCTTACACTCTTTTCATAAGATTTTATTAATGTCTTGAATTTAGTGGTTAGTATATTTAATAAAGATGTCTTTTGCTATGTTTTTGTATCATATTTTAGGACTTGTATAATTCTTGTTTGTTTGTTTTTTGGCTAGGCAATGGGGTTAAGTGACTTGCCCAGGGTCACACAGCTAGTAAGTGTTATGTGTCTGAGGCCGGATTTGAACTCAGGTCCTCCTGAATCCAGGGCTGGTGCTCTATCCACTGCGCCACCTAGCTGCCCCTTTTTTGTTTGTTTGTTTTTTATGGACTTGTACAAGTCTTAATTTCATTTTAAATAACATTTTAAAACTGTAGGTTTTTAAATTTTGTTTTCAAGTTGGTTATTTTGATTACTAAGTATATACTGATTTTGTTGCTGAATCTGGTTTGGTGGCTGATGTAGAGAGCCCTCCCTTAGGCTGACAGTTTTCAGTTCCCACTAATTGGTTGATTAGTGCTAGGGAAGTGATGAAAACTGTACCTCTGCCTAATAAAATGTGTTAGGATGAAAAAGGTATAGATGTGCAGTGGTTAGAGCTCCAGGGCATGGAGTGAGGAAGACTCTTCTTTCTGACTTCAAATCTGGCCTTAGACACTTACTTGCTAGGTGACCCTGGCAAGTCACTAAACCCTGTTTGCTCTGTTTCCTCCTTTGTAAAATGAGCTGGAGAAGGAAATGGCAAATCACTCCAATATCTTTGCTAAGAAACTCTAAATAAGGTCATGAAGAGTTGGACATGACTGAAACGACTCGCTCAACAAAGTAACCTAGTCAAATGTAGTCAAGAAGGAAAATGATTGGATAGTGTGCTATGTCCAGTATTCAGTACCATGTCCGATGTTCAAGCCATTTATGGAAGAAGCAGTTATTTAAGAAGAGCCATACTGCGGGGTATTGGTTCCAAGGTGTGGGAAATGAGGAAGAGGTTAAAAGAAACAGGTATCTATGGCATTTGGAGTTACAAAAATAGATTCAAAGCCAGTTTGAGAATTCATTACAATCTGTTTTTGAGAAGAAATCTCCAAGTTGGCCACTAGTCAAGGAATCACATTTTCAGACCTAATTTTCTTATATGGCTTGGATTTTTTTCCCCTTGTACAACCTCTTTAATCCTTTTCTTTATATTTTGATTTTATTTTTATAGATCCTTTTTGTCTCTTTGACTTTCCTAGTATGCTAGACTGGTTTTAAAGATATTTTATTGATACTTTGTTCTTTAACATTATGGCTATTTCTGGATATTTCCCTCTCCACTGAGGGCTCCACCAAGCCCTGCCCTCCCCTCCCCTCTCCTCTCCTCTCCTCTCCTCTCCTGTATATAGAATCTTTCTTTCTATCTTTGGCTTCATTTTATGCCCAGTAATAGGATCACTAAGTCAAGAGGTAAAACTAATTTAGTGAATTTTCTTGTGTAATTCTGATTTGTTTTACAGAACCTTTGAACCATATCACAACTCTGCCAGCAGTATAGTGCGCCTGTCTTCTAATAGTCCCTCCACCATTGATAGGTTTTTTTAAAAAATCTTTTGTCAGCTTGATGAGTGTACAGTTATCATTTGCATTTAATTCACGGATTGGTTTAAGTTTTCATTTCTCTTTTTAATGACTTTAGACATTTTAAATGTTGTAATTAATAGTTGACATTCTTTTGAAAACTTTATTCATAACCTTTGACCACTTGTATTAGGAAATAGTTCTTGGTTTTATATTTTTATGTCCGTTCCTATATAATTTAGATATAAGAATTTTAGTAGAAGTATTTGATGTCAAGTTGTTGGGTTTTTTCTCCCACTCAAGAGATTCTCTTCTACTTCTAGCCATATTGCCTGTTGGTACAAGTGCTTTCTAATTTTTTGTAGTCACAATTGTCTTTTATCTTTTGTGATCTTTCTCCATGTTTGGTTAAAAATTGTCTTCCTACCATAGACTTTTTATTTGTGATATAAGCTTTGATATGTTGGCTACTTTTTCCATTTGGAGCTTAGTGTAATAGGTTGGATAAGATCCTAATCTAAACTTAATTTTTGCTCAGCTGCTTTCCATGTTAGGTTTTAAAGCCCAGCATTTTAAGTCTTAAAAGTTTCACAACCTCTACCCATGCAAAGGGGAAAACACTACGATTTTTTTAGACTCTTTATACCTTGTGCTTCAATAACTTGCATTGGTTATTTAATACTCTACTGGAATCATGATTTTATCAATGCATGTGCTTCACCAGTATAGATCACAATCTGTCCATACCTTTTAAACCTGTGTGGTTCTTTTCCATTTTTTTCCACAATCCCTACATAGAAATTTTGAAGTCTTCTGTGTTTTTGTTTGTTTTTGTTTTTATTTTGTTTCATTTTTTGAGGAAGGCAGTATGGTATAGTGGAAAGAGCACTGGGCTTTTAAGTCAAAAGACATGAATTTACTTTACCACTTCTGACACTAGTGTAAAAATTGGGCGCATCACTTTAGTTCTCTAAACCTCAGTTTCTTGATCTATAAAATGGGCATAATAATACCTGTTATATATCTTGCAAGGTTGTTGAGAATTAAATGAGAATGTATTTTAAATGCTTTGTAAAACTCAAAGTGCTATATGAATTTTGTCTGTTGATAATAACAACAACAACAATAATAAGCTTTTTATAATATAGAATTGTGGGGCAGCTAGGTGGTGCACTGGAACAAGCTGCTACCCTGCTATTATTTTTTTATATTCAATGAATTCATTATTCAATGAATAATTGATCAGAATTCTTAAATCTTGAGATTATGTTTGTTGAACCTACAAAGGATTAACTTACATCCTAATACTTTTACTTATCTACCTTAATTTATTCCACAATGTAGTCATCCTTAGGACATTGAATATAAAAAAGTAATAGCAGGATAGTAGCTTGTTCCAGGACCATTTATATCTGAACCCCACTGAAAACAATGAGAACAAGATATCACCTGTGTGTGTGTGTGTGTGTGTGTGTGTGTGAGAGAGAGAGAGAGAGAGAGATTGATTTCATGGCTACCAATGAAGTTTTGGGGCCATATCTGTTATCCTTCACTCTTGCTCTGTGTTTAGCTCACCTCCTTTCTGGTCATAAGCATAAATAACTACTTCCATATTTGCCATCTGAAGTTCTTATCACACAGCAAGAAGTGATGGAATTTGACAACTATCCACACAAGAAAAATGAAGTCAATAAAGAATGCCTGTTGTTGAGACTATAATATGAAATTAAATGAACAACATAAAAACTTGTCAATATTCTTGAAGTTTTTTTCTATCACTTCTCATGCAAGTCATTATTTGTAACAAACTTCAGCTTTCTGTATCTCAAGTTTGTATCCATTGCCCTACAGTTGTCACCTACAGCTCCGATTCTTCCTCTGAAAAATATTCAGTTATTCCATACTCATGTGAATCTGTGATATCAATGCAGATACTCCCACTGATGATACAGATTACAACTCATTCATGCCTGCCCATCCTGTGTGATTATTGTATTCTGTATGCTTTGATAAAAATCTATAGGAAACTCTTTGCCATTCATACCAACAGCTTCTATTCAAATCTCTAGGATTGAGTGATTTTTTTTTTCATCCTGAGACACACTGAGCTGCTATCAAGCCAAAGTATAGTTATAACATTAAAACAATCTTTTTTCTACTTCTTTTGGATTCCTCTGACCTCTCTACCTGCTTGGGAGATTCTGAGACTTGAATCATGTTGCTTGACTAGAAAATAGTACTTTCAATTATTGATCTTTCCTCTTATCTCTTTAATTGCTGATTCTTGAGGCCTTAGGATGGGGAGAAGACAGAATCCTTAGGGGTCTTCATTGCTTTTTCTTGACATCACAAGGATACCACTGAACATTCAAGTTATCCATCTTTTATCCCTCTCAAAATGTGACTAGTCCATCATCTTTGCTTGTATGTTTATTTGATGACATCTTTTACACATATTCTCCTTTGTAATTCCTTGTTTACAACATATGTATTCATGCCTTCCATGTGCTTCTCGACGTTGGTGATCTTCAATTTTAGTTCTTTAGAGACAGGTGATCAATAACTCAACTCTGTAACAACTGAAAGAATCTAGATATTAAAAAGGTAGCCCTTAATTTCAGGGAAAAACTTGAGGTCATTTTAGGAAATTTGCATTTTCTTAAGAGCAATGTAAGCTGCTCTCTTCCTCCTGTACCATTCTGCACTGAACTCATTGTCCATTTTCAGTGTCTTTCTAAGATATAATTATATATAGACAGCAGGCAGACAGAGAGGGAGAGACAGAGATGGATGAGAAACACTACATGTTTTCCATTCAACTTCATATCATAGTCTCAATAAGCATTCTTTATTTAATTTTTCCTGTGTAAATAATTAAACTAAATTCTTTTTTCCCCCTTCATTGTCTCTTGCTGTGTTATGAGAACTTTAGATGACATATGTGTTAGTAGTTATTCTCAGTTGCCTTTTTGAGTCTAAGATTATACCTCTGCCTTTGACATTCTTCCTTTCCTTCAACTACCTTGAGCATTCCTTCATCATCAGTTTTTTGGTCTCCAGCACAGGCCTCCTCCCTGTATACTTGTAGTAGTCCAGTAACTTTTCCCATCTTTCTTTCTTCATTACCGTTTCTACTTCCTCTAGAATCCAAGTGTGATGACTCTACTGTCCTTGTAAGGGAAAAGAATTTGTACAGAAATATTTGCAGATCTTTTCCATCTTTGTCTGTCTGTTGACCTTTCAGTTTCATTCTTAAATGCCATCTGGATGGTTTTAGATGGGTCTCACCCTTAATGTTTTTCTAATCTTTCTTTAAAATGTTTCTCCCAAAATTTGGAACTCAGAATCTTGTGGAAGTGAATGTTGAAAACTAAAAATACATTTTAAAAAATTGTCACAAAAAAAATGTCCAGATCTGAAAAAAAATTTTTTTTAAATGTTTCTCCTATTGCTTCTCACTTTCTCATGAGATAATGCAGCTCATAATATTCCACCACTCTTCCTTATATTTTACAAAATAGTTTATATGCTAAACCAGTGTTGCTCTTCACTGCCGTGTCTCCTTGGTTGGCAAGTAATTCAGATTTCTGCTAAGTGGAATGTAGGGGTCTTTTGGTTTCCTCATTTTAGCAGTTGTTTTATATCTGTTGAACTTCTGTATGAAACTGTTATAATCATATATTTTGCTCTTTTTCTTTTGTCCATTTCCTTTGTCAGTGTCAGTAACTTATTTAAGTAGGCCAGCTTGGAGCTATTTTAATTGCACATCATATCTTATACTAATTTTTATTTGTACTAATTGTGAAATTTATCTCTAATTCTATATAGAGAGGTAATTCAGAAATGACTCATCAAAATCCAGTAACATCCTGTCATTTCAAATATGATAAATTCCTTTTTTGTATGATGTTATTTTTTGCCCATCATATCTAGTTCTTTGGAATTCTTTTCTTGAAGAAAGTATTCATGATGTATTCATGTGAGGCTTCTGTATATTCTACAGATTGTTTTTTTTTTAATCTCTCATACTGAATTCCTAAACCATATCCATTAACATCCCTTTTGCTCAACTAACATATTCCCATCTCTGCCTTTAAGTTACTGAGAGTCAGAATATATTTTAGTGTATTTACACATAGTCTCCTCAGTTCTTTAAGAATTATCTCCTTCTTCTTACTATACAACTGGTATTAGTGTATAGGTTGCAGTTATTCTTCTATTCTAGTGGTCTTAACTTAGAAGACCAAATATCTCATGCAGTTGTTAACTTTTGCCTTTGGTTGCAGGATAAAACCACCTCACAACTTTATTTACATGTTAATAGAGTACCTGTGAGCCATCCTTCAATTTAGCTACAACTTCCTTCTGCCTTCTGCTTTTGTTTATACTAAGAACTTCCAGAATAATAAAATTCAATTCTTATGGTCAGATAGTATATTCTAGCATTGGTCATTGAATAAGGATTTCACTTTTAGAGGACCAGCAGCTGTTAGTCTTTATGGATGGTATAAATAACTGGTTTTTGGTTACCTTCTGTTCCTTTGGCTCTATCACACTGCAGAATTCCAACAGGTATTCAAAGGAGTAAAGGCCATTATGTGGAATTTTCTTACTTTGTTTCATGAGTTGACATTATCAAATAGATTACCAAGAGGCCAGCCATCCTGTTCTTAATAAAGCTGGAGAAAATTTGTATTTCTAAGATGGACTTTTACTGTAGCAAGCATTTTAGTGTGATTTAAATTGCTGTACAGCTTACATATATCTGATATGTAACCAATAAACTTTCCCTAACATTATTCCCTCTCAATCTAGCTTATTGTCTATGTGTAGCAACATATGCATATGTAATGATGACCTAATTCTTGCATTTCAGCATCTTCCAAGTAATATACATTATTAATCCATTTTGTTTTGCCTGCATGGATGACTAGACCTTTATTTAGGTCAACCATGAATCCTTTTTATGAGGTCTTATAGAGTTAATGGAACGTTATGTTGTTATTCCTCCTGATATTAGTATAATTTACCTTCCTATCTAGATGGTAAGCTCTGTGAAGATTGGGATCATGGGATGGTAGAGTTTATGTAAGCTAATAGTAGATGCTCAATAAATGCTTGCTTCATTACTGATTTTTTTTTCCTTTCTTTGCTTCTACTTACTATCTTGTACCTTATGAAGCCTCCATCCCTAAATTGGCTGGTGCTTTGATTTCTACTCTTTATTCAACCTATCTCTACTTTACCATCACTCACTATCCATTACTTTTCAGATTTTTTTTGAACACCTGTTATGTACAAGGATTGGACTTAAGGTTCTTTGCTTTCATCTTTGAATGTTTCCTAGACTCAAGTAATTTTTTTTTCAAATTACACTGGGATTAGATTTCAGGACAGAAGCCTCATTGCAGTCGCTGGGTAAAGCAGCACTTGGCTGGATTGTTTCTCAGTGGACAAAGGCTTGAATCCTGGCTCTGCCCTTTCCTCTCTGTGTAGCCTTTCTAACCATTTCACTTCTCTTGGCTTCATGGTTGTACTAAATGGCCTCTGAGTTCCCTTCCAGCTCTGAATCTATGATCTTCTGATCCTTTTTCCTTCAGTCAGGGCCAGTCACTTGAAGGCAGCTAGGTGGCTCAGTGGATAGAGCACTTAGGTGTGATGTCAAGAAGACCTGAGTTCAAATTTGGCTTCAGACACTCACTAGCTGTGTGACCCTGGCCAAGTCACTTAACCTTAATCAACTGGAGGAGGAAATGGCAAACCACTCCAATATCTTTGCCACGGAAACCCCTACGGGATCATGAAGGAGCAACAAGAAGAAGTGCCAGTCACTGGGGATACAGATACAGAGAGTGAAATAATCCCTACTCTCAAAAAGCTTGGATTCTAACAGGGGAGACAAACCAATGTGTGTAAGTGTATAATCACCAATGCACTGCAGTCCTCTTTAACTCCTTCTTTCTGGGCCTCACTCAGACATAGCTCACCTCCTGATGTCACCACTTCTTCCTTGCCGCTTTTTCCAGTACTGGCTGTGCTTTCAGATCCCAATTTGAGGTACAAATGAAACACTCCTTGTACTCCATTAGCACTTTCTTACTTTCCTAAGGAACTCTCCTCCTTCATAGTTCCATTATTGACATTTAGCATTCAATCTAGATCCTAGACATTCTCCTTTCCTTAATGAGTCACTGCCAGGCTCACAATCTTTCTTTCCTCCAATTCCTGCCTTCATGCTAGCGGATTCCAACATACACCTTGATGTCCCCTAAAATAATTCTTAACTTCCCAGTTTATCACTCTATAATTCCCTTGACCTTTTTGCTTCTTTGCTCCACCTCAGCTACACACAAGGATTGTTACCCCCTTGATCTTGTCATCACAGGTGTTCCGTTTCTTTGTTCATAATTCTCTGATCATAATCTTCTACCATTCCATCTTTCCCTTTCCTTTATTCTCCCTAACATTATTCCCTCTTCCTCACCCTCACCACTCCCTCCACTCCCCAGTTCTTTTCCAGGCCATTATCCCTGTACCTGCTGTGCTTTCTTATACTCCCTTCCTTCCTTAACCACTCCCCTTCCCCCACAGTGGCTGTCCCTTATGCCCAGCATTTCCTGACCCCTTACCTCTACCTCTTTGTTTCTTTGATTTCCTTCAAGGCTCTGCTAGAATCTCACTTAACAATATAATTTCGCATGTAAACTGATGACCTCTGAAGTTCCTTAAAGTTCTGATTTTGTGGTCACAGCAGGTTCTTGGTACAAATAAAATCTCACTTTCTACAGGAAGCCCTCCTCAACCCCTCTTAATTCCAGTGTCTTCTCTCTTAAATCATTTCCTATTTATACTTTATATAGCTTGCTTTGTATTTATTTGTTTGCGTGTTGTCTTCTCCTTTAGATTGTATTATCCTCGAAGTAAGGGACTGTCTTTTGCCTCTTTTTTAATCACTTAGCACAGTGCCTAGCATATAGTGGGTACTTAATAAATATCTATTAATCAATTGATTATACATTAATATGTTTATTGATTTCTTTAAGTAATCTTATTGTCTCATTTTTCTACAATTTCTTTCTTTTTGTATAGTCTTTTATGATTGTTCTCTCATGTTTATTTCTTTTTTTATTAGTTAGTTTATTTTGAATTATCAACAATCACTTCCATAAGCTTTTGAGTTTTAAATTTTTCTCCCTCTCCCTCCCCACCCACCTTCCCAAGATGGTGCACAATATGATATAGGCTATGCATATACATTCCTATTAAACATATTTTCACATTAGTAATGTTGTAAGTAAAATTAGAGCCAATAGGAGGAACCACCAGAAAGAGGAAACAAAACACAACAGAAAAAAAAAAGCAAATAGTGTGCTTCCATCTGCATTCAAACTCCGTAGTTCTTTCTTTGGATGTGGATAGCATTTTCCATCATGAGGCCTTTGGAGATGTCTTAGATCCTTGTACTGCTGAGAAGGGTTAAGTCTATCAATATTAGTCATCGCACAACATAGCTGTTAACTGTGTACAGTGTTCTGGTTCTGCTCATTTCACTCAACATCAGACCATCCAAGTCTGTCCAGGTTTTTCTGAAGTCATCACAGTTTCATTTCTTTAGCCATATTTTGCAACATGGAAACATTACAATTTAGGCTGTAGTTCAAGTTTACTTTTTATTTAATAGAATCTTTAAGTGTCCTAGAACTAGTATATTAATGCCTAAATTAGAACTTAAAGGAGTTGAAATTTTTTAAATGTATTAAATGTTGTAAATGAATAGTCCTTCATGAATTTCACCTGTCATCAGCAATGTTCTAGATTCTCTGAATTAGGGAACTATTCTTATGTTAGACACAAATATCTTTTTTAAAGTATTATTTTTAAATTAAAGTGTTCTTTTAATTTTCAATTCTGTGCTAATTTCCCCATATTAGAACTCAGTTTTTCAAGTTGTTTGTCCATGGGAATAATTTGTCATTACAGACCTAATTTCTAATTTCGCCTTTAGAACTTGTATTTGAAAAGTGAATAAGCTGGGAAGTTTGTAGATTGACGCAACTGCACTGAGACAAATAGTACAGTACAGAAAAGCGTGTGCAAGAATAAGATCTTTAGTTAAGAAAATTTTACAGATTTGAATATTGCTTCAGTTTTCAAAGATTTTTCACCTAAATCCTTACATTTGGTTATGATGGTTTCTATTGCTAAGAATGTGATATGTACCACTTAATTTATTTATCATTTTAGGATGCATTTAGGCTAATAAATTCACACTTAATATTTCTCTTTGTAGTAATGTGATAGTTCCCATTTCATATAAACTTTTATTTAAGACATTAACAAGAATAAAAAAAAGATATAACAAGAATTTATCATATGGTGAAATATATAAGATGATTATATTAGATTATAGTTTCTCATAATAAAATTTAGATAAGATGTGTTCTAAATTATTAAACGTCTAACTGAATATCCATGATATTTTTTTAGCTTTGTATTTTAAATATTAATCAGCATTATAAAAGTGGTTTAGAACTGTAATTCAGTATAGTTTATATACATTTCTTTCTTTCTTTCTTTCTTCCTTTTTTTTTTGTCTCATCTGGCTTTTTCATTTAGTAATCCAGTGGGGAGAAGATGGCCGTCCATTTCACTTTCTATTTTATACTGGCAAGCCAGCATATTACTCATTAATGCACGTAAGTACATCATATTCTATGACAAATAATGTTAGCTACAATCTGAGTTAACTAATTACATCAGAGCTTTCAGAAGCTTCAGAATTTACGTACTTATTATCATAATGGACAATGATAAGACCTCTGGAGGTTTGATTTTAGACTTGTTAGAGATAAGGTTTAACATTTCTACCATTAATTTAAATAAATGTGCCATTTATTGAATTTCTAATTAAATGGCTTGTTTTCTTTTTAAATATTTTCTTTTAATAGGTAATTTGAAATTTCTTATACAAATTATTTTATTTTATATTATGACTTGCTTAGAGAGTTAGGGTTTTTTAAAAAGGCATTATATAAGATGTCTAGTAAAGCAACAAGGCAGAAAAGAAGGGATATAGTATAAAGTTGTTAGGTTCACTAAGGCATTTGACAAGAGGGAAATTTAGACAATTACATCTAATTACATTTTTAAATTGTTCATCTAAGATTTTCACACTCATGGGTAAAAATGAGTTTGCGTCTGGAATCTTACCCCATTTACCTTTACAATAATGCTGTCTCAGATATTAGCTTATTATGCTCTGGCTTCCAACTTCATTTTGCCATATTATGAGCAGTTCTTTCACAGCTATGGACATTGATAGTGTGCAGATTCTCTGACTTCTCAGAATTATCCTGTACAAAGATGGCCACTTATAAATGGAAGAAACTATTGAACAATTAAAAATAAGTTGATCCTGTCAAGTTTTATTTCACCCATTTTGTGCTTATACAAAAGTTACTCAAGTATTTATCAGACATACTCCATCCTCTCCTCCCAAATCTGATATCAGATTTCAAGCATTCCTATTCTGTACAAAGCTTTCCTGTCCTTAGATTATCTGGTGTTTATTTGTGCTCCACAAACCCAAAGGACAAAATCCCCACTTGTCAGGTACATTCATTTCTTGGTGGGGGGTTAGGGAAACAACCCTTTTTTCATTTTTTGTTGACCTTGGGCAAATGAGCTTCTTGCCCTGGCAGAAATGAAATGAATGATAAATGTAGAGTGTGTCTTTGCTGAGTAATGGAGCTGCAGCAGAGGCTTTCCACAGAGGTTTTCTCCTGCACAGCCTGAGGCAGCCCGAGGACCCCTGCTGTTCATTTAAATAGGTATGTCAAATCTGCCTCCAAACGCTGCTGGTTTGATCTGTGGTAATATTTGTGAAGGTTCCATATGGACTTGAGCCCCCTGCAGTGCTAAGAAATAATGTACAACGCTTCATGGTGCAGACGCAAATTTTCTCTGAAGAGGGATGCAATGCTGCGTTTTAGCTGTCGGAGAGGATGATGGAGCTGACGCGATAGGCCTGTCAACTTGTTACACGGATGGGTTGCACGCAGCGAAGCTGTGGAAAATCTGTGCCTTTTAACTTTTCTACTTAATCACGGTTGTAGCATTGCCTTTAGACTGTATGCTACATTAATTCTCTTCCTGCCTTCTGCCTTTCATCCCAAGTTTCACGGAAAAAAGTAAAGCATGCAGGTCTTGTAGAGGAGCCTTATCAAACAGCTGTCATCCGACAAGCCATTTGCATTTGTTTTGGCTGAAACAGAGCAACCCCAAGGGCAAGATGTTTTGTTGCATTCCATCATAATGAAGAAATTACACATTTTACAAGGAATATAACTTTACTTTTAATTCTTTGTATCATTTTAAGACACATAAGATTGTCCAAGAAACACACCAGCTTCTCAAGGGGTCAGATGTTTCCCTGTCACTTGACTGATACTTCACATTGTATCTGATTGGCATTCATTTTGTATGTTCAGTGGAAAGAATACCAAATCTGAAGGGAGAGGACCTGGGTTTGAAACCCAGCTCTCCTATTTAACTAGCTGTGTGACCTTGGGAGTACCATAACCTTTTGGTCTCTGGATCTATAAAATGGGGGTAATGATACTTGTACCTACCTACAGAGCTCAGGGCTGTTGGGAGGATCAGTTAAGATATGCAAAATCACTTGAAAATTTTTAGATGATATAATGTAAGTTGGAATTATGTGACACCATATTGTAGTAGAAAAACCTGACCTTCGAGTTTGAAGTATTAAACCTCTGTCATTTACTAGCTTTATAACCAGGAGCATCTAATTCACTTAACCCCAGGAGTTTCAATTTCACTGCTTGTAAAATGGTACTTAAACTTGTTTTACCCCCTTTTGGGGGGCTTTGGGAGGGGTAACAAAACACTGTAAAATATGAAGATGAAGTAGTAATAGTAGTAGTGGTAGTAGTAATAGAGTAGTGGAAGAAGAAGACTGTTAATTATTGGAGAGTTCTTTATGGGTTACATTTTCATTAAGCAAGATGTTTAGGTCATTTTGTTTTGCAAGATGTTATTAGGTCCAATTAAATAGTTAACATTTATTAAACAATAATTAAATAATTAGCATTTTATCTCTAATAAAGTTGATTCACATTTTTAAAAATTACATGTGTAACCAGAAAAAACGTAATTTAGAATTAATAAAAATATATTATGTTAGAGAATTTTTTAATGGCATTTTAAAAGTAATTACTGTGCTTCAGAAATTTGAATAAACACTAATCTACATATGTGCCAATTGAATATAATGCATCATTTTACTAAATTTGTAATTATCATTGCACCAGCATCGTTTCTTTTGCTTTTCTAACTTTACTGAATAAACACATGAACTCTACAGCTTATAAAATTTGTTTTATGTTTAATTCAGCCTTTCATACACAAAGTAAGACTTGCTAAAACTTGAATATCTTTTGTATTCATTTATCCTATTTGTTCCCATTGTTAGCTCTGGCTTGGGAAAAGTGTATGTAAGAGTTATCTGTATACAGTTAAGAGTCCCTTTCAGATTATGACTTATTAAGCAGATCTGAAACTAATAACAATTTTTGTGTTGACGTAGCTCCCTTCCTGGTCTCAAAATTTTATATGCAAAAGCATTCCCACAGACTGGGACCATATAATTTGTGTCATGTATAGCAGGCCAATAAGGATTTAGATCACATGTAATGTTGTCCATGTTCTGCTAGGAGGTTTTTCTGAAACAAGGATGCAGTTTGCTTATTGCTTGATTTAGTTATGCAGTAATAAACCTGTGCCAAAAACAGTACTTCTTTCCTTAGACTGAAAAATTATTTTATAAATGTAAACCTCATTTCCATCTTGTGTTGGTACTTGGGCCATAGCAGCTAATATTTCGATATGCAGCCATGAAATCGAGGGCAAGCCTTAGATAATTTTATGTTTTGTTGGTCTCTCAATATCTAACCTTTACCAACTTCAGATTAACTAGATGTGATAGTGAGCCTTATTTTGATGGGGGCTGAGGGAGAGTGAGAAGATAGCAGATAGGATACTACTTTATGCAGTTATATTTTCTCTTGGGTTATTAAAAAATCCACTCACTTCTATTTTTTTTTTTGAGACTGAGAAAGGATTGTTACAGGAAGTAGGAAAATATAAATTGAGAAATATAAATTAGGACACAGCTTACATGAGAAGTCTCTAATTTATAAATGGGTTTGTTTTCTAAAAGTTAATTGTAATTTTGTTGTTGGTTTTTGTGGAGAATTGCTATTATAAGTGGTGGTTAAGTTCCAAGCCTATTTAAATTACCATATACTAGAAATACTATTCATTTATGATGCAAAAAAAAAATAGAAAACAATAATGTTGCAGTATTAGTAATTAACATTTTTTAAAATGGAATTGAAATCTTGAAGACTCAGTGGTAATTAAGGAAAAAAATTGATGTATAAAAGAAGATAAGGAATCAAGAGGAGACTTATGGGAATTCTAAAGATACTTCTGTGAACTTTGAAGTACCTTTGAGGTTGATAATACTAGTCTTTTTCTTTCACTTCAAAACTTATAGCTTTCTATTTTCTTGAAACAAATCTATAGCTTGAATTATTTTTATGCTTTTTCAGGCATGATTAGAGGCAATTGGTAGTTCACAAATAAACTCAGGTTAGTGAGAGAGAATTAGAAATTTTTCTGACACCAGTGAGGAGGAGTTTAGAGAGTAAAGAGAATATACAATGCATACAACAGACCTAAGAAAAAGGGTGGTAGGTAAGAGAATCATTGATTCACAGAAACTCTTAGTTGGGGTAGTCCCAATGGATTCCAAAATATGTGACTTGCAGGAAGATATAATTTCTGCTGTTTTAAGAAAAGTTAAAAATGTCTCAGATGAACACCCACAGAGTAGGTCCATTCTTTATAACATCTCTGACAAGTGGTTGATCATTCACCTTCTGCTTGAAGATGTCCAGTAAAGGAGAGCTGGCTTCTTTCTGGAGGATGCCCTTCCATTTTAGGACAGCTCTAATTATAAGGAAACTTCCTACACTGACCACCATGAGATGCTTTGGACCAAAACAGTGAGGTTGTTCGGAATGAACTATATTTCATTATGGAAGCAGAGGACTATTGGAGTTGGGGGAGGAAGACAGTATCTTATAATGTGAGACTTTGATTAAATTATAATTTTAGAAAGTGCTGGTACTTCAATTTTAACAAATGTCAGTATACAAAGTGTTTTTTCAAAAAAAAATTACTAGTATTCTGAGAGGAAAAGTGGGCTAGAAGACACATTTAAATTTTTTTAAATTACTTTAGGAGCTGAGGAAAATGAGAAAATATTATTTTATGGCTCAGTACTTATTAACTGTACAAAGAGAACCTCATACATATATGTACATGTATGTACAACATCATATACATGTTGCAGAACTTATACCTGCTCACTTTTCTCTAGGAAAAAGTGGTAGTGAGGGAGATTGTATAACAAGGTTAAGGAAAGAAGGAGAATGCTTATCTGAAATTATTGAGAGGTATGTTCTGCCCTCAGGCTGGATTTTTAGCGTACAATGAACTGTGTTATTAACAGAGGATGCAGAGCATCCTGGTTAATATATTCAATGCATCAGCATACTTCGACAAGTTTGCCATTATGCATCAATTGGTGCCAATGTGTCTGCCCATACATTGTAGCTGAAAAAGAGTGTGTATATTTTTTTGTCAGGTAAATTCCTAAAAGTTGTATTCATTGAATTTTTTCCAGTTAAATTACATTTTAAATTTCCTCAAGAGAGCTTGTTGTTTGAAGATGGACTCACCCTAAGGGCTGTTATTTTCACTCTAAAGAAGTTGCTTGTTTTATACTTGGGCAACTGTTAATGTAGTAAATAATTAGCCTTTAATTTGAGAAACAAAAATATATATGGGCTCTGAGTTAAAACCGTATTATTCCTAGTGGGTATATATTCCCCCAGAGCATTTTTACTTTTGCAATATGACCTACATAACAGGCTTTGTTTGTGATGTCTCAGCAAGTGCTGAATAGGTTAGTAATTTATAGTTCAGAAAATGATACTAATAGCCATCAGTAGAACTCTGTCATTTAGAGCTTTTAGTACTTAACTAAACCCTTACTGATTTTGTGATAAATGAATTTTATTTGTTCTCACATTTTTTTAATTTAGTTATATGAGTACCACTGACCAAAACCTCAAGGAATTCAATATAGTGCTTTAAAACCATATAGCACTTCTAGAATCTCTTCTGTAATCTTTAAATTTTAAATCTTATTTTTCTGTTTATTTTTGGAAGATGTTATCTCCAAAATATTAATATTAAAATACTGTTTAAGTATAAAAATACAGCTAGCTTTATTTTTCCTCCCATCTAATGTTGCTTGTTTATTCTTTCTAAAATCATAATTTCCACATGATTAATATTAAAAAAAATTTAAACTGTAAAGTTAAATAATGCTCTGTTCTTGGGTATAGCTTTTAAGCATTCCTTTTTTTTTTTTTTGCAACCTGAGCATCTGGTATTTTCAAATCAGACACCTTCTAAATTTGATTCATACATTATGGAAATCTGATGACACTAGGGGTGGATAGGCTTGCTTTGATTTTATGAAATATTAATCATGACTGTGATTAATGATTCAGCATTTCACATCTGGGTTATTTCTGTCATATTTGAAAATTATACTACTAAATACAGTATATAAAGTTATTGTAAGAGTATTCATACTAATTCTCTAGTGTCCCTGTAAAACTAAGTGGAAACCAGATGATGTAGGAGAAATTGCCAGTGAAATTTTTTGATTTTTATACTTTCTGACATATTTTATCCTCTCAAGGTTCTTTTGATGTACATTAGAACATCTCTTTGGGGACTTGAGGCTATATCATCTATTCTTTAGTATACTGTGTCCTCTACCCAAGTAAAATCTGAGAAAAACTTTAGTATGTGAAAAGGAAAAATAGCTATAATATGTTGTATCACTTGTTTATTCATCAGCATCTTAAATACAAAAACCCTGTCTTATGGGTTCCACAATCATACTGGTACTTAATAAATACTGAATTAATTTTGGTGAAATAATCATCTGAATGTATCTAAAATGCATAATATCTTATAATGTAAAAAAAAATTAACACATTATTGGTCTGCCATCCTTATTCTTGGCAAATTGACAAATGTCATTCACTCACATACACACACACACATACACACTCGTTCTAAAATACAGCAGTGGAAAGAAAGTTTAAGAACATACTTGTCTTTAGATAGAAATCATATAGGTAAAACATATTTCAAATAATTCTGTCAACAGAGTTGTGTTGTGAATTTTCATATTCTACTAAAACAAGTGAAACTCTTGCTTTTGCTACTATAACTGCCTGATGTCTGAAGAAAAATATGGTAAAGTTCTAAAATGATGGAGAGTATCTTACTTCTGTAGTTGGTTTTAGATAGCATCTATATATTATCCGCTATGCACTAATAGTGCACTTAGCACAGCACCTGACTCACAGTAGGTTAATAAATTTTGTTGATTGATTGATGTATATCTTTTTGATTGCTAAATTGTTTCCAGTTTCATGAACTGATATTTAGAAGGCCTTTTGATGGCTCTAACTTCTATAACCCCACAAAGTCTAAAGACTGGATTTTTTAAGATAAAATAAAAATCCCTCTACCTCCTACCATAAAAGCTGTAGAGAATTAGTTGGGGTCTTCCAGGCTGACAGGATGTCCTTAGGCAGACAATCTCTAGCTATAAAGTACTTTTTGCACTTTGCCTACCTCAAAGATGTGGGATTATAGAATTATACATTTTGTCTTTTTCTGGTTCTTTATTTTATCAGAACATTTGAGAATTAATCCCTTTATATTTTTCAGAGGTACATAGAATTTTTTTGGCATACTGTTCCAGTTCGATTTGTAAGGTTGAAAGCTTCTTTATATCCTTTGAAAATTAAAAGCGTATTAAACATAAAAAGTAAACTAAGTAAAACCTCAGCTATCTAGCACCTTTAGGGAATTAATGATTCTGGAAAAGTTAGTGTTACTGATTGGCATATTCTTTATTTTATGGAAATCATTTTAAATATTCATTCTCTACCTTCTTCAATTATTACACTGTGTTTTACTGCAGCTATAGATGTAGATATTAAGTGGTAATGGTGTGGAACAGTGATATAGGAGAGAAAGAGAGGCTAGTGGACTAAGGTTCAGTCAAAAGATATACCTGAGAAACCATGAATTAGTTACTTAAAATCTCTTAAGATTCAATTTCTTAAAATGTACAGTGGGAGTAGTAATGTTTCTATGTACCTACATCCTGGAGTTGTGAGGCTCAAATGAGATATGTGAGTAATAATTATTTAAATTTATATGATGCTTTAAGATTTGCAAAATGCTTTTCTCAATAGGATGCTGTCAGTATTCCCATTTTATATGATGAGGGTACTGTGAGAGGCTAAGTGACATACCTGCCCATTGTTACAGAACAAGTATATTTCTGACATTGTTTTCAAGTCTGAACCTTCTGATTATACACTCTTTTCACTGTACCATGCTTTATAATTATAAGTTATTGCCATTATACTCTCATGTGCTCAATGTTCCTCTAAGCTGATCACATTGTTTTTCTGCTTAAAAATCTTTAGTGGTTTCCCATTGCTCACTGAGTATAATACAAACTCCTAAGCCTGATGTTCAAGGCCCACCACAGTCTGACCCTAAACTACCTTTCTTTCCTTATTTCATACTGTTGTCCTTCCTAAAATCTGTTTCAGCCAAGTGGAGTTAAGAACTCCCCACAGTGATTCTGGAACAGACTTTCCTTACTCATATCGCCTCCATCTGAAATACTTTTCATTCTTCAAAGTCTACCTCAGATGCAACTTCAGAAGTTGCTTGACCTTTAAACATCTCCTTCCCAGCTAGAAGAAATCCCTCTCCCTTGGATATCTTATGCCACTATGTTTGACTTTAATCATAGGCCTATGCAATTAATCATATTTTTAACGCATACAAATGATGACGGTTCATGCCTTATCCTTCTAGATTCAATGTTCCTTGTGGGTGGAGACTGGCATTTTTCTATTCTTTGTATCCCTGGTAACTAGCAACCTTTGTTACATGTAGTAGGTCATTAGTGAATGTTTATTGAATTTGCCCCTCAGAATAAAGAGATATTATTCTAAATTATGTTTTTTGTCTCCTCACTGTCATTATGTATACCTTATCATTGCTGTCATTTCTGCCATCACTTCTAATGTTTTTTTCTTCCTTCTTTTTTTTCCTATCTTTTCTGTCTCCTTTGGCTTCTTGTACTTACTGGTAGGCCTTTTATGAACAATTAACTTTTATGAACATTAACAATTAGAATACTCTTTTCCTTCTTTACCAGAAATAAATAAATCAGAATTTGTAGGGTATAATATTCTGCTGTTAGTTCTTTGGGAGATGCAATGTAGTATAATTGAAAGAGCCCTGGATTCAGTAAGGAGATCTAGGTTCAAATCTCAATTGTTATCATTATCATGATTATACATATTTGTTGTAGATGGTTGTTCAAAGATTAGAGATGTGGGGAGTGGAGCTATTTTAGGGTTCAGAGTTGTTTCAAAAGCCTGAATGTTTTACTATATTGTAGAAGTAGATACAGTCCTAATTGGGATTTAATAAATGAACATTTTAAGTCTTGATATGTCTTTCAAAGCAAGGACAGATTTTCTGCTTGAGTATTGGAAGGTTAACATTTAAGAATCTCCACAGAAAATTTTCCTAAAGGAATTAAGAACCAATAATGTAACTCTTAAAATTTACCAACATTTTGGTTCAGGGTTTTTCTGCACATGACTGTTCCAAGCATAGAAGTAATCCAAGAAAGGCTTCTGGTATTACTTTCATGTTGGCAAACACTACCCTACTTGCATCATAAGTGTTTTATAAAAGATGACCAAAAGTCTTTATTCAGTTTTAAGCGATTAAATCTTAATTAAACTATTGAGACCTAAAACTGCACAAAGACTTGGAATACCCTGTATAAGTGTTAGGTATCTTACATACAAAGACTTGGTCCAAAATGTAACAAAATGGAAAACAAATTTAACAGAATATGTCTTTTTTTTTTGATATAAATTGTGCAAGTCAAAATATATACTTGTAATCTACAGAACTTTATTTTGATGAATTCTCCATTTAAAATTAATTTAATTTTGTATTTTTTATTTAAGACTCACAACCACCTCTCTTCCAAAGAATATACATCCTTGTGCAGGTTTTTACAGCTGTAATGATTTAGGCTGGCACTTGTTCATAAGGATCAGTGGGAAACAAGTATATTTGTTCTGTATAAAAACTTGTTGAAATGAAAATTGTGAATATTTTTACATAACTTTAAAAACAAGTCAAGGTAAGTGCTGTGTATATTATCTAAGTCCTCTTATTATCTAAGTCCTCTTTAATGGTAAAAGCCAGCCTTCTCATTTTAGGCAAGAATAATGTATTGATACTTTCAAAGAACCTTTAGTTTTACCCCTCTGCGTGGCTAAAGGATGCCCCTTTTTAAAAGTTTAAATATGGCATATATTGGGAAATATGGAATATAATGTATGATAAAACAGTTAAAATAGTTCACATTTTAACGTGGTCCTTTCTCGTGTTCTAGGAAGTGTATGGAATGATGTTAGACCTAGACAAACGCTCAGATGACTTGAGAGCCAAAGGTCTATTGCCTCAAAAAAATAAACAGTAAGTTTACCTCTTGAGTTAAGATACATACTTTGTATTAAAATTTGCAAGTTTTCTAAAGTTTAAAAATTACGTATTACTTAAAAATTTATCATCATTTGCGTCCAAAATGTTAGGTGATTTTTACATGGAAGGATATTGCAGTTATGATTTGATACTGACTTTTAGTACTTGGATCTTTGATTTATTTATATTTCATAGTTAAGACAGGGGTTTATAATACTTTGTTTTAATTTATCCTTTCTTCTATGAACATAATGTACACTTTTAAGTCCTGTGCTTTTTTTTTTTACTTTTGAGTGTATCTTTTGATGTAGAGATTGAGAAGCCATGGTAGACTAGCTCTGTAAACTTTAATAGAATTTTAAATCTGCCCCCTCTTTTTATATTTTTGTGCATAAAGTCTTTGAATATACCTTCGTGTGATTTTGCATGCCAGTGTCTTTATTGCCCTTGGCACTGCATTGATTTTTTTAGCATTTGCTAAATAACCTTAATTTTTAAGTACTTTTTTGTCCATTTATGCTTCAAGTTTGATCCTAAAGTAATTTCTAATTATAAAACAAGCAAAAATGAATTTTGTAAGAATTTAGGATAGCCTTTAATTGCAAATATATTACTTAATTCCTTATTTGATTCTTGATACAGTAAGATAACTAAAGGTATAAAGATCTCATTCTTAAAGTACATTGACAAAATGGTAACACCTTAAACTAATGTAAGTTGCCTGATATTTGAATGAAGTCATACTCTTTTGTGGCATAAAAATGTTTGTCTGAATCATGCATGATTGTATGTGTGGTCCTTTGTGATATAACTCTAATTGCATGGTTAATTAAAATGAGAATATATGTGATATTTTAACAGAGACCTGATTGGCAGCAGATGGCTGATTAAGGAGGAACTAGAAGAAATGTTAGTGGAAAAACTGTCAGCTCAAGATGTAAGTAATTAATTTTTTTAATTTAAGGGGACCTGTGTCATAAGAAAGCAGACACATGTGGTATTTAGGAAACCAATAGAAATATTCCTCAGAGGCAGGTTCTCCTAAGAAAATGTTCCTCTTTTTAAAAAATTTACAGTTACTTTCTGCCTTGGTAAGACCTTATCTGTGGTTAGAAAAATGGCATGGGTCTTCTCCAGATAATCTCTTCACTAGTACTCCTAACATCATCTAATACTTTGAGTGCAGTAGATGTGATTATTCACATATAAGCCTGTTACATTAACTAGTTTGTGTTGGCTAGCAGTAAGTAGTAAGGTACTGTTATATACAATAGATAGGTTAAAAAGATGGGGGGGAAACTTTGTGCTATCTGTGGTCTATACTACTGTATTTTTTATTATTTCTGTCTTTTATTACATGCTGTTAAATCTTTCCGTGGCTATATATATATCTGTAGGAAACCTTATACTATACTCTATAGTTAGTAGTTTATGTTTCTTCCACACTCAAATCTGTCAGAAGGAATTCTATAATTCATAAACTGAGAGAGGGCTGGACGTCAAATTTAGTTATCTAGCTTCTATGGCTTCATACAAAACAAATGATATTGTGAAAAATACAATTAACACTTCACCTTCCCAAAATATAGTATGTGTGTTATTATATTTTCACTCTAGGTTGAATTATTGTTATCCTTATTGATAAATTGAGTAGAGGAATAGAGAGGTTGTGGCTTGCTTAATGTCAAGAATTTGGTTAGTGTTAAAACTAGACCCTGTTTTCCTTAGCCAAAATTACAATTCAGTTCTGGCACTCTTGGAGCTTACTTTAAAAAAAAATCTGCATTTCTTAATTCTTTAGGAGGATCATTTCATTGTTAGCTGCATTTTCTTGCTGCCTTGCACTTTATGAGCATATATTTTCAAATTTTTAGGCATTCTAAGGCATACCTTAAAATATATACCAATGTGACTTCTATACCTTCTAGTGAGGGGGACAAACTAAAATGTGGAAGACCCAGCAACTATTTCATCCCTTAGTTTCACCAGTAGGACCAAGTAATCTCTGCAGATGCCAGATATAGACAAAAGAAAAGAAAGAAAAGGGAAAGAAATAAATGATAGGAATTGAGAACATAGAAGAGAAAATAGAACTAAATCCAACTATGAAAGGGATGACATGTTGATTATCATAACACTCTTGGTTGTCTATCTTTGACATTATCGGTATTGTTTCATACATCACTAGGAACCATTCAGAGTTGTAACATAACAGAATATTGGTTCTTGTGGAAATGCTTTTGGTAATTTTTCTATGTAAATTAATGAAATTTTTAAATTCGAAAAAATTTTGTAAGAATTTTTTGAATTATACAGGGCAGAGTTATCCATATTTTAGGGAGTTCATGTAACATTCGTTTGATTTTGCATTAACACTTTAGAGGTAAGTTATTTTGGCTTCCATTTCTGAAGGGTTAATATCAAGTTGTTTACTTTCTAATCACATGTTCAAGAACTATTAAAAAAAACTCACAGAGTAGCAGGGATAATTTATTTCAAGAGGTTGCCCTTTAAGTCAAGTATCTCTTGAATTTTTAAATAGCTTGATTGTTCAGTTTTAAAGGAAATCATAAACATTAAAGGAACACAGCTTGAACAGGCAAAGATATATTTACCAAGTGTATTATAAAATATAATTTGAGAGGTACATTTTCATGAAATCAAACTGTTTCCATTTTAATGTACATAACTTATTGGAAAAGACTTGCAAAGCTTTTCTTGATTTAATTCTAATAAAAGAATTAGAATCACATTTAAGATCACCCATATGTTTTCTTTGAAAATTAATAGAAACATCATTCTAACATTATAATGCTGTATTTACAAAAAGGTTGTTTTTTTCTTTGAGTGGAACACTTCATTGTTTGTTAAGGAAAGGGTTCGATATTTTCAGGCCCCTAGAATAAGATGCATCTGCATGCAGCTTTAAAAGCAGCATGTGGATGCAAAAGTGTCATCCTGTCACAATTCATCAAGAAAAGCAACATAGGAAAGATCAAGGATATAAAAATAGAAAATTTTAGCAAATGCAATTACACTTGCATCTTCTAATGAATTTTTATTGTCTACAGCATATGCGGTTCATTCAACAACTCGAAAGGTTATTGACATTGCCATGTGGTAGCACTGAAGAAGAATACATACACAAGTTTCGCAGAACTATACCTGTTCAGTCCAAAAAAAAGCTGATTCAGCCTCTACAATATGACGAACAAGGAATGGGCTACAGCAGCGGGGAAGGTAGTGACTCTCTTTCAGTTACGAGAAGATAACCTCAGATAGAAAAATAACTTTTTCATTTATCTTCCATTCCTGATGTTGATTTAACATTTCCCTAATTCTTAAGATTGTGCTGAAGATCTCAGAAAAAACTGTACATAATAACATCTCAAGGGAAATATGGACATGTACCTATAATATTATATGAATCTGTTAATGTTATACACATCTGTTTTTCAGCTGACAGAGCAAATAAAATATTTAAAATAAATCTATCTTCTGTAAAGTGACTATGCATAGTGAATCCACATACCCACTGTGGTGAAACTTATTTACTATGCATTTACAGTAAACTTACTATCTTTAATATCATCCTAGATGTTTTTTCTTTTTTATGTATGTGCAGCCACACAAAGTAACTTAGCAGATTTCATTAAGCACTAGACAGCAGAAACTACAGCACTTTTTTGAGTCTTCTTTTAAACTTCATGTTTTCAACTTTGTACTTGTGATTTTTTTTCACTTCTATAGATGGTTCTCTGAAAGACATTTTTTACTAATAAATACAGTTTTACTTTTTTTTACTTTTTAAAAATTTTTTTGTTAACTGTGAAATACATCTGAAAAAAGATGTACAGAAAACAGGAGACTGCCCTGGGTTGATGATGGTATAGTAAACTTTTTTTTCCCAAGTAATGATTTCAGGGATGAAAAATAAAAATGTAGTTCCTTAGATAATTTAGAAAACTTTATCAAGGTAATCTGCCCTCTTCTAGTTGAATTTAATGCAAGGATTATTCAGCATTATATATTACTTTAAGAAATACTTCTTTGTACTTTTAAAAAGTCCAAAGCAGGGGCAGCTAAGTGACGCAGTGGATAGAGTATCAGCCCTGGAGTCAGGAGGACCTGAGTTCAAATGTGGCCTCAGACCAAACACTTGACACTTACTGTGTGACCCTGGGCAAATCACTTAACCCCAGTTGCCTAAAAATAAAAATAAATAAATAAAAAGTCCAAAGTGAACTTAAGACTCCACTAATAAGATTTTTCTATCTTTAAGGCAAAAGAAAAACTGCAAAAGCAAAAGTAATAGTTTATGAACATGGAAGTGGAAGAATAAAAGTGAATGGAATAGATTATTTGCTTTACTTTCCAGTAACACAGGACAGGTAAGTTCTAGTTTTGGCATGTTGTTTAATATGAAGCTCCTTTGATCACTTTCAGAGTAAAGGGTTCTCATCTTGTGCTCCTGAGTCATTGGGGTTTTTTGGTTTGTTTCTTTGCTTTTTAGTTTTAAAGAAAGATGAATTCATTGAACTGAAGAGAGCAATTTTCAAAATTTTTATACAGTTAGCTACTAAAATTCTTTTTTCTTTTTCTTTTTTTGGCGAGGCAATTGGGCAGCCACCTAGCTGCCCCTACTAAAATTCTTCGTAAGATATTATTAGAATTTAGGTATTCTTAGAAGCTGCCAATTTCATCTTCTTATGCTGAACCAGTGTCCACAAAAAATATATTTCTGGGGGCAACTAGGGTGTGCAGTGGATAGAGCACCGGCCCTGACGTCAGGAGGACCTGAGTTCAAGTCCGGCCTCAGACCAAACACTTGACACATACTAACTGTGTGACCCTGAGCAAGTCACTTAACCCCAATTGCCTAAAAATAAAAGTAAAATAAATATGTATAAAACAAATAAATAATAAAATAAAGTAAAATATATTTCTGCTTCTCTTAGTTCTAGAGAAACTTTGGCTATTTTAACTTGGCAGTAGTGAATTTCTTGCCACTTATTTCACCGGATGTTTTTCTTTGATTCCCCCAAATGTTAGAAAATATAGGGGCTTTTCTTATAAAATGGAAAATTCATTATGTGTTGAGATGGCAAAGAAATTGTCCTTTAGTGGCCAGGGATGATAGCAAAATCCTATGCAGTAATTAATGTCATTTTTTTTCTTGTGGCAATTACATTTTTTTCAGTTGTATATAATCTGTAAGGGAAATAAATACAAACAATAAAAAGATGTTGCTTGCTTGAGACACATCATGGTTGAGTAGAAAGAGCACTAGATTTGGAGTCAGGAAAAGCTGAATTTGGTTTCCTCTTCTGATTCCTGCTAGTTTTATGATGGATATTGACATGTTACTTAACCCCTTGAACCTGTTTCCTCAGGAGTAAAATGGAAATAATAATACCTGTGGCACCTACCTCACAAGGTTGGTATGTAAAGATTGAATACTCATAATGCAAACACTAGAGCACTATATAAATTTAATTCAAGAAGCATTTTATTAATGTCATTATTGATCATCTTAGACAAATTCTTTTTGAGCAAATCACTGTACATAAGGGTCTTTTTTTTCAGCCACTTAATAGTTTTTCATTAGCTGTCTTTCTAAACTCCTACTTTCATAAGACATCCAAGGGAAAGTGAGGTTATTCACTAGAATAGAAGTTCTGATTGATTGATCCCATATGTCCTAACGCTTTGTCTGCTCTGTTTTTTAAACCATCTTGGGTTATACAGTCAAATGAGAATGCCAGGCATCTGTTCCCAATGCTTACATAAGGGTGTTACCCTTTTAATCCTCTATAAATTTCTCAGCAGGACTTAAGTTCAATAAAAATTTCATTATTTTGTTTCCTATATCAAAAAACATGTCATACCCTAAATTCCATTGAAAATAGATGTATGGGTAGAAATATGTTTTTAGGCAGAGTTCTCTTTCTTAGACAGAGATCTTTTCTTATGCTGCTTCTTTACAGGATAAATCTCCAGCAGCAGATTTGAAGTTTTGTCAGATCTGTTGCTTTCCTCTCAGCCACTACAGAGCTTTTATAAATTGTTGTCAAAGGCCATGTAAGGCTATTTTTTGATTTGTTCAGCGATGACAGCCAACTTTCCATAGGATGTCCAGGCATCATACCATATGATAGTCTCCTGACCACCATCTAGCAACTGACTAACTTATACGAACCAAATGTCTCTCTGTCTGTCCTTTTGATTCAGTCAGTTAAATAAGCAGGAACTTACTTGAGCACTTACCATGTACAGAAGATGGTGCCAGTGTACCGGGTTTGGAATTTTTTAAAAGGCAACTCGAGACATAGTTGTCAGAGGGAAAAAGGCCTGAGGACCTGAGATTTCTGTCCTGGCTTTACCACTTAATAGTTGTATGATCTAGAACTCCTTTCATTTTGTTTATCTTCAGTTTTCTCGTTTATAATAAGAGAATAATAATAAAGCACCTATTTCACAAGGTTTTTGTGATGAACATACCTTGTAAAATATGACATAAATATGAATTGCTGCTGCTATTATATGACACTTTATCCAAAAAAGGCAGATTCCAAATAAGTATACTAGGCCTGAACCTCATTTGCATGTAACTTAGGAGCTCCCAAAGTCTTCACATCTTACAGTCAGTTCACATCATATCTTAGCCTTAGAGTCCTTGGTGCTCCAGGTTTGTTTTTTGTGGTGATGGTAGCTTTTTATATTTAATTTTTTAAAGTTCTGAACTTAAATGCACACAAAATACGCTCATTTCCATGTACACAGCAGAACACAAAAGAGATTGTACATAAAATCATTAATCTTCATTTTATGATTTTTTTTTAAAAAAGTAATAAACTGAACTAACTACTTTAAAACTATCCTTATCTGTGCCTCCTTCTGAATTTTCCCTTCTCTCGTGTGCCTTTTAAAAAATATTCCAGTGGCTTGCTTTTTTGTCAGTTTAGTTACCAGTATCCTTTCTCTCTCCTCTCCTTCCCTCCTTCCTTTTTTCTCCCTTTCTCCCCCTAATAAGAGAATTGATGATCTTTGTTTGCCAGTGAATTAGCAACTCATTGTTTATAACCATGTTTCTACTTTTTATCAGTTATCATTGAAGTGAGGTATTCTTAATTTTATTATAGTCATTTTATATTTTACAAGTTTGTGTAAATTACATAGGTATTTAGTTCCTAAAACTCAACCTTCTTTCAAATATTTTTTTTCACTGAAGGGCAGTTAAGAACAAGGCAGAAGTTATTACTTAGGTTAGTACGTCTTATGAAATAAAACTATAAATAACACCCAAATTAATTTCCTGTAAATTCCTGTAAGCAGAGAGTCACATATCTAGAGTTTAAAGAGATCTCAAAAGTGCCTAATATCCAATCTGCTCATTTTACAGATGTGGAAACTAAGGACCTGAGAGGTCCCCAGAGCCACATAGGCATTGGCAAAAGGGCTGTTCGGTCTCAGGCCTCTCAATTCTAAAACCAGCATTTAAAAATGTTCTGGAAATCTCATTGGATTTGGATTCAGGCAAGAACTGAGTTCATATACTGCCTCTTTGAACCTTCTTTATCTAGAAAATGGGAATAATAATACTTATTGTACCTATCTCATTAGGTTTTTGTAAGAATCAACTGGGGTAGTGTATATAAAGTGCTGTTAGAGCCAGTGTGGCTTTATATATAGTGAACCAGCCACAAAATCAGTAGGATCTGGGTTCAAGTCTTATCTCTCTTACATCTTGGCTATGTGACCTTGGGTAAGTCATTTAGCCCCTCAGAACTCTAGACAACTCTGTAAGATGGACTTCCTAACCTGGAAGTTCTCTATTCCTATGTAAAGTGCTATATAAATGTGAGCAATTAATATAGGTAATAATAGTTTGTCACAGTTCAAGCTCAATAACCTAAATTTATTTAGCTAGAAAATGCACATCAAAGTGAGATAGAAAAGGCTAGTGAATATCTGAAACAGTAATGTGGTCTGGGAACCCCTAGGCATTCCCTAAATCTTTACAGGGGGTCTATGCAATGAAAACTATTTTAATTAATAATAAGACACTTTAATTTCTAATATGGTAAATATCAATAAATATAACTTTTATAACTGAAAGCTCTTATGCAAACAAAAACTCAATTTTTAAGAATGTAAAGGGGTCCTATGACCAAAAAATTTGAATACTGCTGATCTAAACCATCCAGAATAAATGGTCTTTTATCTTCCTGAAGAACTCCAAGAACAGAAATTCCACAACTTCCTTTCTATTCCAATGTTTTGATATTCTGGAAGTAAGAAATTCCTTTATGCCTTTTTATATGTTTCTGCAGGCAATAGTAAGTGATTAAGTGTCATTGACTGTCTAACTGCACTGTTTTTATAGTCCTGCCACAGTGTTTGGCTCTTCCATTTTGCCTAAAAATTCATGCTAAAGCTTATATTGGGGAGAAAAACAACAATCTTATTTCTTATCAAGACATATCTACTTTGATCTTTTTGCCATAGTTACCTCCAGAATTCTGCCACAATGGCCCAGGGCCCAGTATTTCTGGAAAATGTTCTTCAGTGTGTCTTTTGAAGTTTTTCTTCTCTCTACCCTCTTTGTGATTATTCCACTAATATTCTACATATAGCACTTGCTTGGGTATCCTTCTGTCATCTATCTCGTAACCATAGTTGTCCAGTAATAAGCATCGCTTCAGTTCTAGAAAGCAAAACTGACAGAGAGAGGAACCTAGCTAGCCTGCAGCAATTAGGAATGATATTGCTCCTTGTAAATAAAAATGTTGAGTGGATTTTGAAGCAAAGTAAAATAAAAAGTTAAAAGTGAGCTCATAATAAGTTTTACAAGTGCAGAGACATGTCTGGTCTAAGTTTCTACCTCTTCTTGACCCAAGCAGAGTGCTTTATGCATAGTAGGTGCTTAATGAATGTTTATTAAATGGAATCGGGCTGTTTTCTTTTTTAAATCTCATTTAGACAAATATTAATTGAAATGGCTTACCCTAAGGTTGTGCATTAAGTCACTCAGTACAAAAGATAATGCTACTAAAATGGCTACAGTTGCTTCATTTTACAAAGCTTATTAAGGTTGTTAGTTCAGACTAAAGGTAAAAGTAATATGAGATCTAATATATAAGAAAGTTGAGTGTCATCATTAGTAATTGTGCAAACTAATTATATAAAGATCATTATATATAGTAACCAAAGACGATGGTTTTATACAGTTAACTCAAAGCATTTTATGATCAAAGCATAAATATAATTTTATTAATCTAATTAGTTGTTTCAAAAAATAAGTCTTTATAGATTCTCTTAATCCTTACAAAATTCTTGTGGGATAAGGAAGAGACAAGTTTTAGTGACTTTCTGCTATTTACATTTATAAGCTCAAAAAAGCCAGGTGATTTGCCAGTACTTAGAAGAACCAGGAATAGAGCCTCAGTTGCATGCTATTATTCTGTAGGCCATACCATACTTCTTCCTGTCATGTTAGCAGTTTTACAGTTCACTTTAATGTGTTAAATAACAGGCATAAAAAAAGATAAAGTGTTGATGTGCATTTATTTTGTGCATACGGAACTAACCTGTGCTTATTTTAAAATATATTTATATCTGTATATATATTGACAGAGAACAACTGATGTTCCCATTCCAGTTCCTCGACCGACTTGGAAAGCATGACATGGACTGCACAGTCTCAGGTGGAGGGAGATCTGCCCAAGCAGGGGCAATTCGTTTAGCTACTGCAAATGCATTATGTAGTTTTGCCTCTGAAAATGAAGTAGAATGGATGAGACAAGGTATGAACTTAAGAAGGCATATTTTCACAGTAATACCAGTTTACTTAACTTTTTAATAATTGTATGAGATTAATAAGAAAATAAATTTTTTAAATATTTGGTTTTATGGCAGCAACTTTCACACTTCAAAGTTACAACAATAATTTTTGGTCTTGATTTCTACCAAAGTAGTAAATTTGCGTTATTAGGAAACTGTCAGTTTAATTTTGTTAAAATGTTCCTTTGCCTGAAGGTTTTGGAAATATATTTTGATCTTGGGGCATGCCCATTTGCCTTGTATGTTAAGCACGTAACTCAGCTGTATTTGTGAGACTATATTTGTCTGTTTCCCGTATTATTGTGATAAAAGTTTCTGTTGACTTATTGTAATATCTTCATTATTCTTTTAAAAATTAGCAAATATTTTCATTTTACCATTATGATGATAGCTGGAATTTAATTTTCTTCACCTGCTTTTACATATTGTTTGAACGTTTATTACCAGGGCTATAGATCTAGGAATCCTTGTACATTTTGGGAAAAAATACACGGTATTGGACAACCTCATTTATTGGGACCTTTGGAGTTTGTGGTAAACTTATTTGGGCCTAAGGCAAGGGTAATCTTTATGCTGTTCATGAAAATGATTTGTCAAACGAGTGATATTGTATTGCAAGCAAACTGCTGTGTTTTATCTATTTAATTTTATTGTAAGTATCTTAGAATATCACTTGAATATAATCAATTAATTTATCAACCATATACATTCATTAAAATGATAGAGTATCAATTCTTGAACACTTTTTGTTAGTCACTTGACCTTGTTACTTATTAATATATGTAATAGCACTTAGCACAGGACTTGACACATAGTTGGCACTATATAATGCTTATTCCTTTCCTCTTACCAACTATCCTTTTTTTTTCCTAATTTTTGGATCAGATCTATGATTTCATTTGGGAACCCACTATGAGAAAATTCCCATTGTCTATGTAGATCAGCATGGTATTATTTTAGAGTTGCCTGGAACACTGAAATTAAGTCAAGCTATTAATGAGAGAGTGTGGATGGTGGAGAGTGCTATCTGCTAGGAAAGAGATGAAAGAATTTTGTGCAAGGATTTGCCTTTTCAAGGAGAAAGGCCACCTCTTCATGTGAGATGGGAGTGAAGGAAGAGATAGTGGTGGAAGGAGTCTGATTGAAATGAGATGAGGAGGGGATAAAAGGGTTAGAATTTTTCGTGATTTTTTTTTTCAGTGAAATATGAGGTAAAGTTCTCAGCTGAGAGGGTTGCATGGTAAAGGGGGGGGCTTTGGGAGATTTGAGGAGGGATGAAAAGGTTTGGAGAACCCTCTAGAGTTGAATGGTATAATGAATCAATTACGGGGATATAAAAGGATTGCCTGGCCATCTTTCTGCCTATTCCACCAGCAGTTAGGGGCCAGTTGAGATTGTGTATCTTTAATTTGTAGTAGATCGGTCAGCTCGGTTTCATGATTTTCTAAAGCTGTTCAGCAGCACATGAGTAGGAGCAGTCCAAGACTGAGGCTTGATATGGCAGTATCAGTAATAGGATAAGGGGGCAGAGGATTAAAAAGAAGAATATAGTATAGAATTAAACAGGTTCACCAAGAGGTCAAAACAGGAAAGGGAAAATATAGCCTGGGAAAGAATTGAGGGGGTAGAGAGATTGGAGGTGACAGCAAAAACAAAGAACAAAAGGGTTAGGAGTTGCAAGGCAGGGGGAGAATTGGAATGACAACAAGTTATAATCAGATAAAGGAATTTCAGAGTTCATGAACATAAATGTGGAACACTTGTGGATGGTGACAAGGTCAGAGGTATGATCACCTCAACTACCTTACTTTCTGGATTGGGACTTGATATCGTGGGCAGGTTGCACCTTTGAATAGTAGGGCTTCATTTTTATTGTGATTTGAATTATATGGAGCTGGATGATATATACTTGTGTTCATCAAAGACCTTCGGAGTAGCTCTGGCTAGTGATTTGTGGGGGAGTGGGGGGCATTGTTATTCAGAGAAAGCCCTCATTGGTGTCCTGGGCCAAGCCCAAGAAGCCCCTCTGGGTCAGAGCAATGCTGCTTGTAGGCTCCAGGTGCCTCTCATTGGTCCTTGGTCCCTGAGCTGGCAAGTTTCAATGAGTTAGGCTCCTGGGTCAGGCTGTTCTGGCTCAGTGCCTTCTCTAGTGACTACAGACTTCTGGCTACATCTTTGTGTGGACCTGAGTTAGGAGAATGCATTCGCTGTGGTTACTCCCTGGATTTCTTGCTCGTTACTCAGTCTGACGTTCTTTTTTCTTTCTTGCTGGATTAACTGTGGGACAGAGCTGGGCTGTTCTATTCCTGCCACTTTGCCATTTTAAGGAGGGTCTGAATTAGAATTTTTGACGAGAGGTAGCATGTTAAACTAAATACAGAGTTGGCTTTGGAGTCAGGAAGGTCTGGTTCAGATATTGCCTTTGACGTAATTGTGGCCCAGGGTGAAAGTTACACCTACAACCATGCAATGGTTGTCTTGCCCACCTTCCTCTTGCCCCTTTTCCATGATTGCACATGTATAACGAATACCAAATTGCTTACTGTCTCAAAAGATGGGGGGAAGTAAAGGAGGCAGGAATGGGGAAAATTTGGAACTCAAAATATTTTTTAAATGAATGTTAAAAATTGTCTTTATGTGGAATTGGGGAAAAAATATTATTTTTAAAAACCACTGCTGCACATATTCCACACCTGTCATATTAAATCAGTCACACTGAGATTTATATATCTTTATTAATCTTTAGTTATAGTTTTTGAATGGCAGCTCACAAATGCGGTTTTATTATATGTTGGGGGGGTGTTTATTGATTAAACTTTTGGATGCCCCAGGTGACTCTCTAAAACTAGGAGTTTCAGAACGGCTGCAAATCTGTATTGGTGGAAGGAGTTTCCTCAATGGAAATTTCCTGTACCAGCTGAAATCCCAGGCACATCTGGTTCTCCACTCCCCACAAAAAGAATAATTGATCTGAATTTGTCTCTCTTCATTATCTTTTTCCCCAATACTTACGAATTGCATTTCATTCACCTTCTTCCCTATTTAGGCAACATGTAAGTCCCATGATTCATAAATTTTCATCTTGTGTTACAGCTGGTCTGCTGACTCCTGATCCTCGTGTCAAAGAACGGAAGAAACCAGGCCAAGAGGGAGCCCGAAGGAAATTCACCTGGAAGAAACGCTAAGTCTTATTCAGAGAAAAGGATTGACTCTGCTGGGCAGCACTTTTCTTTTTTGATATGTGTAGTTTATTTTCAAACTATATGATGTCAATATATACAACTATATATGTCAATTATACACATACATATTACTATCCAGCCTGTCTTTCTTTATTTTTAAAATCCTCTTGAAAAATTATTTTAGAAACATATTTTATAGAATATTAGAACTGAAGGGAATTTTAGAAAATATCCAATCCAACTCCCTCATTTTGCAAATGAGGAAATTGAAACCAAAAAAAAATTTTTTTCATTACTTGATACCTTCTCCCTGTCTCCCCTCTCAAACAAAAAAAATTCATTGCCTGCTGGAAAACTTGAGTAATGAGCATCCCCTTTACAAAGCTGCTTTTCAGGGCCATATTTGAATCTTTTTCAGCTTTATAAAGTCTTCCCAAAGAACTTACATCCTGGTTGCATAGGCTTTGATAATTCCACATAAGTAGGACTTTTGGGGAAGCCTCTAACTATAATGTTTGGAAAACTTTTTACTTTAATAGAAAGAATGAATGGAAAGCATTTATTAAGCACTTACTATGTGCCAGGCACTGTGCTTTAAGCATTGGAGAAACAAATATAAAAATAAAATCATCCTTCTCAAGGAGCTTGTATTCTAATGAAGGGGGAGAGTAGTGGCCAGGGAAGGGAATTGTGGTCTGAGAAATCAGAAGTCATGGAAAGGTGGTGAGTGGAATAATAAAGCAGTGCATTAACACACCCTTCCAGAAGCTATGATAGTGGTGATTTGATTACAGTTCTCAGGGAAAGACAGAAGGGAGGGAATAAATAGAAAGGTGTGGGAAATGGCTAAAGATGAGAATTCATGGTCCCAGGGAGTACAGAGAGGCTGCATGGCCTCTGATGTGAAATAGGAACAGCAGGGCAGGAAAGGCCTGGGTGAAGATAAGGATGTGTGGTCCCAGGAAGCACATAGCCGAGTAGCTTAGGAAGAGTGCTGGAGTCAGGACCTGCATTCAGATTCTGGCTTTTCCACTTACCACTTGTATAACCTTGAATAAGTCCCTTAATTTCTCTTGAGTCTCAGTTTCCTCATTTGTAAAACAAAGGTATTGAACTAGGTGATATTTGGGATTCCTTCTAGCTCTTAGCCTACAATTTTAAAAATAAAATTCCATTACACTGAAAAGATAGTCATTATAATAAAAAAATTTTCCTGTAAGTAGTCCAGAAGCTTAGTTCTGTCCATGTCATGTCCTTACAATACGTTCCACGGGCTCACTTTTGCCACTGGAATCAAATATTAGCTCCTGTTTGTCATTTAAAGCCCGTCATGATCTGACCCAAACCTAAGTTTCCAGTCTTATTACGTATCATTCCCCTTCATTCACACGCTGTGGTCCAACCAAACTGGACACCTTTCTCATACCTAGCACTCCACATTCCTTCTCCCTGCCTTTGTATTGGCTGACCCCCATGCCTGGAATTAACTCCCACCTCACTTCTGCTTAGAACCCCCAACTAACTTAAAAGTTTATGTTACTAAGTCTCTCTGAGCTCTACTTCATTTCTTCCCCGCTCCAACTATGCCTTCCTCCCAAAATTTTTTGTTTATATATACACATACACATGCATATATACACATGTGTATATACATGATATGTACATGTCATCTCCCCTAACTAAATTAGAAGTTTCTTCATATTTCCAACACCTCACTCATAGTAAAGTGCTTAACAAATGCTGTTGATTGAATGAATTAAAACACTTGTTGGCAGGGAACTGTGCTGCTTACCATGAGGACCACAAAGGTGACTAAGATACATGGTTTCTGGACTTTACAGTCTATTGGGTGTTGGAAAAATATGAAATCTTCAGGTGGGTGTTCTCTCTATTCAGAAACTTCCATCCATTTTTAATGTAGATTACATATGACAAAGCCATTAGGTGGCACTCTCAGAGTAGCTTACACATCTTTACAAAGTTTTAGTATACTAACTGCTATACAGACATTGAGTATGTGCAACCACAGTGAGGAAAAACGATGACCAGGCTCCCTTTTGAGGTGATACGAAATATATGCCAGAAAAATTGTGGGCTTTTATGTGAAGAAATTTTAAAAAAAAAAACCTGGAGATTATGAAGCAAAGGGAATGGAGGCTCAGAAAAGCCAAGTGAGTTACGTGCAAACCTACAAGTGAAGTAAAATCTTTTTGTGAAAACAATCCATCTCTATAGCAAATGTATTCCTTTTTTGTTTTCCTTGAACTCTATTGTACTCTAGAAAAGATTGAATCCTCTTCAGAGAAGGTTTCACAGTGTGAACTACATCAGCCTATGTCAAATAGGAAAAATATATAGAGATCTTCCCATAGTTTCATCTAATTTTCATTGAAACTTGTGTTTCCCTGAGCATGCTGTCATTACTTCATGAGGTTAACTATTCCTTAAAACTTTTCTCCAGTACCGACCTGGATTTCATTTTTTGTAACTGCAAAATGTCCTTTGGGGTGAGAAGGTATGTTTTGCCCTGCGTGAAGGTAGTATTATATTAATATTCCATATAAATTTTACCTTAACAAAACTAATTACTAAGCATTGAAGACTCATGCAAGCATAAATTTTAATACTCTTTCTGCCACCCAATCTTTGGGTGACCTTGGGTAAGACACCCTCCTGTTTCAGTTCCTTAGCTAAGAAATGTTGATAATAAATTCTCATTGCCTTCTTCTTAGAGATATACAGTAGAGTGGACTATCAAGGCTTAATGAATGACTACTGTATACCCATAGCTGTCCTAGGTACTGTGAGAGCCACCTTTCATCGAACCTTATAATTCAGTTGGGGAGACAAGATTAAGACAGAACAATAGCATGTTTCTGCAGTAATTTCCTCAACCAAAATACTATGAAGTACTTGGTGAAAGAATTTTTATTTCTCACCACACAATTAGAGAGTAAATCCTGAATCATATGGTACAGAAAAAAAAATCATGGAAATTCAGAAAATGGAGGGGTTAATTTGCGCTAAAGTATTCAAAACTTCATGGAGGAAGTAGAACTTTGGTATTTCCTTCACATACTTTTATACACACAAGGATACTCTCAATATAATGTAGTTCATTCTCTTAAAAATTTTTATGGAGATGAGAAAGGAGGTATGTGATTTTCTAGTTAGAAGTTTTTTCAATAATCTTTTTTTGTAATTTTTTAAGGGGACATTAACCCTAAAGAATTTGTGGGTCAAACAATAAGTCACAGGAACCATAATTGAATTAAAGATAATAACAATAAAACAATATACCAGAATTTGAGGGCTGCAGCCAAAGCAGTTCTTAGGGGAAAATTAATAACTCTATATGCATTCATCAACAAAATACAGAAAGATAAGACCAACAAATTTAAAAAGCCCAATTAAACACCAAAATGGAAATTCTGAAAACAAAAGAAGAGATAAACAAAATGGAAAGCAAAAAAAAAGTTGTTGAGGTGTGTAGTATGCTAGTAAAACTAATAACCTAAATGAAACATGAAATATAAAATGTCTTAATTAACAGGGGAAAAAAGTTGAATAAAGCACAAATGAGCTACCAAAGGAGAAAAGGGGATATAATCAGGTGTATTTACAAGTAAATTCTATCAAATATTTAAAGAACAATTAATTCCCATATTACATATGCTATTTGAAAAAATATTAAAAGAAGTTCTACCAAATTCCATCATTTGATACAAATACTGTTGTGATGCCTAAATCAAAGAGACAGAACAGAGAAAGAAAACTATAAACCAATATCAGTGATAAACATTGATGCAAAAATTTTAAATAAAATAGTAGCAAAGATTTATACACTTAAGCCAGGTTGGATCTAAACCAGGAACGTAAAATTTGTTCAAAATTAAGAAACCTATCAATATAATAGACCATGTCGATAACAAAAAATACAGTTATATCAGTTGATACAGAAGAGTAACACCCATTCTTGTTGTGCACACATGCACGCGTGCAGGTGCACAGACACACACACACACACACACACACACACACACACACACACACACACAAATAGAGGAATAAGTGGACCTTTCCTTAAGATGGTAGGTGGTATCTTTCTAAAACCAAGAGCTAGCTTAACATTCCACTAGCTGTATCTGCCTGTATCCACAAGTAGCACAATGACATTGCTCTTTATCAGTAAGTTTTTGAGCCTCTACCCTTCTTTTTTCCCCTTTAGTCATTTTTCCCTTGTTTAGTCTAGTAGCATCTTTCTCGTACTCCCTGATATTTCAGAGATCACCCACAGAGGCACAGCAATCACATCTGTCAATTCTTTGTCCTAGGAAATAGTTTCTCAGAGCCTCCTGACATGAACTCATTGAGGACAACTAGAAGCTTTCTCAATTCCTTGTCACTTATCTTGAGTTTCTACTCCTTGCCAACTGTTTTTTTCTGTCCTTTCTAGTTTAAAGATCATTGCTGGGAGGAAAAGTCAGAAGCAAATTCTTGGTTCACCTTTTTCATCATTCTCTGTTACCACAACCCCATCATCTTGAATAATGGTCCTACAACTCCTTTGATAATCCTTTTTGCACCCAAACATCTTAAAAGAAATCCAACAAAAATAATTTTTGTCATCCTCATTCCATACTTTAGAACTCTTGACATTACTCTTACAAAATCATATACTTGTTTATATCAGTCTTCCATTATTTTGTGGGTGTCTTCTACAAGTCTCTTTTAAATCTGTGTACCTTTCCTGTTTTCCACTCAAAGGATTGATTTCCATATGTATTTTCATAATTTCATTCTTTTGAGCTTCCCATAACTCTTGTATAGTTTTAGACCACTGGCTCCTACTTGCCCTGCCCACTTGCAGAATAAAGAAGAGTCAGCTTTATTCTACATTCTGTTGTCCAAAGGAAGAGCAGGAGTGAAGCCAAAAGGTCTCTGCTTTCCTGGCTGCTAGGTAAAGAGAACAGATATAAGAAGCCCCTGCTCTTCAACACATCAGGGAGTGAAAGAGAGTAAAAGCAGGATTTAAAAGCCTCTGCTTTCTTGCCTGCTGGGTAGACAAAGAAAAGAGAACCGAAGTGCCCGAAGCCAGCTACTCAGCTCCACAGGAAAGAGAGTGAAGGAGATCATGAGAATTGACCAGCTCCAGAGGAGATACCTCAGAAGACCTGTATTTTTTTTAAAAAGTTTTATTTATATATTTTGTTTTTGCATTGCCAAAATACCCTTCCCAGAGAGCCATCCCTATTAAAGACTTTAATAAAACAAAAAGAGGAAGAGAGAAAAAAATCAGTAAACCAACAAGAGTGGGAAAAAAAAGCTCACATTATACACAAAATTCCACACCTGTGGACCTGTCCTGTCCCACACTAGTCACCTTTACATGTGAAGTTGAGAAAATCTTTATTTTTGAATACTTTTATTGATAGCTTTTGTTCTTACATCACCTAAATTTCCCCCTGAATTCTTCCCACTCCTCAGAGACCATTTTATATAACAATGAACATATTAAAGGAAAAAAAATTAAGGGGGAAAATCAGCAAAACCGATTAATCCATAGGAGAAAAAATCTGGAAATAGATGTCATATTCTATACCTGTGGACCTCTCATCCCTGCAGGGCAGTTGTGGAGGAAGATGGGGGAAGAGAATAGTGAGAAAACACTTTAAAGCTTTGCCTGTTTTCATTCTAGTTAGGTCAAATGCCAGAGCCCCCAGTTCTGCTCAGGTCCTTGGGGTTTATTGGCAACACAGCACCAATCTCTTTTTTTTTTTAATTTACTTCCATAAGATTTTGAGTTCCAAATATTCTCCCCATCTGTCTCCTCCCCCCCACCTCAAGATGACGTGCAGTTGGATATAGGCTCTACATATATGTTCATATTGAACCTATTTTCACATTAGTCATGTAAAGAAAAACATCTTCTCTTTTCCAAGTTCTGAAGACAGTCTGTTTCTTGTACATGAGGAACCTTGTACCTGTTACTTTAGATGTTCAGTGCTCTTCTCTTTCCTTCTCTGTATTACATCCTTCACCCCCAACCTTCTGGCATAGGATAGAGTTCCCCTCTGACTCTTCATTTGAGTCTTTTTTTGTTTCCTTCTTGCAATACTTCTTTCATTTTCTTTCATTTTTTTTTGGGGGGGGGGTTAAGTGACTTGCCCAGAGTCACACAGCTAGTGAGTGTTATGTGTTGGGATTAAGTGACTTACCCAGAATCACACAGCTAGTGAGTGTTATGTGTCTGAGGTCACGTTTGAACTGAAGATCCTCCTGACTCCAGGGCCAGTGCTCTATACACTGCGCCACCTAGCTGCCCCTTTTTTCATTTTCTTAAGAAAACTTCATTCTCCCTGATAACCTAGAAAATTAGAGATTTAATAATTGCTAGTATTTAGACTGTCTACCAGCTTTCATTTTTTTCTACTAGAACAGTTAACCAACTTCTTTTTTTACTTTTTTATTTAATATTTTATTTTCTCCAAGCAGATGTAAAAACAATTCTTAACATTCATTTTTAAAAATTTTTGAGTTCCTGATTCTCCCTCCTTCCCTTCCTTTCACCCCCTCTGTTTTAAGAAGGCAAGCAATTTGATATAGATTATACATGTGTAGTCATGCAAAATATATTTCTATATTAGTCATGCTGTGAAAGAAAGACCAAAAAAAAAAACAAGAGAAAAAAAGTTTTTAAAAGTACGCATCAATCTTTATTCAGACTCTATCAGTTCCTTCTCTGGAGGTGAATGGCATTTTTCATCATACGTCGTTCAGAATTGTCTTGGATCATTGTATTGCTGTAAATAGTACAGTTGATCATCCTTTGAATATTGCTGCTATTATGTACAATGTTCTTCTATCTCTGCTCTCTTCAATTTGAATAAGTTCATGTAAGTCTTTCCAAGTTTTTCTGAGTTTATCCTACTAGTCATTTCTTACAGTACAATAATATTCCATCATGATCACATACCATAACTTGTTCAGCCATTTCCCAATTAATGGGTAACCCCTCAATTTCCAATTCTTTGCCACCACTAAAAGAACTTATAAATATTTGTGTACATATAGATCCTTTTCCTTTTTTTTTTTTTTAACTCTTTGGGATACAGACCTAGTAATGCCACTGCTGAATCAAAAGGGTGTGCACAGTTTTATAACCCTTTGGGCATAGTTCCAAATTGCTCTCCAGAGTGATTGAATCAGTTCACAACTCCACTAATAATGCATTAGTGTCTCAATTTTCTCACATTCCCTCCAACAATTCTCATTTTCCTTTTCTGTCATATTAGCCAATCTAATATTTTTTTTTATTTCTCTAACCAATAGTGATTTAGCGTATTATTTCGTATGACTATATGTAGCTTTGATTACTTCATCTGAAAACTGCCTGTTCATATTCTTTAACCATTTATCAATTGGAGATTGGCTCAATTCTCTACATATTTGAGAAATGACATCTTTATCAGAGAACCTCACCTCAAAAATTTTTTCCTAGTTATAATTACTGTATATTTCCTTCCATCCTGTTTCTCCCTCTGTTTATCCTACTCTCTCCTTTCATCCTGTACATCCTCAAAAGTGTTTTGTTTCTGACTTTTACCTCCCCCAATCTGCCCTCCCTTCTAACACACATACCCCTTCTCTTATCCCCTTTCCCTCCTACTTTCCCTGTAAGGTAATATAAATTTCTATATCCAACTGAGTGTGTACATTATTCCCTCTTTGAGTCAATTCTGATGAAAGTAAGATTAAAGCTCTTCCCACCTCCCTTATCTTCCCTTCCACTGTAGACACTCTTTCCTGCTTCTTTTATGTGAAATAATTTACCCCAATCTACTTCACCCTTTTGTCTTCTAGTACATTCCTTTTTCTCACCCCTTAATTTTATTTTTTAGATATCACATCATATTCAGTTCACACCCATGTCCTCTGTCTAACATATATTCCTTCCAACTGCCCTAATAATGAGAAAGTTCTTAGGAGTTGTAAGTATCATCTTTGCATATAGGAATGTAAGCAGTTTAACCTCATTGAATCCTTAATGATTTCTCTTTCCTGTTTGCCTTTTTATGTTTCTCTTGAGGCTTGTATTTGAAAGTCAGATTTTCTATTCAGCTCTGGTCTTTTCATTGTGAATGCTTGAAAATCATCTATTTCATTGAATGTCTATTTTTCCCGCAAGGAATCCGTCAGTTTTGTTTTTTCTTTTTTGAGGGGGGGCAGGGGGCGGAAATATTGTCTTAAAATTTTTTAAATACTCAGTTTTGGTGGGTAAGTGATTCTTGGTTGTAATCCTAGCTCTTTTGCCTTCCAGACTGACCATATTGCAAGTCCTCTGGTCCTTTAATGTAGAAGCTACAAAATCTTGTGTTATCCTGACTGTGGGTCCACAGTATTTTAATTGTTCCTTTCTGGCTGCTTGCATTATTTTCTCCTTGATCTGGGAATTCTGAGATATGGCTGTAATATTTCCTGGAAGTTTTCATTTTGGAATTTCAGGAGATAATCAGTGGAGTCTTTCAATGTCTATTTTGTCCTCTGGTTCTAGAATATCAGGGCAGTTTTCTTTGATAATTTATTAAAAGATGACATGTAGGCTCTTTTTTTTTTAACCATGGCTTTCAGATAGTCCAGTAATTCTTAAATTATCTCTCCTCAATCTATTTTCCAGGTCAGTTGTTTTTCAAATGAGATATTCCACATTTTCTCCTATTTTTGTCATTCTCTTTTACTTTGTTTTATTGTTTCTTGATGTCTCATGGAGTCATTAGCTTCCACTTGCCCAATTCTAATTTTTTTTTTCAAGGTTTATTAAAGATCTGCCATATTAGCCAGACTCTTAAGGAATCTGAGCCCCAATTAAGGAATTATGTTCTTCAGTGAGCTTTTGTACTTCTTTTTCCATTTGGCCAATTCTGCTTTTTTAAGGTATTTTCTTCAGTGGGTTTTTGTGCCTCTTTTCCATTTGGCCTTAAAGTTTTTGAAGTTATTATTTTCTCCAGTATTTTTTTGTTCCTCTTTTACCAAGCTGTTGACTATCTGTGGGCTGAGAGCTCTGGAAGCTGCCACTGCCACTGCTGCTGGTTTGCTGGGACCTGGCCTGTGCTGGACTACACTCACATCCCATCCCAGTGGGACAGACCTTTTCTTCTGACCTTCTTTGTCATCTTGGGCTGGAAAATTGTTTCACCTCATCCTTTTGTGGGTTCTTTTACTCCAGAATTTGTTTTGAGGCTTTATTTGAAGTTTTTTTGGAGGGGTATTTGGGAGAGCTAAGGGGCAACCCTACCTTTTCTCTACCATCTTGGCTCTACCTTCACCTGCCAACTTGTATTTTGTGCATAAAAATACTAATAATAATCATGACAGCATTTTTAAGATTTGCAAAGTGTTTTGCATATGTTATCTAATTTGCTTTTTACAACAACTCTTATGGGATAGGTATCATTTTACATTATCATTTTACAGAAGAAGAAACTGAAGAATCATATAGTTAGTGTCTGAAGCAGTATTTGAATTCAGGTCTTCCTGAGTCCATATCCACCCTAGTCTACCTACAATGTCTTAACTGCGTACACAAATTTTAATTACCTATGAAAGCCATAAAAAGAATATGGTGACCAGTACTTGATCAATATATAAATTTATGTTTGGGCATAACATTGGCTTAACGCCCAAGCTCGTTTCTAAGTAGAAAACCAAAAATATCCACCAATCAGTAGTGATGTATTCTCTAGCTTCTCCCCCCTTTGTTTTCTATAATAACTGCAAAAATTTTACAGGTTCTACTAGCGCTTAGCAGGAATCTGCTAAACTGTGTAGCTGCTGCCTCCAGACTGAAGATTGTCCCTATGTGTAATTATTCATTATGATTGATTAAACTACTGCCGTTAATCAGTCTGGAGATATGGCCTCTTCCTTTGGCATAAAAAGGACACCAACGTATAAACGGGCGAGGTACAGGGTTCCCTAGCTAGGGGAATTCCAGACCTTACAGAGGCACAGAATTCTCTAGCTCAAAAAGAGAGGTCTTCTCCAGGCCTCCACAGGACTTCTCATCCTTCACCAAATGTTGGCCTGTAGAATCCCATGTATGGGGAGTTGAAGGAAAACTGGCATCTCTGGTGTGAGGGCTTGCTGAGTCTATTTGAGGGCTGCTCAGTCATATTTGGTGTCTACTTGGCACTCAGCTCTCACCTGTGGCTCTAAGAAGCTTAACACATGCAGTGGCCACACTTTGGTAAACTATTTCATCAGTCAAACTAAACCAAGTTGAAGGTAACCAACCAACAGGCTTTAGACTCAGTGGGTTGGGAGGTGTCTACCTGAAGCACATGAATATTTCCCCTGTTGGAATGGGCAGATGAGAACAATTTGTTCCAACGTCCATAAAGGTGACTGAAGCAGATGAGTGGAATGCTTAGAACTTGGTCAGACATTGAAGACCCCATGGTCATCCACGGCATCCGCAGCGATCACCAGTCATCTCGACTTTTGTCTTGCAGTTGGACTTTGATGACTCTGGAAGAGAGAGAGAGCCTGATGACTTTGTGAGCTCTGCCTCACTTAAATCCAATTCTTGCAGAAGTCAAGACATCACCCCATGAAGTCTTTGGTCCTCTTCGAAAACAAAGGAAAAACAATGTCTCAAGCCCATGTACCACCCGGGATGTGTCATAATTTGTCATTGTCCTTCCTTCAATGAGATGCCTAAAACTGAGTAACATATTCCAATATCTCCTCCAAAGTTGAATCAATAGCATAGTCTACCCAGAAAATGGGAAAGGTAAAGGAAAGGAATGAATATTATCGCATTTTATCCTCACAAGAACCCTGTGAGGTAGGTGCTGTTATAATCTTTATTTTACAGGTGACGAAACTGAAGTAAATGAAACTTAAGTGACTTGCCCAGGGTCACACAGCTAGTAAATGTCTGAGGCCAGATGTGACCTTGGGTTTTCCTGATGTCAGGAGCCACAAGCTGTCTCTACGTATGACAATAATCTCCCAATAGACTATGAACTCTTTGAGAGCAAGGACTATTTTTTTGCCTTGGTATCCCCAGTGCTTAACACAGGCTCTGGCACATAGCGGTCATTTAATAAATTATTATTGATTGACCATCTCTCCTCTGAATACAGTGTTTCTATTAATGTAGCCCAGTTATATATTTTTTCTTTACTATAATCTCACACTCATTGAACTTGCCATCCACCAGACCTCCTTTTACAGGTTTGCTTAGCCCTATCCCATTCCTGAACTTACAGACTCGAGTTTTTTAACCTATAAACCTTTGCATTTACCTCTATTAAATTTCATCTTATCAGATTTAGCCCATCATTTCCAACTGTTGATCTTTTTATCGAAATCATCTAACTCAGTGCCTTTATTTAACATGTAATAGGTATGGCTGACATTGGCCAAGTTTACCTATAGGGGAGGCATCTAAGGAACAGTTAAGTGATTTGCCCAGAATCACATGACTAGTAAAGTCAGGACTGTCATCTGTCTCCTAATATAGTATACCTTTTCCAGTACTCCAGACTAATATAAAGTTAGATAATGCACATATATAAAACAAATTCCAAACACAGATATAAATGACTTGGATTATGTCTTTTGGATTTTTAATTTTTGACTTTTGGATTGCTCATGTGCTTCTCCAAATCATTAACATATTAACACGTTAACTATTCAACCATAAATCCAAATGCAGTTATAATCTCTGTTGTGATCATCTCTGTTCTGAAGCTTGATAAAACTTCAGGACAGAAAAGAAAACAGGGAAATTTGAAAATGAAAAAAATAACACTTAAAAGGGAAAGTGTTTTAGCTAAAAGGCTCAATAAATCTTGGGACAACTTTAGCTACAGAAATATTCAAAAGGAATGAAATTTTGTTTCTATTACACATTATATTTATGTCATTCTTGAAAGTGAGCGTGTGTTGGTTAGATGATTCATTTAAAGTCCTAAGGAGACTTGTCTGGTAATTTTATTCTGTTTTAAAGCCCTATAAAGGTTTCTGCTCTGCATTGTTTAACCACAAGATGGAGTAGTTTACAACCTAATGAAATTAGGAACTGCACTTGAAAGGCAACCTTGAAGAAATAAGACAGGAAATGAAGTTTTTTCCTCTCCTGATTTTAATCTGGATTCATATTTTTTAACACCTGTTGAAAGCACCATAAGTACTGATCAAACTTTTTGGAAATCCTTTTCTGCAGTTGAATAATCTAAATTCTGTTTTAATGATCTTTCACAACAGTTTTCTGAATTGTGATGATCTTAGTTTCACTGCCTATTAAATTCCTTCCTTTTGTAAAAGATGTAAATTGGTATGAGAGAGATCATAAGCAAAACATAATACTGTGTGTCACCATTTTCAGTGGGGAAGAACTCTTGAACTCCAAAGCCTTAGTCATTATATTAATGTGTTTAGAGCTATGTTCTCATATCCCCCACCCCACTGCCAGATTCTTTAAAAATAAAATTGTCATTTGAGTGTTGACAATCACATTTATATTCAGAACAATGAACTAGTAATACTAATCTTGTGACTGAATTATGAGTGATGAGACTGGGCAACTAAGCTTATTTTAAGCAGTTATAATTGAGTAGTTACACTACTATATTGTTAGTATTGACATTAAACATTTAGATAATATACAGGAAAGCTTCATTTCCCCCAAGATGGGGAGAAGGGTTGTAATAATAACAGCTAGCATTATGTAGCACTTTTTAAATGAAAAGCACTTTACAAATGTTATCTCATTTGATCCTACAAGAACCCTGAAAGGTGGGTGTTATTGTTATCCCCCTTTTTACAGATGAGAAAACTGAGGCAGACACAGGTTAAGTGACTTGCCCAGGATGACAAATCTGATAAGTGTCTGAGGCAGGATTTAAACTCTGATTTTCCTGACCCCAGGGCCAGTGCTCTCTCCATTGTTCCTTCTAATTGCCTCTAAAATCTACAAAGGTTTGTCATTATGACAACCAAGGCCTTTTTAGAAAGATGTACAGGTTCCATTAATTTTGCCTGTTAACTAAGCTTAGTCACAGTAGGTTGAATGAGCAGATACTTAATCATATACTGGTATGCTTTACTTGAAAATAAAACAGAAGAGGTCTGTGCTAAAGGAAATGCAATTTTACAGGATCATTTCTCAAGGTATCCAAAAGAAGGGAATATTCCAAAAGTGTAGGGGAAAAAATTCGTGGACCTTGTTATTTTGTGTGTGTGTGTGACACATAAAGGCAACTTAGAACTTATCAACAGCACTCATCGTACCAAATGACCCACAGGCAATTCTACAAGCCATGTATAAGATACTATACTAGATGCTGGTGATACATTGGTGAAACAAAATGGATCCTGCTATCGAAGAACTTATGTTTTACTAGAGAGATGTCGTGTGTACACAAATAAGTAAGTACAGAATAATTTTAAAAGGAAAAGAGTACAATTATTTGGAAGATAACAAATTTTCATTGAGAAAGTGGCATTTGAGCTGTGCTCTGGAGTAAGGTAGGCATTCTGAAAAGTGGAAGTGAGAAGAGAGTACATGCCAGACATGGGGCACTACGTGTACAAAGGCATGGGGTGGGAGGTGGGGGTGCCAAATTTTCATGTAAATAATTACACATGCATTGAGGGCATCCACGGAAAAGGTATGATTAAGAGAACAGGCAGTTTTCCACAAATGACTTTCCACAGTAGACTACAACCTTACATTCACATAATTGATTAAAAGATGTAGATGATAGAGGATCTCACAGTGCTTATTGTTTGTTGACTCCAAAAAAGCATGTGATTCAGCAAGCGAAATGTCACCTCAAACATTGTGTCTCGTGTGTATCAAAGCCATACAAGATACCTTAAGAGACCATAGGAACATCGAGTCAAAATTGGAGAGGGAATTCCTTCATGACTAGACAGCACTGGTGAAGGAAGAATCCCTTCTGCCCCAATACTGACCCTAATTGCCTCAGAGGGATGTAAAAATGTGCTCATCTGAAATGTTTTATAATTTTACATTCCTATCAAACCTGTGCTTTCAACTTCATATCTCTTCCCTTTTAATTTTTGTTTATTCGTATGCAGAACCTTAAGACTAGCATCTGATCAGTCAGCAACAGTTTTAATTTATACTCTGTCAGGGATTGAGGACATAGGAACATGAGAATTTTCATGCTACCTACCCAAAAGAAATAGAAAAAAGAGAAGAGGAAGGAGAAGGATTCTTCCTACTGAGACCTGGACAATGTCTGAATATAGCTGTAGGTCTTATTATAAGTATCTGATCTTATTTCCTATGTGATACCACCCTAGAGTCATTGGGATACACATTTGGAACCACTGAAACTACTAAATCCAGTAGTGAAATTCTTTGCAAAATAAAATGCTTAGAAAGACTAAAGCATACAGAAGCAATAAATGTATAAAGCCAACTGAGCTGACAGTAGTAAAAGTACTTTAAGGTAAATGGAAAACCTATGAGCTACTCTGAACTTCAATTTCATTCAATCTGATTTCAGAGGAAAATACAGTGACTAAAGCTTCTTGCCTTGATGCCTCATTGCAGCATAGAGGCGACCCTGAGATTATCAAAGCCTAAACTCTAGCAGGTTCTTCTAGGCTTTGACTAGCGGCCCATTGATCTGAGGACCATAATGGATAAATTTGGAGAGGCTTATCACCGAAAGAGTTGGTCAATATTTTGGGTCACACCAACACATGCAGAACCACTTATGGAAGGGTTGCAATTTGCTTCAGAGGAAGGAGTCCCCATACCAATTAACTCTTGAAATAGTGAGATATTGTAAAGGTTAGCCTACCCCATTTTCCCTAATTTCACTTCCTCCCTCTACACTGATAGATGTGAGCAAATATATGCATATATTTTATACTGGAAAAAAAGAACTGAAGCCACAGTTTCATAAACTGCAAGGGAAAGACAGATTTGTTTGTAATATCTGTTGTAAGTGAAATTTGTGCCGGAGTTGCTAGAGTCCCAACTATAGAGTCTTAGAGCTGGAAGAGACTTCTCCAAAAATCTCAGATAAAAATGAATAGTGGCACAGTAAGTTAAATGCTACCCTAAGATATTCTTGAAATGACAAGATAGATGTATTCATGGGGCAAGAGGGTTGGCTGAAAGGAAGATTTCTATAAAACATCATATTTACTGTTAATTTCATTATGGTTTTACATATGTTCTTGTGTCTCCTAAAGTTCCCATTTTGTATTGCACGTTATTCTAGGTGAGAAGGAAAAGAGATAGGTGCATCATCAACTGTTTACCTTTTCTGCCTGTTTTTCATATGTAGATAAAACATTTTGTTGTGATCCTCAAAGCAATATATAAATGTCAGATGTTACTATTCTTCACAAAGGATGATCTCTGTAGAAAACTGAATTTATTGTATATGTTTCCAGTATACATATTATAAATTCACAGAATCATGGAAGACACTTTGAGATCATCTTCCCCAATTCTCCCATTTTCTAAAGATGAGGAAACTGATTTCCAGTGAGATTAAATGATCTGTCCAAACTCAGGACAAGCTAGTTAAACACAGAGCTAAAAATATATTCTTCCTGACTTTAAGTCTGTGGGTCTTGGGTCTTTGAGTGACAGTCCTTTAAACCACTTCCAATCCCTATGGGAATTCTGAGGGGATGTAGCAGTCCACAAACACTTATAAAGCTTTTGTGTCAGGGACTGTAATATCTGGGGATATTTAAAAAAAAAAGGCAAAAACAATCTCTGCCATCAAGGAGCTCACATTCTAATGGAAAAGACAACATACAAAGAATTATGTGCATATAAGACAGATAGATAGATAGACAGACAGACAGACAGATAGATAGATATGGGTAGAAGGAAGGTAATCTCAGAGGGAAGGTACTAAGTGTGGTGGGGGAGCAGAAAAGGCCTAAAGACCTTTTTCAGAAGATGGGATTTTAGCTGAGTCTTGAAGGAGGCCAGGCAAGCCAGGAGATGGGGGTGAGGAGGAAGAGCATTCAAACATGTGAAACAGCCACTAAAAAACCATGGAACTGGAAGATGAAATCTTTTGCACAAGGGACAGCAAGAAGACAGGTGTGACCATATGATACTTAACGTATGTGGAGAGGAGTCAGGTGTAAGACTGTAAAGATGGCAAGAAGCAAGGTTGTGAAGAACTTTAAATGTCACAGAGCATTTTCTATTTGATCCTGTAGTGATCTTGGAGAGGAGGGGAATGATATGGTCATATCTGTGTTTTAGGAAAACCATTTTGAAATAGCCCTGCTTTGGAGGATTCAGCCTCCTCCTCTGAGTGTAAGTTGGGAGAATGAGCCCAGAGTCTACTTGATATATGGGGCCTTATCTGAGATAAATACTGGATCCTTAGCATTTACAGGGATCTACTAGAAAAAAAGTTTGCTATTGCCTTCCTCTCTTTGTTTTAGGTTGGAATTGTACCATTTCCTAGGGTTTTCCTTGTGAATCAGACTAATTTCTTTGTGATGATTTTTGCCTGTTTGAATGCTTTTTTTTTTTTGAACCAAGGTTATATTACAGTCAGGAATGGGGAACCTGTGGCCTCAAGGCCACGTATAGCCTCTAAGTCCTCAAATGAGGCCCTTTGACTGAATCCAAACTTCACAGAACAAATCCCCATGCAGTAAGTTGACAGGAAACAGTCAGAGAACATCTGTTCTGAATTGGGACAGGGAGGTTCTCCTCCACCATGCATTTCTGAAAGCAGGTTCACCAAACCTTTACATAGATTCACATCAGGCAGGGAATAATGTGCTCACTCTAGTGACTGGACCCTCATTGGTCAATCCCCCCAAATATACTTTTCCTCTTAAAAATTTTAAATTAAAAAATTTTATAATCTTTGGCAAATCATCTGGGGTACATTTTGAACATATTGTCCCCCAAATATAGAGTTCTGCAAATTTAAGAAAGAATGCTTTACAAGGTTTATCAGCAATTATTGCTTGCTTAGTACTTAAGAGAGGCCTGTGTTGGCGTTTTCAAAGTCCTTTTCTAACCCAAAGGCAACATGGAAAAGGAAAAAAAAAAAGGCCAAGCTTCCTACTTCAGTTTTTGTAGACATTCTTAGGATAAAATAAACTTTCCCTGAAGGAATTTAGGACACAGGGTGGGTGGTGGGTGGGGAGTGTATGTCAATTGGAAGGCACCACTCTACTTCTGTCCTCAGGTGAGAAACCAAACTGATTTGGCTTGATGTCAAACAAAGTTCAGCCACATGCCAAGTGGGCACTTGTCCACTTTCTCTTCCCCTAAAGTCCCCTCCATGCTGGCCCACACTCAAAGGCTACATTTAATGATGAAAACTTTGTCTGGGTCCTTACAAAAACATAAAATACCCACATTTCCCCACTAGGGATCCCTGAAACATAATAGAGAATGTGACTGGTGTTTCAGACAAAATCTCCAGGTATCTCTTTCTACACAGGGAACACCAACATTTTCCCAGGGATCATGGAGCGACCTTGTTGGAGGTCCAAAGAGATTTCTTCTGGATCCCCATACTAAAGAGCACCTGAAATTTTCTCAATGAATTCCTGCCTCTGCAAAGGCAATTAGAATGGAATTTGTCTTAACAATGAGACAAGTAAACTCAGTTCAAGACGAAAGAAAACAGAATCAAGCAAGGCTTGAATATATGTGGGGGTCTCCAATGGAATTAATTATTTAGGGTTGATTACTAGGGGTTTTTAGGCCCTAAGACCATCAGGATCTTACAATAAGGCAAGCACTCTATGTCTGTTTAAAATCGAAAATAAAAAAAGACAAACATTCATTTATAATCAAGGAACCAGTATTTTAAGGATCCATACTTTTCATGTTACAACTATATTTATACTAGATCAAGGCCACATGTGGCCTTTTAAGTCCTTGGGTGTAACTTTTTGACTGAGTTCAAGTTTTACAGAACAGATCCTTTTAATTGGCCAATGGGCCAGAACTGAGAGTGTATATAAAAGGCTTGAATGGACAACTCAGTCTTCCCTGGTGGCAAGGGGATAATTTCTGCCACCTGCTGCCAGACGCTGGATCTCTCCCCTCCGCCACCATGTGTGCATGAACACATGATGCCTCTGTTTCTTCTGTTACTGTTGTTTTTGTTCATTGCTGGTGTTAGCTCAATGAGTATCAGAGATGGAATGGACCAGCTCATGACCTTGTGAGCTTTGAAAGGTCAGAGGAGCCATCAAAAGTCCCCTCAGCGACAAGATCTGGTAACAGCAGTAGCTGAGTCAAGTGAGGAATCAGCCCTGAAGAGTAACCCAGTCCCACAGTGAATCAACATAGAAGCCACAACACCATGGCCTGAAAATAAGGGAGTGACTTAAAAACATCTAGAAGTGAACTAAGTAAACTAGGTAGGGAAAATATTTTGGAGCATTCACTTTAGGGTTGAACCTGTTCTCTCCAGGAACTCCTGTCTAGAGGGAAGACTCTGTTTCAGGTTTCTGTCCTTACTATACCTTCTGAATAAATATACCCTTGTAAAAGATAATTGATCTTTATCAGTTAATTTATATGGGGAAGATGTTAACTGATAGATTGATTTTCACTGCATGGGGCTCATGACAGTACTAGTGATAATACTAGAAACTATCACTCATTCCTCAGGGCTAACCCTAGAGCTCTGACAAGGGATGTAGTAGCCATGCTCTGGTAACCCGACCTGGTAGTTTGAGTATTGGATTGGAAGATGACCTCAGAGCCTCTCTGTTATTATACTGTGCCATCCTCTTTAGCTTATATCATGCCACAATAGCTTAGGTATCCTACTATCAGTGTATTCATATTATCCTGTATTCATATTACCATGCAATAGTAGCAATAAACAGAAAGATTTCCTTTAAATTCTAACAGTAGCTCTAATCCTAGTAGATGACCTTCTTTGGCTATTTTAAAGGTATGATGTTGTCTATTAGTTAAATTTGAAAGGCATCCAAGTTTCACAGCAATGGATAGAACCTGGTTTTGATTAACAGAGAATTTGGATGCATTTTCAGCAGTTGATGTATGAAAAGATGATGATGATAAAGAACAATGAACATACAATAATTAAAAGTATATTTTGTATGCAAATAGGTTAATAATGTGGTTTTAATTATCACATACATAGCCCTAACTAATGAGAGAAGCACAAAAGAAAGCCCAATACTAATTTTTTCCAATTCATCTAAATGATAAGAACATCAGAAGCTTTGTAAAAGGCTTAAGTCTACTAACATTGGTAGGGAGTTGGAAGAGATTTAGCATTTACCTGACAGTTGTTTATGTATTGCTATCTCTCATAGGGTATGTTTTCCTCCATATGCTTTTGAGTTGAAAATTTTTTTCTCCCTTTTTCTCCCCCCCCATCCTCCCCAAGATGGCGCACAATCTGACATGGGCTTTACATTTACATACCCATTAAACATATTTTCACATTAGTGAAGTTGTAAGTAAAAATTAAAACCAATAGGAGGAACTATCAGAAAGATGAAACAAAACTCAACTGAAGGTAAAAATAAGTGAGAGCGATTCGACTTCCATAGTTCTTTCTTTGGATGTGGACAGCATTTTCTATCCCGAGGCCTCTGGAGATGTCTTAGATCCTCGTAATGCTGAGAAGGGTTCAGTTTAACATTCTTAGTCATTGCATAATGTGGCTGCTATTGTATACAAAGTCCTCTTGGTTCTGCTCACTTCACTCAGCATCAGACCATATAAGTCTTTCCAGGTTTTTCTGAAGTCAGCCTGTTCATCATTTCTTATAGCACAATAGTATTCCATTACATTCATATACCACAACTTGCTCAGCCATTCCCCAATTGATGGGCATCCTCTCAATTTCCAATTCTTTGCCACCACAAAAAGAGCTGCTATGAATATTTTTGTACATGTGGGTCCTTTTCCCATTTGTTTGATCTCTTTGGGATATAGCCCTAGAAGTGCTATTGCTGGATCAAAGGGTATGCACATTTTTGTAGCCCTTTGGGCATAGTTCCAAATTGTTCTCCAAAATGGTTGGATCATTTCACAACTCCACCAACAATGTATTAGCGTTCCAATTTTCCCACATCCTCTCCAACATTTATCATTTTCCTGTTTTGTCATGTTGGCCAATCTGATAGGTGTGATGTGGTACCTCAGAGTTGTTTTGATTTGCATTTCTCTAATCAATAATGATTTAGAGCATTTTTTCATATGACTATAGATGGCTTTAATTTCTTCATCTGAGAACTGTCTGTTCATATCCTTTGACCATTTATCAATTGGGGAATGGCTTGTGTTCTTATAAATTTGTCTTAATTCTCTATATATTTTAGAAATGAGGCCTTTATCAGAGAGACTGGTTGTAAAAATTCTTTCCCAATTTTCTACCTTCCTTCTAATCTTAGTTGCATTGGCTTTGTTTGTGCAAAAACTTTTCAATTTAATGTAATCAAAATTATCCATTTTGCTTTTCATAATGTTCTCTATCTCCTGTTTGGTCATGAATTCTTCTGTTCTCCATAGATCTGATAGGTAAACTATTCCTTGTTCTCCCAGTTTACTTATGGTATCAGCCTTTATATCTAAGTCCTGAACCCATTTTGACTTTATTTTGGTATATGGTGTGAGATTTGGGTCTATGCCTAGTTTCTGCCATACTCTTTTCCAGTTTTCCCAGCAGTTTTTTTCAAAGAGTGGGTTCTTATCCCAGAAGCTGGGGTCTTTGGGTTTATCAAATAATAGATTACTATAGTCATTGACTACTGTGTCTTGCATATTTAACCTATTCCACTGATCCACCTCCCTATTTCTTAGCCAGTACCAAGCAGTTTTGATGATTGCTGCTTTATAATACAATTTAAGATCTGGAATTGCTAGGCCACCTTCCCCTGCATTTCTTTTCATTAGTTCCTTTGATATTCTGGACCTTTTGTTTTTCCAAATGAATCTTGTTATTATTTTTTCTAACTCTATAAAATAATTTTTTGGTAGTTTGATTGGTATGGCACTGAATAAGTAAATTAGCTTAGGTAGGATTGTCATTTTTATTATATTAGCTCGGCCTACCCATGAGCAACTGATGTTTTTCCAATTATTTAGATCTGATTTTATTTGTGTGAAAAGTGTTTTGTAATTGTGTTCATAGAGTTCCTGGGTTTGTTTCGGGAGGTAGACTCCTAAATATTTTATAATGTCTACAGTAAGTTTAAATGGGATTTCTCTTTCTATCTCTTGCTGTTGGGCTTTGTTGGTAATATATAGAAATGCTGATGATTTATGTGGGTTTATTTTATAGCCTGCAACTTTGCTAAAGTTGTTTATTATTTCAAGTAGTTTTTTACTTGATTCTCTAGGATTCTCTAAGTATATCATCATGTCATCTGCAAAGAGTGATAGCTTTGTTTCTTCTTTGCCTATTCTAATGCCTTCAATTTCTTTTTCTTCTCTTATTGCTAAAGCTAAGGTTTCCAGTACAATATTGAATAACAGTGGTGATAATGGACATCCTTGTTTCACCCCCGATCTTATTGGAAATGCTTCTAGCCTGTCCCCATTACATATAATGCTTGCTGAAGGTTTTAGATAGATGCTATTTATTATTTTAAGGAAGACTCCATTTATACCTATGCTTTCTAGTGTTTTTAATAGGAATGGGTGTTGTATTTTATCAAAAGCTTTTCTGCATCTATTGAGATGATCATGTGGTTTCTGTTGGTTTTGTTGTTGATATGCTCAATGATGCTGATAGTTTTCCTAATATTGAACCAACCCTGCATTCCTGGTATAAATCCTACCTGGTCATAGTGTATTATTCTTGTGATAAGTTGCTGTAATCTACTTGCTAATATTTTGTTTAAAATTTTTGCATCTATATTCATTAGAGAAATTGGTCTATAATTTTCTTTCTCTATTTTGACTCTTCCTGGTTTAGGTATCAACACCATATTTGTATCATAAAAAGAATTTGGTAAGACTCCTTCTTCACCTATTTTCCCAAATAGTCTATATAGTATTGGAATTAATTGTTCTTTAAATGTTTGATAGAATTCACATGTAAATCCATCTGGCCCTGGAGATTTTTTCCTAGGGAGTTCATCAATGGCTTGTTCAATTTCTTTTTCTGAGAGGGTTATTTAAGTATGTTACTTCCTCTTCTGTTAATCTGGGCAATTTATATTTTTGTAAATATGTATCCATTTCACTAAGATTGTCAAATTTGTTGGCATATAGTTGGGAAATAATATTCTAATTATTGTTTAATTCCTCTCCTTGGTGGTAGCTTCGCCCTTTTCATTCTTGATACTAGTAATTTGGTTTTCTTCTTTCTTTTTTTTAATTAAATTAACCAAAGGCTTATCTATTTTATTGTTTTTTCATAAAACCAGCTCTTAGTTTTATTTATTAGTTCAATAGTTTTCTTAATTTCAATTTTATTAATTTTTCCTTTGGTTTTCAATATTTCTAATTTGGTGTTTAGTTGAGGATTTTTAATTTGTTCTTTTTCTAGTTTTTTTAGTTGTATGCCCAATTCATTAATCTCCTCTTTTTCTATTTTATTTATGTAAGCATTTAGAGATATAAAACTTCCCCTAAGAACTGCTTTCTGCATCCCATAGGTTTTGGTATGTTGTCTCATTATTGTCATTCTCTTGAATGAAATTATTGATTGTTTCTATGATTTGTTGTTTGACCCAATCATTTTTTAGGATTAGATTATTTAGTTTCCAATTATTTTTTAGTCTATCTTTCCATGGCCCTTTATTACATATAATTTTTATTGCATCATGATCTGAAAAGGATGCATTTAATATTTCTGCCTTTCTGCATTGGATTGTGAGGTTTTTATGCCCTAGTACATGGTCAATTTTTGTGTATGTGCCATGTACTGCGAGAAAAAAGTATATTCCTTTCTATCCCCATTCAGTTTTCTCCAGAGGTCTATCATACCTAACTTTTCTAATGTTCTATTCACCTCCTTAACTTCTTTCTTGTTTATTTTGTGGTTAGACTTATCTAGTGCGAGAGGGGAGGTTCAGGTCCCCCACTAGTATAGTTTTGCTGTCTATTTCTTCCTGTAACTACCTGAACTTCTCCTGTAAGAATTTGGGTGCTATACCATTTGGTGCATATATATTTAGTAATGATATTACTTCATTGTCTATGGTGCCTTTTAGCAGGATGTAGTTTCCTTCCTTATCTCTTTTGATTAGGTCTATTTTTGCTTTTGCTTTGTGTGAGATCAGGATTGCTACCCCTGCTTTTTTTACTTCAGCTGACGCATAATATATTCTGCTCCAGCCTTTTACCTTTTACCCTCTATGTGTCACTCTTTTTCAAATGTGTTTCCTCATAGGGTATGTTTTCAGGCATGTGTATCTTTTGTTTTGGTGAGTAGAGATGATGAAGATTTCTGTTCTCATCAAAATAGACCTTTTCCTGGGTGCTTAGTAATTTTACATGCTCCAGCTTAGACAAAATATGGAGACCCAGTCTCAAATAGTAACAATAATAAAAATAACCTAAAGAAAGAGTGGTGTGTGTTTCTATTAGATGAGAAAGGCTGCAGACTATGACAGTTTAAAAATGCTTTCTTAATATTTCTTTTTGTGGTGGCAAAGAATGCCCTTTTTGTGGTGGCAAAGAATTGGAAATTGAGAGAATGCCCATCAGTTGGGGAATGGCTGAACAAGTTGTAGAATTATGAATATAATGGAATACTATTGTGCTATAAGAAATGATGAGCAGGCAGACTTCAGAAAAGCCTGGAAAGACTTATATGAACTGATGCAGAGTGAAGTGAGCAACACCAGGAGAACACTGCACACAGTAACAGCCCCATTGTATGATGAGTAACTTTGATAGACATCCCTTCTTAGCAATGCAAGGATCTAAGACAACTCCAAAAGACTTATGATGGAAAATGTTGTCCACATCCAGAAAAAGAACTATAGAGTATGAATGCAAATTGAAGCATATTTTTTGCTCTCTCTGTTCTTTCTCGTCATTTCTCCCACTGGTTCTAATTCTTTCTAACATGACTAAGGTGAAAATAGACTTAATATGAATATATATGTTGAGCCTATGTCAGCTTACATACTGTCTTGGAGTAGGGGGAGGGGAGAGATCGCAAGAAATTTTGGAACTCAAAATCTTGTGGAGGTGAATGTTGAAAACTAAAAACAAAGAAATTTATATTTTAAAAAATCTGAAGCAGAGTTTAACTCAGATCTTCCTGACTGTGATGATAATTTTCATACCCCTACTCAAATTAATCTGCATTTATTCCATTTATTGTGATTTGATGGGTATCAGTGATTGTATTAGTGAATTAAACAGACTAGAATTAAGTTTGGGGTAATTATGTTAGTTGATGGAGTTAGGATAAGAGTTATGAATGGTTAATCTACCATGTATTGATGATTATATTAATTGTATTTGACTTACCAGCTAGATTCATACTGTTAGAAATGTAATAAAAATGTAACTCCTGCACTATCCTACCCCACCCCCGTTCTATAATGTACTGGAATAAAGTTTACTTGCTGGTACAAAAAAAAAATCTTTTTTAAAAATTTATTTATTTTTAGTTTTCAACATTCACTTTCATAAGATTTTGAGTTCCAAATTTTCTCCCCATCTCTCTTCTCCCCCCATCCCAAGATGGCATGCATTCTGATTACCCCTTCCCCTAATCTGCCCTCCCTTCTATTATACTGCCACTTCTCTTATCCCTTTCCCCTTCTGTTTTCCTGTAGGGTAATATAGATTTCTGTATCACATTGTCTGTGTATTTTATTTCCCAGTTGCATGTAAAAACAAATTTTAACAATCATTTTTAAAACTTTGAGTTCCAAATTCTCTCCCTTCCTCCCACCCTCATTGAGAAGGCAAGCAATTCAATATAGGTTATACATGTGTAGTCATGCAAAACACTATACTTTCCTCCATCTTATCCGGCCCCGTGTTTATTCTGTTCTCTCCTTTGACCCTGTCACTCCTCAAAAGTGTTTGCTTCTGATTATCCCCACCCCCAATCTGCCCTCCCTTCTATCATCCCGCCCTCTCTTATCCCCTTCCCCCCTACTTTCCTGTAGGGTAAGATAGATTTCCATATCCAAGTGAGTGTGTATGTTATTCCCTACTTAAGCCAAATCTGATGAGAGTAAGGTTCACTCATTCCCTCTCACTTCCCCCCTCTTCCCCTCCACTGTAAAAGCTTTTTCTTGCCTCTTTTATGTGAGATGATTTATCCCATTCTACCTCTCCCTTCCTTCTTCTCCTAATACATTCCTCTCTCACCCCTTAATTTTATTTTTTACATATCATCTTTTCATATTCAACTCACTCTGTGCCCTCAGTCAATATATATATTTCCTCCAACTACCCAAATAATGAGAAAGATCTCATGAGTTACAAATATCATCTTTCCACATAGGAATGTAAACAGTTCAACTTTAATAAGTCTCTTATGATTTCTCTTTCTTGTTTACCTTTTCATGCTTCTCTTCAGTCTTGTATTTGAGTTAGTTTTTCTACTTAGCTCTGGCTTCTCAAGAACACATTAAATTCTTCTACGATCCCTTAATGTAGAAGCTGCTAAATCTTATGTTATCCTGATTGTGTTTCCACAATACTTGAATTGTTTCTTTTTGGCTGCTTGCAATATTTTCTCCTTTACCTGGGAACTCTGGAATTTAGCTATAATATTCTTGGAATTTTTCTTTTTGGGATCTCTTTCAGGAGGTGATCAGTGGATTCTTTCAATTTCTATTTTGCACTCTGGTTCTAGAATGTCAGGGAAGTTTTCCTTGATAATTTATCCAGATAATTGACCCAGATCCAAGTATGGGCAAAGCAACAGAATCTTGCCTCAGTGCCAGCAAAGAGGTCCCTGTAATCTTCTAAACAGTGGTTTGATCCCCTTACCATCTGTTGGCTGAGAGTTCCAGAATCAGCCACTGTTGCCCCTGAGCTACATTCCGGACAGGGCCAGACTGGTCTTCTTTCTCTCCCAACAGACCTTTCCTACTGACCTTGTAAGTTGTCTTTGGTGTTTGTGGGTTGAGAAGTCTGGAAACCGACATAGCTGCCAATGATTCAGTCCCCTGAGGCCTGCTCCAGCTTTGCTGGGGCCTGGTCTGTGCTGGCATGGTTTGCACTAGTGCTGTGCTCCTCTCTCAGCCTGGTGCAACAGACCTTTCTTGTCGACCTTCCAGGTTGTCTTGGGCTGGAAATTTGTTTCACTCTGTCTTTTTGTGGGTGCTGCTACTCTAGAATTTGTCTAGGTATTTGGAGGGGCTTGGGGAAGAGGTCAGGCTAGTCCCTACCTTTACTCTGCCTTCTTGGCTCTGCCCCCTTAATATTTCTAAAAGGGGGAATCACAAGGCTTTTATGCTTCCACAGAAACAATAAAAATAAAACAATTAAACAATTAAAAATAAACATGAGGATAGCCAAATCCTGCAAAAAGTTAACTTTTTTTTTTTTGAGAATTGTCTGAGAAGTTATGATCTTCCCAAAATCACCCAGCTAGGATGTGACAAAGGTAGGACTGAAACTTAGGTCTTCCAGACTCCAAATTTGGCCCTCTATATACTTTGCTTCATTGCCTTTAGAGTAATACTAACATTTATATATCACTTTATGGTTGGCAGAGAACTCTATGCACGTTATTTTGTTTTATCTTCACCTCTACTCTGGGAGGTAAGTGCTATAGATTTCACTATCTCCATTTTACAGGTGAGGAAACAGAGTTTGAAAGTAACCAAATATTGTTGTACTCTATTATTAATTATTATTATCTAATTAAATTATTAAATACATGGTTTCAAAGAAAACCTAGGAAGATCTATATGAACTACTGCAGGGTGAAATGATCAGAGCTAGAACAATTTATAGTATTACAGCATTATAAAGAAAAAGAACTTTGAAAATCTTGAGAACTCTAATCAAAGGAATAACCAATGATTCCATTATCATTGCTGATGAAACATACTACCCACTTCTTGACAAAAAAGAGAGGATTTGCCAATACAGGACTATGCTTTGCTTGATCACAAATACTTATTGCAAGGGCTTTGTTTGTTTTTTCTTTTTCTCTCCCCTGTGTATGTAGGAAGTTGGAGAGAGGGAGGGAGAGAGAAGGAGAAAGAAAGAAAGAAAGGAAGGAAGGAAGAGAGGAAGGAAGAGAGGAAAAGAGAGAGGAAGAGAGGCAGGAGGAGTAGAAAGAAAAGGAGTCATTGAAGCAACTTTTAATGCAGAGAAGAGAGCAGAAGGAAGGCTAGAAAGAATCATAGTCAAGCAGGACAGTTTTGAAAGCTACAGGCTCAATTCATTTATACTTAAAAAGAAAAGCAAACTATACTTCTAGAGATCTGCAGTTTCACATATAATCCTCTCTATTTTACTTTGCATACAGGAAATGCTCATTTTAGTCAATATTAAGTTCAGAATACAAATTTAAAATTTTTAAATAGTTAACATGTGGGTGACTTCACCTGACAGTCATTACTCAAGTTTGGGGTTTTTTTTAAAACTTTTATTTTGAAATAACCTTCAAGGGCAGTTTACAAGCACATAAAACAATTAGCATTTTTTCTTTATAGTCACAATCATTTCATTTTGGGTTGGAAGCACAATTACCCAGCTTGCTCTTCCACATTTAAATCCAAATTACTTTTCACTGTTTCCAAAAATCAAATCCATCTTTTAAAGGATTAATACATAACACAAGTTCCAAATGTTTTGAGCAAAAGTAGCAGTTTTAGAATAAATATAACCTCCCCACATGACTACTTTGAAGGTAAGGACTTACTTAGATGTATAGTTTCTAGTAAGCTTGATTTTTAAAAAAAGTCATTTTCTAGGTTTACTTCATACTTGTGTTCACAAAGTACTTACGAATGTTATGTCCAATACTTAAGTGCCTACTGTGTGCAAATCACTATGTTAGTCATTGGAGAAACAAAGATTAGAAATGACAGCACCCACCCTTCAATGAGTGTTGAGTCCACATAAATATGATACAAGGTAGATGGTGATAGGGCAACAGCAGAGCTCTATTCAAAGTGCTATGAGATTTGAGGAGAGAGAGAGATCACTTTCAGCTGGAGGTTTGAGGGGAGAAGGACAAGACTTTACGAAGGACTCACCGCTTCAGCCAGGTTTGGGTGAAGAAAAAGATTTTAACAGGTAGGGATGTGGTCAGAATGAGAGATAGGACTGAACTAAGGAACAACTAACTAGTAGTCTAGTTTAGTTAGAAAGGAGAGTTCACGAAGTGGGATGGTGCTTATACTAATTAGTACTTTAAGGCAGATTAGAGCCAGGTTGTGAAGTATTTTAAATGCCAGGCTGAGCAATTTGTAGAGGCAAAAGAAAACCACTGAAATTTTTTGAGCAGAGAATTGGCATGTGCAGAAGATTCATTTGGTGCTGTGTGAAAGGTGGATTGAAAAACATAGAAACTAGACTCAGGGAGACTAATAAGTGATCTCACTAGATCAGACAGGAGGCTATCATAACCATCTTGGTGGTAAGAACTTGAACTAGGTAGGGTGGGGATTGTTAGTAGAAAGGAGATTATTACAAAAGAAATTACAAAGGACTTGATAACAACTGATTACATGATATCAAGCTAGAGGGAGGAAGAGAAGAAAAAATTAAAGATGACTCCAAAGTTTTGAAAGTGGTTAACTAGAAGGAGGGTGGTACCAGTAAGGGAAAAATATAGTTGGGGAAAAGGCAAATTTTAAGGGTAAGATAAATTCAACTTTGTACATTTTGACTTTGAAATCCTGGAGGTATATCCATCTAAAGATGTGTACAGTTCAGGTAGTTTGAAAATGTGGAAATAGAGAGCAAGAGAAAGATTGGGTCTGGGTATATATTTTGAAGGGTCATCTACATTCAAGCTATGTAGAAAAGAGGGATAAAACACAAACCTAAAATGAAACTTTGAGAGACATCCACATTTAAGACACAAAAGGCAAAAGATGAATCAAAGTGTATATAACCCAAGGCTTGGAGAGAAAATGTCAGAGTGTCCATATTCTCTGTATAGAGAGGGCCCAGAAGGGAAAAAAAGACTTTGGGAAGAAGCTGACTTAACAGGTGTGCTAGCTTTTAGTGACACATAGAGCTCGGAGGCAAAAATCATATCAGGTGGAGTCAAGGCTGTTAAAAATATGTTCTAGTAGATTTTTAAAAAACCTAACATACGAGACCAGCTTGAAATATTTTAGTGTTTAATAATTAGTCAAATATTTATCATGTTTATCATGTGTCTAATATGTACAAGGCACTGGGGATACAAAAAGAGCTTACATTCTACTAGGGAGCATGACATATGAATGTCCCTATATCCATTTATATGTGGACACAAGATAATTTCAGGAGAGAGAGCATTAGCAATTAGAGGGAATTAGAAAAGGCAGCAATTTGGCACTAGTGTTTAGTCTTACAGGAAGCTAAGGATGCTAAGGGGCTGCGGGCATGCCAGTGGAATCATTCTAACATTGGAAGGGATAGCCTATGCGAAGCCATGGAGATAGGAGACGGCATTTCAAGTTGAGGTAACAGGTCATGGCCTGGTTTGGCTAGAATGTAGAGGGTATGGAAGAAATGGATATGAAATGACTAGAATGGTGGGTTAGAGCCAGATTGTGATGTCAGTCCCCTGCTGAAGGGTGTGCATTTTAGCTAGAGACAAGGAACTCTTGAAGATTTTGAGGCAGAGGAGTAACCTGGTCAGACCTGTGCCTTAGGAAGATTATTTTGAGAGCTACTTGTGGGATCGATGGGAGAGATGAGAGATTGAAAACAGGAATATCAGATAGGAAGCTGTTGCAATATTCTGAGCAAGTAATGATGAGGGTTTGAATGAGGATGGGGACAAGAAGCAGGAGATGATGTGGGAGTAGAAGAGACAAAACTTGACAACTGACTGGCTATGTGAGACTGTAAACTTGGTTGCCTGAAAGGATAGTGGTTACTTCAACAGAAATATGGCATTTTGGATGTAGGTCAGGTTTTGGGGGGAAATTAATTCCATCTTGGACATGTCGAATTTCAGTTGCCCATGTGACATCCAGGCAGAGATGTCTTAGCAGGCAGGCAGCTCATAGTCTAGTACTGCAGCTCATGAAAGCCTTTGGTGCTGGATGTAGGTATCTGAGAATTACTTTCCTATGCATACTAATTGAAAACCATGGGAATAGATGAGATCAAAAAGACATAGAGAAAGAAGAGGGCCCAGACCAGAAGCTGTCAGATAATTAAGCAGCAAAGGACACTGAGAAGGAGCAGTCAGACAGGAAGGAGTGTCACCAAAGCTAAAAGAAAAGAGTCAAAAGTTAGAGGTCAAGTAGGAGGAGGACTGAAAAACCACCCTGACACTTAGAGGTTAAGGAAGCATCTAGGCTGTTTAGAGAGTTGGACTTAAGAGTCAGAAACAACTGAGTTCAAATCCTGCCTCAGACACCTAGTAGCAGTGTGACCCTGGGCAAGTCACTGAACTTCTAGTTGCCTCGAATTTAAAATGGTGGTAATAAATAGCACCTACCCCCGGGGTTGTTATAAGAATCAAATGAAATATGTGTAAAGCACTTTGCAAACTTTACCACCTAAAGCACTAGTTAAGTGGTACCTGTTTTTATTAAGTCAAAGAAGAAAAGAATAGTGAGGAGAAAATAGTGGCAAAAGGCTTAGAGAAATTTTTTTTCTACAACAGGTTTAAAATGTGCTTTCTGCAAAAGCAAGATGAGAGAAATATCCAAGTGTCCAAAGATAAATATCCTTAGAGTAAGTTTCCCATATTTTCATTTCAAATTGTTGCATCTTAATTTAAACTTTGGGAAATCGTCATGCTAAGAAAATGCTTATCTTCTTCTAAAACTGGAAAAATGAAAATATAGAATATATGGGAAATCATCTTTATTTGAATTAACACACAACTAACAGGGTCTTAAGTGGATTAGTTTCTCAAGTTTCCTCTGAAAATATTAATTAAGTTATCAAAAGAAGCCTGATTCTCCTGAAAAGATAATTTGATTAGGAGTTTGAGGAGAATTGATTAAAGTCTAATCTAATGCATTTGCAGTTCATATTAAGAACTCCAGCCAAGTTTGTGAGGGTCTAATTGGTCAGAATCATCTTACATTTTCACTTCTTTCTCCTCTAGAAGATGCAGTGCACCCCTATCATTAGCTTAACATAAACGAGCTGAACAATAAAAATGGAACAATACTGACATACCTGATTTCTCCAAGCACACTCTTGGACAGAACACTATTCACGTTTAAACCTTGGCTTACCCCTGCCCGGTGCAACATAGTGTGGACCCTCTTCCCCTCTGAAAAGACTTTTGATAATAGCTGGTTCTGATTAATGGTTATTCACACTAATGGAGGTGAACAGAAGCCTAGATAATCCAAAGCAGCAAAAATCCTAAAATTCTTTGTCTAATATTCAGCCTTAGAATGTGTTTTTGAATTTGTGTTTAAATATAGTTGGATTTGAAATCACTTCAAGCAACAAAATGAAGCTATACAGAGAAATTCTTACTCAGGAGGAACAGTTTTCTCAAATTAACAGGTAAGGAAATAGAAAGTTTGAGGCCTACCCCACCTCTCTCTTCCCACTCCTGGAGAGTCACATAGTCTGTCAGTTTTTCCAAAGAGCCATCTCAAAGAGTAACTTGCCCAGGGTCACACAGCTAGTATGTGTCTAAGGTTGAATTTGAACTCGTGTGTTCCTGACCCAAGATCCAGAATTCTATCTACTGTGCTGCCTAGGTGACCTTGCCCTTGACAAGCCTGGACCCCTCTCCAAAATGGAGATCCTGGGAGAAATTCACTGTTAGGAGAAGAGGGTCCTTGAGAGACAGAGGTGTTTCAAGGTAAGAAGGCCACAGTCCCTGAGGGAAGTTCCAGTGTGAGAAGGCAGCTTATATATGATGGTGAAGTAAGGAAAGTAAGAATCAGAGTTCTTATTAAGAGTAATTATTGAACACTTCAAGTGAAAATATTCCCAGCCTGCAAAAAGCTTACATTCTAATGATCAGCATGTATGAAAATAGGTATGTACAAGATATATACAGAATAGATGTAACTTTAGAGAGACTAGCAACCTGGGGGACTGGGGAAAGGGCTGAACAAATTTGGGGACAACCCGCCATCTGTCAACAACATTCATTGAGCCGTCAAGATCTGCAGAATATTGGCCTCTCTTCTCCCATGCTCCCTGGAAGTGACAAATATCATCACCAAATTCCAAAGGTAGAAAGGACTTTAGAGGCCACATAGTCCAGCCTTTAACTGAACAATCACAGGGTCTCTGATAAATGATTGTCTGGACTTCCCTTGAAGTGCTCTGGTGATGAGGAGCATAAAAGCTGCCAAGGCATTTTCTTATATTGCCTCTTAACTGAGCTCCCTGCAGATTCTAACCATTGCTCCTAGCTATGCCTTCTAGGATCAGGTAAAATTAATCTGTTTTTACATGACAGCCCTTTAACTATTTGAAAACAAATAAAAGTCTTCCTCCCTCAAGTCTTTACTTCTCCAGGTTAAACCTTTCCAGTTCCTTCAGCCAGTCCTTGTATAGCTTGATCTCTGGTCCCCTTACCTTCACAACATTCTTCCTCAGAACCAAATGGAATACTCCATATGTGGTCTAGCTAGGGCAGATTACAGTGAGACTACCACCTATTCTGGTCTCCTCTCAAATTAAAAAAAAAAATTAATTGATGAATTTTGTTGCTGTACTGCATTCTTTTCCCTTTAATCTCCATTCACTAAACTTGTGACAAAAATTAGCAAAGAAAGGGATGGGTGGTCAATAAAGTAAACTAAAACATTCACCATATCTTACAGTATAAGCAACAGTCTAATTCAAAGGTTTCCAAACTTATGTAACCTACTGCCTTCCTTTTCAAAAAAAAAAATTACTCAGCACCCCTCTAGAAACCTACTTTCATTAACCTTGTAACAGTTTTTTGAAATTTGCATCATTTCAAAAAATATACATACATATTTTTAAAATGATGCATCTTAAATTTAATCATTTATTGTAAGTTTGTGGCTTTTTTCCTACATTGAAATTTTGATGACACAATATTGCATCATGTAACCATATAGTATCATTATTGTAAACGAGTCTGTACAAGCACATATTGCTGCTGATGCATGCTGGACTTCCTGACAATGTGGATAGGCTGGCCTGCCAGCACTTGTTTGCTAAGACCTGTAAATGGTCTTGACCACTAATGGGTTATAATTGTATTTTATTTGGGAAAAAAATGTAATTACTAAGACTTTAACTGTTATACAACAGATGAAACATATGAATGGTTTTTCAAAATTTTATCTTCTCTTCTTTCCTCATGCTTGCACCACCCCCAATTCCACCCTAGGTTACTACTACTGACCCCCTGCATTGTTCCAGTCCCCTCCAGAAGGCAGTTTCACCCACTTTAGGAACCTATGGTATACACCTATAGCCACTCACCTTTGCAAATGAAAGGAGGTAGGTGGGCTTTCTGAATTCTTCTCCTGGGCCAATCTCTATACATTTTTTAGAAGAACTAAAGGCTTTCCCCTCCATGATCCCTCCCCTTCCCCACCTCAGTCCCCCACCCCCTAGCTCTGCCACAAAATTTAGACTTTTTGTATCCTTTTTACAAAGGGAAACCAGCTAGCAAAGAGAATAAGGGTCTGTTTAGAGATCATGAGATTAGGACTTTAATCCTGGTTCTACAAGTGATTCCTCCTCTTGTAACAAATATCCTAAAAGTAGTTTCCAAATTATGTATTTTTGTGTCTTGTTACTTTGTTGTATCTGGAAAGGTCTCCTAGATGCCAGTCAAGCAAACATTTAGATTGAAGATACTTCAGCTTAAATACCACTACCACCACTCCACAAACAATGAGCTTAAGGAGTGTGGATTTATATATCGATTAATTATAGCACTGGATTCCTGTGCCTTCATCTTTTTGGCCACACCCAATCACCAGAGGGTGCTATGTCTCATCAAATCAACTCTATCAATGTCATTAATTTGGGGAAAACTATCAAATTAATAAAACAAATGTAACATACTAATGTAAAATCTCAACTCACTGCTCATATCTTAGACCAACCCTCTCCACCCCCAAACACCCCATGTAGCCTTCTTATAGTCTGCGAAACAGTGAGACAAAGCAAAACTTAGAAGTTCATTCCTCAGCCCAGGGTGGGGGGAGGGATGAGGTGTAGGGGGGGAGTGAAGAATACAGCCCCACCCTTCGCTACATAAGGGACTACTGAAAATCTTTTTCCTTCAGTGCTCAGCTTTGGCACCACTTGACTGCATTCCATAAATTCTGATATTCTATATTTGTTGTTAGATACAGGTATTGTTTCTAGAATTTATTCTTTAACTCAAATATTAATCATCAAGTCATTTTTCAGTCTCCTCTTAAGCTTGGTTGGTTGGTTGCTATCCTTCATTCTTGAAGAGGATCAAAACGACATCACTATTAGAGTCAAGTTTCAGTATGTCCTACCGTGGCTGATCAGATCAATATGGGCTCAGAATGCTCTACCACAGGTTGGGCACAAATAGTTCATGTGAACATTTGGGGTGGTTTCTCTAATTTGCTCATCCTGCATTTCCTTTGAGCTGTTTCAGTTCTACTTTGCTCACAGAGCACAGCACCTTCTCTAATGTGGGCATGCCATTCTTGTGCCAGTGTCTCCCATATCACACAATCAAGACTTTGAGAGTGTCTTAAGCTTGCATCTGTTATTTATGTATTCCTTGCTGACTATTATTTAACTTCATTATGATCTATAAAGGTAGTACTTAAAATTTCTGCTTTTCTGAATTTATTTATAACTTCTTTATTCCTGAGAATGTAATCAAGTGTGGGGTCGTGGTTTTTGTTTTTTTGTATGTTCTATATATATGGAGAGGCAGAGGGAAGAAAATATTATTTTCTACTCTTCCCATTAAACTCCTTTGATATTACTATCAAATTCAATTTCTTCAGGGAACTTGGATTCAAATCCTGCCTCTGATATTATGTGATCATGGGCAAATCACTTAATCCCTCTGAGCCTCTACAGGTTATAATCTACAATGATTATTGTAGCTTATTCTCACAAAATCAAAGGTATTAACATGTTAACATAGTTATTTACTAATATCATTTTGTGGTTTTGTAAATATTAATGCACTTTTTTAATTTGTTCATGCTTCTGATGAAATATATTCATTTTGTGATTTAACTCCAAGCTCAACTATTTTTTCCCTTTTCTCTCTTTAATATAATCATTTGGGGACATGAATATACCTCAATAAATTTTTTTCAGTTGATTCTAAGAACAAATTATTGAAGCAATAACTGATTAAATATGACAACATAAATATGGCATATCAAAATTTATGAGATGTTGTCAAAGCAATATTTATGAGTAATTCAAAAAGCATTTAGTAATAAGTATATTCTTGACTCCGAGTCCAATATGTGATTCACTAGGCCATCCTGCCTGTCATGCAAAATTGATGCAAAGATCTTATATGAAATATTGGAAAATTGAATATAAGAATATATTTTAAAATTACTTGTTATGATCAAATGTGACATATAAAGAATATAATGGTTCCATTTTAGGAAAACTATCAACATAATAAATTATGTTCATAAGAAAAATCATGAAAATCATGATTCTATATATTTGACCAAATAAAATAAAACAAAACAAATCCTATCCATTTAATTAAAACACACACACACACACACACACACACACACACACACACACACAAAGGTATAGGAATATGAGGATTATTCGTTAGCATGGCTTAAGACATGATCTGGTGGCCAGATTTAGACATTAGAACTTGCTGTAGCAAATCTCTGTACTATAAAATTGGGTCTCAAAATATTCTTGAAAATTCAACAGATAAATTCTAGTGAAATTGAAGCACAATCACAAGTGAAACTATTGACTATAATTGACTATAATACCTAACATTTATCCATAAAAATGTAAGAACTGTTCTATCATTACTAAACCAAATACTTGGAATCACCAAACTATGTAAAATATTAAGATTTCAAAATATGGAGTCTCAATGGAAGAAGTCAACGCAGATAAGTAAATATTGGACATGAACAAGCAAGTTCTTTTTTTAAAAATTAATTTATTTTTAGTTTTCAACATTCACTTCCATAAGCTTTTGAGTTTTAAATTTTCTCCCTCTCTCCCCTTAAAGCAGCATTTAATCTGATGTAGGCTGTACATATACATTCCTATAAACATATTTTCACATTAGTCATATTGTAGAGAAGAATTAAAACCAACAGGAGGAACTACAAGAAAGAAGAAATGAAACAGAAGGAAAAAAAGAGCAAATAGCATGCTTCCATCTGCATTCAGACTCCATAGTTCTTTCTCTGGATGTGGATAGCATTTTCCATGATGAGACTTTCGGAAATGTCTTAGATCCTTGCATTGCTGAGAAGAGCTAAGTCTATCAAAGTTAGGCATCACACAATGTGGCTGTTACTGTGTACAATATTCTCCTGCTTCTGCTCACTTCACTCAGCATCAGTCCATAGAAGTCTTTCCAGGTTTTTCTGAAGTCCACCTGCTCATCATTTCTCATAGCACAATAGTATTCCATTACATTCATATACAGCAACTTGTTCAGCCATTCCTCAATTGATGGGCATCCTCTCAATTTTGCCACCACAAAAAGAGCTGCTATAAATATTTTTCTACACGTAGATCCTTTTCCCAATTTTATAATCTCTTTAGGATACAGCCTTAGAAGGGATCTTGCTGGGTCAAAGGGTATGCACATTTTATAGCCCTTTGGGTATAGCTCCAAACAAGCAAGTTCTTTAATGAAGAAATTGTACAAATTGTCAATTAACTACTTGAAATTGTTCAGATACTCTAATAATCAGACAAATGCAATTCCAAACAACTGAGATATCAGCCATTGCATTGAAAAAGATAGTTAAAATGATCAAATTCAGGGGTTGGGATCATGGGGAATGGGGAGAGAAGGTCTACTATTATGCTGCTGAAAGGAGCTATGACTTGCTTTTCCTTTTAGAAAGCATACGTATCACACAACGAAATCTCCAAAATTGTACATTTTGACCCAGTAATCTTACTACTATGGCTTCACCTTAGGATGTCGAAGAAGGAAGGGAAAGATTTATTTATATAAAAACATTTGAAATATCAAAAACTGGAAATGATCCAGCCATTTGATAAGTAGCTGGACAAATTATAGTGTATAAGTGTAATGGAATATTATTACTTGGTAAGATATAACAAACATGATGAATACGAACAAATATGGGAAGAATAAAGATAGGCACTACACCTATGATTTCACTGGCATAGGGAACTCCAGGGTGAAGAAAGTCTTTCTACCAATGCAAATTTGCACCGAATTATGGGAAGACTTATGCAGAGTGAAGAAAGAAAAGTCAAAATAGCAATTTACACACTGACTACATAAGAATAATAGCAATAAAATTTAGAAAGGTACATAGGAAGAAAAGAATTTAGAAGGGGACACACAAGCAAAAAAGGACATTTTGTTATTGTATTCTTAAAATTAATAACTTTTATATAGTATTTTAAACTTTCCAAAGCATTTTACAAAGCCTGGAATGGACATTATGCTCCAGTTGAACTAGAATGTGATCCCTCATGATCATACTCAGAGCATAGTCTATAACCTTAAGTCTAAGCTCTGCTATTAGTAACATCTCTTCTAGGAAGCCTTCTTTGATTACTACTAGTCTTTTCCCTTGGACCCTCTTAGCATTTCTGTGCTATCTGAAAACAGTGCTTGTATTTTTGAAATAAATCATTTTGTAGCTTTCTTTACTCATTTCTGGAGTGCTGGGTTGCTTTTCTCAGCTACCATAAGTTGCTAGAAGGCAATGGCTAGGTTTTTTCTTTCTTGATTTTGTTTCACCTTGCCTTGTCCTAATCCATAATTTCATAGGTATTTTCCCACAAAGTACATTGTTCTGTATAATGCTTTGTAAATGGTGGGAGCTCACTAAACCCTGTTGATTAAAATGCTGGGCTTATCTTATAGAGCTATACCCAAATACATTTTTTTTTCTTTCTTATGCTCCAGAACAGCACAGCAGGGAACCAAATCTCCATGTTAGCACCAGAACAGATATTAGTAGGTCTACAGCCAGGTCAAAGAAAGGGTTCCAAATTTCCTGGGCCCCAGGATACATTTCATTAAAGGGCATGATTGGTTCCCTGGTTCTTTGGAATGTGTAGGAACAAAGAGAAACTAGACTTGGAAGTATGAGACATGGAGCTGAATCCAGGTTCTCACAATTTGGATAAATCATATAAACTCTATAGACCTCAGTTTCATCATCTATAAAATGGGAATAACTACACATTTTTCTGCTGGATTAAACAAGAAGTCCTGGAACTGAGGTAGTTGTTTATTAATTGAGTAATGGCTAAGCAAATTTTATATGTGGATGCAATGAAATATTATTTTGCCATATAAAAGAATGACTATAAAGATAGAGAAACATGATAAGACTTACATGTACTGGTGCAGAGATGTAGTAGAACCAAGAAAACAGTATAAATGCAACAATGTAAATGGAAAGCAGAAAAAGCAAAGCTGAACACTGTAACTACAATAACCAAGCCTCTCCTTACTCTTTATAACTATAATGACCAAGCTTGTTCCTGGAGAAGAGATGAGAAAATTCACTTCTCTCTCTTCTTTACAGAGGTGAGAGACCTTGAATTGTGGAACATGGCTTCTACTATCAGATTTTATTTATGTGTTAGGTAATTTTTCTGAACTGCTTTTCCCCCAATCTCCTTTTCTTATTCATTCTTACTAGAGATGACATACCAAATAGAGGAGGGAGAGGTGTCATGTAAAAACAAAAAAAAACCCCAATATATTTTTTAAAAATTGCTTTTCCTACCCACCTCACAGGGTTGTTATAAGACAGTCTCCTTTGTAAGCTATAAAGCATTAAATATGTGAGAGGAATAATTTCCATGAGTAGTTATTGTTTGGTTGTGTCCAACTCTTTGTGACCCCATTTGGGGTTTTCTTGGCAAAAATAGTAGAGTGGTTTGCCATTTCCTTCTCCAACTTATTTTACAGATGAGGAAACTGAGGCAGGCAAGCAGAGTTAAGAGACTTGCCCAGCATCACATAATTAATAAGTGTCTGAGGCTGGATTTGAACTCAGATCCTCCTGACTCCAGGCCTAGAGCTCTCTCCACTGTGGCATCTTGCTACCCAGTCATAATAGTAGCAAATATTTATATGAGGCTTTAAGATTTGTAAAGTGCTTTACTGTTTCTCACAAAACTGTGAAATATGTGTTATTATACCCATTTTATAGATGAGGAACTGTGACTGAGAGAGGTTAAGTGACTTGTCCAGGATCACACAGATCATTAGTGTCCGGGGAAGGATTCGAATTCAAGTCATCCTCACTCCAAGCCCAGTGGTCTATTCACTGGTTCCCTTCTGAGTGTAAGGGAATAGCAAGTAAGGTGATCTGTTGAACAGTCAATGCTATGAGAAGTCTTCTTTCACCTTCTCTAATCAAAAAGAGTAAGAGAAGGTCTCCTCTTTGACATTCTTAAAATACTATAAAGATTTACCTTCCTAGGACAGGTTTAATGAGGAAATTCACAGTATTTAGAGAAGGAATCCACAGCAATCTGTCAACAAACATTTATACTGTATGCTGTGCCAAAGAGACAGGTAGCAGCTTTATCATACCCACTCACCCACCCCCTGCTTCTACTACTATAAGGAAAAATGAGGGAACTTGCTATGTCTGCTTAAAACAAGACTCGTGACTCCTAACCTCTACTTGACACACCCACACACTGGTCTCATAAATGCTGTCTCTGACACTTAATAGTTATGTGACCACAAGAAAGTCAGTTTACCTCTCTGCCCCCCCCACCAGGATCTTCATCTGAAAAATGCATGTTTTCCCTGCCTATCTCACAGGATTATTATGAAGAAAAAAACACTTTATAAACCTCTTAGTACTATATAAGTATGAACCATTACTCTATGGAGCCTCTGCTTTTGCATAGTAATACATTATGATGGAAGCTGTGATGCAAGACCCACTCTCTTAACCCCTGGTAATTCCCATCTACAACAAAAATATCCTACAAATATGAGTTACTATTATTATTGCTATAGCTAAGTAACTTTCACCTGTAAATGTGCTTAGAAATGCCTCAGCTTTTTTGACTGGATCAAGTGAGGATCCAGGGGTTCCTTAAACTATTATTTTGTTCTTATGAGGGTGAAGAGATACTCTCATGGAACTTGGAGAATAAATTTGTTTCAGAGTTAGTAATTTTCTCCTTCTACAGATGCCTTGGCCCCTATGGCCCCCTCCTCTGATTGGTGAATCCCTGGCAGGAATTGCTATTTCATGAAGGCCATTATTCAAGCTCACATTGCTTCTATCTCCACTCCTGACTTCTATAGATACACAATAAGTTCATCCTTCTTCCTCCTTCCCCCTTTCCAGCTCCCTTTTTGATGTTGTCTTATCCCATCAGACTGTAAGCTCCTTAAGGGTAGAGAGTGTATTTTTTTGGCCCGTACTTGGATTCCTAATACTTAGCACAGTGCCTATCACATAGAAAGTGCTTAATTAATACTCTATTATCTATCATCAATATATTTTGCAAATCTTAAAACATGATATAAATACCAACTCCTATTATTACTTGTAGTTATTAACATCAATAATTAATATCACAGCTACTATGATTTTAAGTCTCAGCAGAATATACCTTAAGAAAAACCTTTCTTTTAGAGGACTTTGGTCACTTGCCTCATCCTTTAGCCCTTATAGTCATATCATCCTCCTCTGTATTCCTGCCTCAGAAACTATGTTAGAAGGGAGACCACATTAATCAGTTCAACTACAAGCATTTATTATCTTGTTTTTATTTTTTTATTATTATTAGCTTGCCTACTGTGCAACATTGTGGGGAATGCCAAACAAATATAGCCCCTGTCCCCAAGGAGCTTATGTTCTACTGTAAGCTTAGAGTCTATATTATAACAAGGGCCTCTGGCAATGAGACACCCTCGTATAGGGTCCAAAACAGTTATATTATACCATGTTTGGTGGTGGTTAGGGTTTTTTTAAATTCTGAAACCACATTTATTGTGGCTGACAATATAATTGCAGAGAGCCCCTTTTCAAGGGCTCTATCCCTACCCCAGGCTTTAACCACAATTTCTTTTTTAGTTAATGCAGGGCATCTCCTCTTGGTGTGTTACTGTTTGCCAAAAAGGACCTGGTTGAGAGAAGATGCAGCCACTGAACAGAGTTGAGGCAGTATGCATAACAGTTGACCTTAGCTGGAGTAATTCTGGATACATCATACAATAACTGAACATCCTAGAATCATAGAATAGTGTTGAAAGGGCCATAGAGATCATCCAATCCAAATTGGTCCATTTCCCTGGCAAGAAACCGAGATCCAGAGAAGTCATCACTACCTCAGACTGGGTAACTTCCACAATCTAGTGTTATCTTGCCTTTCAGGGTTCCTTGCCTCTGCATACTCTAGAAACCAGAAAAATTGCACTACCCATGAGCGATGCCCTGTGCATTCCTGCCTCTCTTCCTTTGCTAAAAGGTTGCCCTTGCCTGTAATGTCCACCCCCATCCCTCCCCAGCTATCAAAGTCTTTCTTACCCTTTAAAGTTCATCTCAAAATATCACATCCTCTGAGAAGCCTTACCTGATTTCCCCAGTTGGTAATGACCTCCTCTATCACTTAAATCACTTTGACTTCTAAGAGCTCATCGTGTTAGGGACTAGAGATTATTATAATAAGTGCACTTAATTTTTAATTTATTTAAAGGATATTAAATGTCTGCTGTGTACAGAGTCTGGGTACTAGTCTCTGGGTGAGACACAAAAACAGGGTTTTGCCTGATCTAAGCTTCAGTTTCCTCATCTATAAAATGGTGATAATAAGATAAGCCCTGCCCACTGCAAAATTAGTGTGACAAGTAAAATGATGTGCTTTGAAAACTGTCAAGTATTATACACAGTTTAGTTATTATTACTCCTGTTACCATAGGTCTGCAATTTAATTGGATTTGTCCAGGAAAATCAAGCTACAAGAAGAAGCTCCATAATAAAATAATCAGGCTTTTTTACCTTTTCCTATTCCTCCTCTTTCTCTGCCCCCTTCCCCAAACTGCCAGGCTGTTATCTCCCTTTAGATCCCTGTGTGGGATGTGACTAAGTTTCAAAATAAGGGAGGGGGGAACTACCTTTAAAGGAATGGGCTTGGTGGGGGAAAGATGGAGGAAATTGGGGGTGGAGATGGGCAGAGGAACAAGGGAGAAGTGGATGTAACTGTGGAATGTAGCTAATATCACAGCTGCTGTCACCAAGGTGGTGGGGGTGGCTTTCCTCTCCTCCTCCTCCTCTTCTTCGCTTCCTTCTCCTCCCCCCTCCCCTCTAAGTCCCAGGCAGCAGCAGCGGTCCAACCACCACCAAAGAAGCTGCCGGCTGTATAAGCAGCACTCTTTGTCTCCTGATCCTGGACAATCCCCACTCCCCCTCCCTCCTTCGGTGATATCCTGCAGATGTAAGTCTCATTTACCCTGGGCTAGGGTTTGAGGACTGTATGGGAAGTAGGGGCAGGACACAGGCACTTTAAATTGGACCCCAGCCCCCATCCATCTGCTGCTCCATCTTGTCCCCCAAGCCCTACAAGTGGGTCTATGGGTGTGTGTGTGTGTGCGTGTGCGTGTGTACGTGGGGCTATGTGCAAGAGGTGGGGGGGGGTATTGTGCTATCTGCTTCCCTACCCTGGTGGGTCTTTCAGCACCTGCACCTTCCCTCACCCCCAAGGCATTCTTCTTTCCACACCGCTCCCTCAAGTACTTCCTTCCCAGGCTCCAGTACTGTGGTGTCCTGCCTGCCCGTTGGGGATAGGGGGCTTTCAGCTCATCCCTGCTGAAATTTGTCAAGGCTTGGGAGGGGGGTGTTCTGTGGGTAAAGCCCAGAAGGAACAGAGGCTCACACTGCAGCATTTTTGCTGGTTGACGTATGGCTTGAATGCAGGTCTGTGTATTTCTCTAGGCAGAGGCAATGGCATAAGGAAATTGTATGAACGGAAAACAGTCAGAAAATGGGAAATCCTTAAAGACTTAGTTCACGGGAGGGAGAGAGAGCCTGTAGAATTAAAATAAGCAGCAGACAATGTTTGCATCCTACTTCTCCCATTTTATTCTCCTCTCTCCCTTCATTTTTTCCCCCTATCCATCTCCAACTTTTAAAATGGGTTTATTATTTGGAAAATAGTTTGAAAAGCACCAAAGAGCTCTTAAGTGTAAGCGCACGGAGGCCCCAGAAAGTTAACTGGGCACAAGGTCGCATTTAGCCTAGGTTATTAGAGATGCCCAGGAGAATAGATGGCTCGGGATTTGTTTGCAAATTACAATGCCTCCGTTTGTCCATCTGTAAAAGAAGACCAACAAAATCTTCTAGCTCTACAACTTAGAAAGATGGTGAGGCAAAGTTAGAGTAGAAACTTGCGGTGGATCGTGCATCGCGGTGAATCGCGGTGCAGCAGCGCATCATAGTCGAAGGATGACCTGAGTTTAAGTTTCAAAATTTGAGTTGAAGTCCCATGTCAGGTACGTTCTAGCTGCACTGTAGGAAGACCATGTGTTGACCTGCATTGGTACTGAGAGATCTGTATATCTAAGAAATCACAGATCCAATTTATGTCGCTCGCATATATAAAGATTATTATGATCCTTACCTAGCTTCCTTCGGAAGTATTGCTGCAAGACCACGCGCTTCCCTTTTGGTAAACTGAGAAACGTATATTAAAGTGAATTATGACAGTTTCATGTCCCAGGGGAAAGTCATTTAGAAAGAGTAATGTGATAGGAAGGGAGAGAGAGACTTGGCCTCCACACCACGATGGACTTCTATCCTGCCGCTGTATATCCACTATGTTAGCCACCATGGAGAAAGCGCGACATTTTTAAAGAGGAGAAGAATGTGTTTTAAGCACCTTTGTGCCAGTGGCTGTGCTCAATAACGCGCTTTACAAATCTTATCTCTTTTGATATCTATACTTGCCTAACGTTCCTAAGAAGAAATAACAAATTTGTGGTGAAATACAGGCAGAACTGTATAGCGGAAAGAATTCTGCATTTGAAGTCAGAGGGCTTACCTTCAAAACAAGCTCTGCCACTTAGTATCCATATGATCTTGGGTGCGTCCCTTAATCTTTTTCTCAATTTTTCCATCTGGATTAAGTCATGGGACTATAGATACAAAGCTAGAAGAGATCATAAAGGGTCCTAAAGGACCCTTATTTTACAGATGAGAAAACTGAGGCCCAGATACGGAAAGAAACTTTCTCAAGGAGGCACGGAGTAGTAAGTAGCAAATCAAAATTTAAACCTAGGTCTTCCATCTTCAGGGCAAATGCTCTTTTCACTGCGCTATGCTAACCTCCCGAGGTCCTTTCCAGCTCTGAATCTGTGATCCTATAAGCAAAACCAGACCAATTATTATGCAGTTAACACAAATGAAAGTGTTTTACCATATATACTCTGGAACTTCACAAGTAAGAAATATAAAATTTACTAACATTTATTTAGCATCTAATTCAATGCAGCGTGCTTCACTATCAGTGCAAGTTTTATCACGTTCACTTAACAGATGAGGAAAACGAGGGTTTATCCAGAGTCACAAAGTTAGTAATTATTAGAGGTAGGATCCAAACCCAGGTCTTTGGAATCAGAGTGCCCTTTGGGGGGAGGGGTGCAACAGGCACTTAGCTGCCTATTGGAATGCATCTGATAACAACTAGACCTTCAACACCAGCCAGAAACTGATAATAATAAGAAAAAAATCTGTTTCCCAGGTGTGAACTCTGGCTATGGTAGCAGGACCCATGAAGTTACTGGGCAGAGTCCATCAGTGATGGGTGAGTGTTATGTTTATGTGAAATGGCAGGACGGTTTTTTTTTTAATTGAGGAATTCCTGGGGGGGGGGGACAGCTGGTTCTCAGCTATCGAAATAATCCTTACCACAAGTCTGATTCTTCAAGCAATGCCCATGAGGAAAATAACTGTAATGAAGTTATTTTTCATTCCTTTTTACTCTGAAGTCAACCTGTCATTTTGTGGGAAGTTGGTAAGCTGAAACGTAAGAAAGAAAGGAATTAAAATGGATGTCTAATACTATGGGAATCATAGCCTGTGTATTCTTCTTAGACTTTTCTGCAGCCCTGACTCCACTGCAAGTGGAATAATCAGGGCTATTGGTGATGAGATTAGTCATGTAGCTTTTACTCTTTAGTGATTAGTCCTGAATTGTTTTTTGATGTAGAAGTATAAAAATCCTAACTCCTTTAGCACACCCAGTTAGAATGCTGCCATTTATCACTCTAGTCTCATGATTGGATTTATCTTCTTAAATGCTTTTTCTTCAATGGCAGGCAAGATTAGAGACCTAGAGTTGGAAGGCATCTTGGAGGCCATCTAATCCAACCTTCACCTTGCACATGAGGAAACTAAAGCCCAGCAAGATTAAATGACTTGCCCCAGGTCATAGATTAATCATTGGAGGCAGAATTTGAACCCATGTCCTCTGACTCTAGAGTCAATACTCTTTCCTCTGTACTATACTCCATCTCATTTAAGAGTGATCTCTGCTTCTGGCCAATGGATGTGGTATGGGTAACCGAGGATCTATCTGAACTTTTCTAGGTCCTTCTACTGACTTTTTCAGTTATAACAATGGCATATGATAAGACTACAAAGCTACTACTATTTTCACTAATTCATACTGCCTTAATCTTTGAAGTGGAGAAGTTTAGCTCTCATTCTAACTACTATCTCCAGCATCATCTCAAACTTCTATAGGGAGAGTCAGAGTAGAAGAGCGAGGGGGCAAGGGTATGTGTGATAATACTTATGTGACTATGTGCCTCTCTCATGTGTGCATGCATACTTCTATGAGCTATAATATGTACATACAAAAGGCAAAAGAAGGAGTCTAGCCTAGGTTTGAGCTTCAAGTCACATCGAGGTGGCTTATTTGTTAGCTTAAGATCCAAAGGATTTAATTACAGGTGTCAGCAGCATAAAAATATTAACTGGATCTAGGTCCCTATTGTGAAGAACAAAAGTAAGAAATGTAAACAACCTCAAGGGGAAATTTTCATTTACTGACAGTTACTAATGGTCTTGGAGTCAGAAAGCCTCTTACTTAAAAAGCAATAAAGACTGACAATAGAAGATTAAACAAAACTTTAAAATCACAAACTTGCTAATTGTTCTTAGCAAAGTTGGCCTTTAACCAAGACAAACTCAAGTAGAATATAACCAGGAAAAGCCCAGGGTCAACCTAATCAACTAAAAAAAGTTAAGCAGTGCTTATATTAAAATGCCTATAGACTTTGAGACTGTGTGCAGTTGAAAGAATGCCAGGCTTTGACATGCATACTTCCCTTGTAGTCTGCATGGACAGGTTTTGTCTGACAAAGGTTCTTTGTCATAAAAAAAGCTTTTTAAAATCTGGGGGGGGGGGGTGTATTCTGGCGTTTCTCTCCTTCCAGAGTTGTATCTCCTCTCTTTTTCCTCTTCAGGTAATATCTTATCATCTATTTATTAACCATAAGCTATGGCTATAATTACCCAGCCACTGTGCAGAATAAAGTTACCCCCTATTTGTGTTAAATTACTTCATCATTTAGGATGGAAGAAGCTAGCTCTCTGCATGAATATGGTCTATTAGATTATAGTTCTCTTTTGCCTTATGTTATTGATAAACATGATAGACTGTGATATTGATAAATATGATAAACAAAAGAACCTAAGTTCAGATTTTATTTTGCATGGGTACATTTCTATATCCTACACATCCTTACACCAGGCAGCTCCTTCAAGAGAGCTTAGAATTTATATACAGTTCATGCTCTGGGGAGCACTGATGTACCTGCAAGAGAATCCAGTGTTCATTCAATACATGTTTCTTAAATTATATAACATTGTGTTAGAGACTAGAGAAGAATCAAAATTTAGATGATACCTAGCCCCTACCCTCATGGAACTTATAGTCTAGTAGAGAGTTAAAACACAAACTCAAGTTACCATAACACACATGATGGATGTGCTAGAGAGGTGGAATTCAAAGTGCTATGTGAGGTCCATGGGGGAAAGTTGCTATTGGCAGAGGGATTCAGGGAAAGCTACATTAGAGTCAAATATTCAGTGGGCAAAAATGAGGTAGAAGGACATTCTAGATATAGGCAGTGACATGTACAAAAACATGGAAAAGCTGTCAATCCATCAATCAAAGCACAATAGGCATTTAAGTGCAAACAACATGAGATGCTTTAAGATAGGCTAGAAGAATACAGATGCAAAAGCTGTAGACAGATGCTGCCCTCAAAGAACTCCCATTCTACTACCAGGATATAGCATACACACAAATATCTGCCTACAGAGTATATTTTACAAAATAAATACACAGTAAAATGTGTGTGGAGGAGGTATACCAATAGCTATGGAAATCAAGAAAGGTTTCTTGAGCCAAGGCTGAAGAGGCAAGGATAGGGATAAGACAGATAGGATAAAGGCTTGGAGACAGGAGATGGGGGGTATATAGGAAATAGTAAGTTAAGTAGTTTGGCTAGAATATAGAGTGCTTGAGGGGGAGTACTGTGGAATCAGCCTGGAAAGAGGCTAGAGCCAAACTGCAAAGCCAGTGTGAGAGCCAGATTCTTTTAATTGCCAAAGACAGGGAGGGGTTTTTGTGATTGTTTGTTTGTTTGTTTGTTTGTTTTTTTAAGGAAGTAGGGAGCCAGTGAGTGGTCATTGGGTAGACTGGGATAGTTTGGTAGATACACAGAATACATATAAGACAGTAATATTAAGTAATATTATAAACATAGGGCAACACTAGGTTGTGTAGGGGTTTCAGAGCTAGGTAAGAGAGCTCAAACTTGGTAGACAGTAGGGAGTTGCTGGAGATTTTTAAGGTGAGAAGTGACAAGACTAAATCTATGTGCAATAGAGATATTTTTGGCATTGGTATGAAGGACAGAGGGCAGGGGCAGAGACAAGAATCAAGAAGAACTGTTAGGAAGTTATTGAAATAATGAGGGTCTTCACCAGGATGGCAATGGTAGAAGTAGAGTGAAGAGGAAGTTTAGTTCACTGAAAGAGTGATTAAAGTGAGTTGGGAGGATGGGGGTGAGAGCATGGCTTCCTGCTTCCAGAAAAGCCATTGGCAGAGCCACCTATCAATACACCAGAGACCTCCAGGCTAGATTGGGGGCTAGTTTGACTCTACAATATCTAGTCAAATAATCAATAATAATAATAGCTCACCTTTATATAGTATTTTAGAGTTCATACTTTTTTTAAAAAAATCATTTATTTGTTTATTTTTCATTTTCAACATTCACTTTTATAAGATTTTGAGTTCTAAATTTTCCCCCTCCCTCCCCAGGACAGCATGGAATCTGATATAGGCTATACATGTACAATCATATAAAACATATTTCCACATTAGTCATGTTGTAAAGAAGAATCAGAACCAAAGGGAAAAGCCACAAGAAAGAAAAAAAGAGAGGAAGTAGTATGCTTCAATCTACATTCAGACTGCGTAGTTCTTTCTCTGGATGTGGATAGCATTTTCCATCATGAGTCTTTTGGAATTGTCTTAGATCATTGTATTGCTGGGAAGGCCTAAGTCTATCAAAGTTGGTCATCAAACAATGTTGCCATTACTGTATACAGCCCTTTTTCTTACAACAGCCCACTGGGGTAAGTAATATAAACAGACATTTAAGAATTTTTCCACCTGGGGTAAATTTAGCGAGTCAGAGAATTATACAACAGATACCAACCAGACCCACTCTGGCAGAGGGTGTCACGGTATTTCTCAAAATTTCATGTTATTTAGTTCCCAATCAAACTTTGTAAAGACAATGGTGAGCACTAATAGGACCATATATAAAATCTCCAGTTTATGAAAAGCCTACCTCTCAAAGAGAGTACCTTGCTGGGGCAGGCTGCCCTCTGTTCCACTTTCCCTGCTTCTCCCCACTCCCATAACTGAATTCATGCCCTGAGTATGAGAATGAGGGGGTGTAGTAGGAGGAGGAAAGTAGACCTTGGAAGTAGCAGCCTCCAGTTGTGCAAGGGAATAAAGATAGAGATGGAGCCCACTGCCAAGATATTGGTGCACAGGAGCAAAACTCCAGTTGCTCTGAATGAAGTGTTACTACCCACTTTTTTCAACTCTGGAAACTGAGACTCAGAGGAGGTAGTTACTTGCCCAAGGTCACATAGCTAGTAAGTGTCAAAGCCTGGATTCAAAGTTAGGTGGTAGAGTGGACAAGGCACTGGGCCTCAGTCAGGAAGTTTTACTTCTTCTCAGAGACTTTGCAGGAGAGCTGCTAGGTGGTTCTGATAGGGTGCTTGGGTGCTTGTGTTTGGGTGCTTGTACTTGGACCCCAATTTCTCCCTAGTCTCAGAAACACTGTCTCTGACAATCACTCCCCAGCCCAAGGACACTGTGCCTAACAACTTGCCTAGCAAGACCCTTAGCTCTCTTCCTAGTCCAGCTGGGTGAGAAAGTGTTGGGCTACTCAGGCCCTAGCCCTCAGATCATGTCTCTGGAAGCCTCCCAATTCCTTAGTAAGTTCCTGTCTTGTGAGAAAGCTTGTTGCAGAACATTCTCTCATCAAGACAGGGGGAGAGGAATGCCTTGCCCAATCCAAGGAGTTTTGTCCTTGGCCAGCCCAAGGACTCTTCCTGCTCCCAGACTCCAAGATCCATACCTCTGTCATCTCCCTCCCTGACTGGTATATTCCCTGTACTTTCCCATCCATAGCTCCCAAAGACATCTGGGTCTTTGGATTACCTAATCAGTATCCCTGGCATTCCTTTCCCATGCCCTTTTCCATATAAACCCTAGCTCCATCCTCAGTCTCTTGGAGATTCCTTAAGAATCCTTGCCCACTGAAAAGTATAACAATAAATCTTTCCCATCTTGACTTAAAGAATCCTTGAGTCTGTGAATTCATTCCAGACAACCCATCCTGTACTCCAGTCTTTGAGGGGTCTCAACCTCTCAGACTGTAACAGTTCAGTGGATAAAGTACTTGACGACTTGAGTTCAAATCCAGCCTCATATAACTTACTAGCACTGTGACCCTGGGCAAGTCACTTAACCTGTTGGCCTCAGTTTCCTCATCTGTAAAATGGAGATAATAATAACACCTACCTCCCAGGATTTTTGTGAGGAGAAAATTGAGACAATATTTGTAAAATGCTCTGCAAACCTTAAAGTGATATATAAATACTAGTAATTCTTTTCATTGTTTTTTTTTTAACTTTCTATCTTCAATTCAGGAACTGAACCAAGATGAACCTTATTGATCTATAGAGAAACTGTTTTTTAGCTCTGCTTTTTAAAAAATGTGCTCTGTTTTGTTTCATTGTCTTTTCCCATGTCTGGGAAATTAGGCATGAGCCTTTTAAAGAATAATCAGAAGCAGGTATGTAAGAGACCTTAGAAATTTGCTGAAGCCATTCGAAAGGGATCTGCATTTTCAGATTTGCCTATGCTTCAAAGGCCAGAGCCGGGGAGAACAGTCATCAAGTAGAGGACAATCTTCTGATTGACAGGAAACCTGGGATATAGTCAGCACTGATCCTTTTCATCCTGCCAAACATCTTGGAAGGCCAAGGTTAGAGTTATGCAGAGAAGGATGAGGAAGACCCTTAGAAAAATTATTTCCATAACAAAATGAGGGTAAAACTGGCATAGAAGACCATCCCCAAGGTGAGAAAAGCTTCAGGGGGACTTTGAATCCAAGCCAGAAGGGTTGGGAAGGGTTGGGGATAGAAGAAGAGAGAAGGGATTATGTATAAGTAAAGGGCTTTAAAATATTGCAAGCAAGAGAAAGGACTTATTTCTTTAGTTACTGAAAAAAAAAAGAAATCGTTTTTTGTGCAAGATATATTTATTGATTATTATGAGCAAATTTCTGTGCTGTACTTTGAGCAGGATAAAAAAGATGAATCCAACATGTTTGCTTCTCCAAAGGAGTTTACAATATAGTAGTATCTAGCAAATAAGAATAGAACCTAAATTACTAGAACATAAGCCAGGATGGAATAAGCATATTGTAGGCGTTCAGAAAATGAACATTTGTGACTCAGAAGGATCAGGGAAGAAGGAGCATTTGAATTGAGTTCCCAAGAATGAATAGGATCTTTATACCTAGAGATAGGGAGAGGACATTTCAAGCAGAATTGGCAGACAAAAGCATGAGCATGGTTTACATAAAGGGAAACTATGGGAGTTAAGACTGGAAAAGTACTTTGACACAATATCAGAGGTCCTTTAATGCCAAGCTAAGGAATTTGGATTTCATTTGGTAGATGAAGGAAAACCATTTATAGTTTTTGGTCAGAGGCATCAGGAAATTTAGTTGAGTAATCTTGTGTAAGATAGGTGGAAGACTGAAAGCAAGAAAACCAGTTAGGAGCCTGTTGCAGTAGTCCATATGAGAGATAATAAAATAAAATCATAAACTAGAATTGGTGGCAATGACAACAGAAAGAAGAATGTGAGTGTGTGAGAGATTATAGAGGTAGCATCATAGTGATGCATCAGATGTGGGTGACAAAGAGGGAAGCATCAAGAATGATAACTGAATTATTTCATCTGAGTGCCATTAACAGATATAGAAAAACTGGGAGGTGATTTGAGGGTTAAGGAGAATAGAAGAGAGGCTGATGACAATTTTAGTTTTAGTCATTATGCATAGAGTACCAATGAGGTAAAGAGGTGAAGCTATTTTAGCTTAAAAGGGAGTTTGGGAATATAAATATAGGACTTGGGTATATCAACATAAAGGTAGTAGTTAAGCTATGGAAGTATATGACAAAAGAAAGAGATGGTATCTTTTTTAATTAATTTATTTTTAGTTTTCAACATTCACTTCCATAAGATTTTGAGTTCCAAATTTTCTCCCCCATTTCTCCCCACCCCCGCCCCAAGATGGCATGCAATTTGATATAGGCTCTACATATACATTCATATTGAACCTATTTTCACATTAGTCACATTGTAAAGAAGAATTAGAACTAATGAAAAAACCACAAGAAAGAAGATACAAACAAAAAAAAAGAAAAAAAGGAAAAAGAGAGAGGGCAAGTAATATGCTTTGATCGGCATTCATATTCTATAGTTCTTTTTCTGGATATGGATAGCATTTTCCATCATGAGTCCTTTGGAGTTGTCCTGGATCCTTGCATTGACAAGAAGAGATGAGTCTATCAAAGTCATCACTCAATGTGGCTGTTACTGTGTATAATGTTCTCCTGGTTCTCTGCTCACTTTACTCAGCATCAGTTCATATAAGTCCTCCCGGGTTTTTTCTGAAGTCTGCCTGCTCATCATTTCATACAGCACAATAATATTCCATTACATTCATATACCACAACTTGTTCCGCCATTCCCCAACTGATAGGTATCCCCTCAATTTCCAATTCTTTGCCACCACAAAAAGAGCTGCTATAAATATTTTTGTACATGTGGGTCCTTTTCCCATTTGTATGATAGAAAGAAATGTTTTCTAATAGTGTCAAAACGCTACAGAAAAGTCATGGAAGACGGAGACTGATAAAAGCCCAGAGGATTTGGCAATTACAAGGTAATTGTTGTCCAAGGGAGCAATGTAAGAAAAATATACCTAGGGGTGTGGGTGGATGTATTTCTTCAAATCTTGCTCTGGTTTTATTGTTGTCTCCACCAAAGCCCTACCTGAGTGCTTAAAATAGTATGGGCTTGACCCTTGGTTCTTAAAGGCTGTGTATGCCAGCAGAGTGTAAAATCTATCAGGTCTTGCCAAGCTGTATAGAATTTGAGTATTAGCCAAGAGCACTTTGTATGTGTAGGCTGATGACCAGCTTAGCTAAATTTGGAATGGCTCATCATCAAAAGGTTGACTACCAGGAAATGATTGTTTTAGACCACAGCAACTAATGAAACCACATATTAAGACAAGAATTGCAATTTCTGTTTGTAGAAGGCATTCCCACACAGATTAAATCATTGATCCCTGTAGACTGTTAGGCTAATATCAGTAAATCCCTTTCTTTCTTGATTTAATAAAGAATTCTGTTTTTATAGGGGAAAAAAAGCATAGTTGAGTAGAAAAGAATGCTGTGTCTTGACTCAGTTAATCATGGTTATGAGAAGCTCAGACTATTCTTACCACAAGATTAACAACCTGATGCATTGGAAGGGGCTTCACTGGAAACTGAGTGACTCGAGTTCTAATCCCAACTCATTTAATATTACTAAACTTCCATTTTCTCATTGGCAAAATAAGATAATTAGACTATCGTTCCTGTTCCTACCAACTTTATGATTCAAAAAGCTCCAGAGAACTAAATAAATACTCTTTTTAAATTTTTGTTTCATGAACACGAAAACAAAAGCTATAAATGTAGGATGAAGGATGAAGAAGTGGTGAGGAATGGTATTGGTTTACATACACAGATATAAATATAGAAATATATATAGAGAGAGAGATAGGTAGATATACATATCAAATGTGTGTGTGTGTATATATATATATATATATATATCACCTAGAAATAATATTGATCCATAAACATTTAAGAACATTTTAAGGGGCAGCTAGGTGGCGCAGTGGATAGAGCACCAGCCCTGAATTCAGGAGGACCTGAGTTCAAATCCGGCCTCGGACACATAACACTTACTAGCTGTGTGATCCTGGGCAAGTCACTTAACCCCATTGCCCAGCCAAAAAAAAAAAAAAGAACATTTTAGTAGCTCTCACATATCAGATATTAATAATTCCTGAACCGTGGGCAGCTACGTGGTGCGGTAGATAGAGCACCGGCCCTAGATTCAGGAGGATCTGAGTTCAAATCTGGCCTCAGACACACAGCACTTACTAGCTGTGTGACCTTGGGCAAGGCACTTAATCCCATTGCCTAACCCCCCCCAAAAAAGTTCCTGAACTGTGTCTAATTTAAAGAAAAAACTCTCAAAATATAAGAGACAAAGCAGAAGAAATCAAAAGTTTGTGGAATAGGAAGAAGGAAATCTCTTCCCTAGTTTCCTATTCCAAGGATGATTCTAGAGTGTCTGTAGAGGATGAGTTTGCATCCTGGCATTTTCATTCACTTGCAAAAAGCTGCAATTTTATTCTGCCTGCACAATAGTCCATTGAATGTTAAACATGAAAGAAAAAAATAGTAGGATAGCAACTCATCCCAAGACTATTTCTGTCTGAAATGAGAATAACAGCAACAAAGCAATAAACAATTTATATAGCTCTTTATAATACACAAAGCGCTTTCATCACAGCTCTGTGAGGTAGGAAGTGCAAATATTAACTCCGTGTAATTGATAGGAAGGAGAGATGGGATAGTGCCCTAGACAGATATACCTGAGTTTAATGTCAATGACCACATATCTACTCCATGTATAACCTGGGACTAATCACTTAACCTCTCATCATTCCAGGCACTTCTCTAAGACTATTAGGTGCTGACCTGTATGAGTCAGAAGGAGTTTACTTACCCCGGAGTTCTGATGTCAATGAAATCATACATCCAGGCACATCCAGCCTGTATATAAAGAAACAGAGGCTAGGTATGGCAAACAAATTCAAGTATTCTGATGATTCTTCAATTGTAAAATGAGGGAATTGAAGTAGATCAGAGTTTCTTAACCTAGTATCTGTGAGCTTTAAAATAAAACCAACCAACAACTGTATTACTATATAATTGCTTTATTAATAATAATGAAAATAATATTTAACATTTATAGAGTGCTTTAAAACTTGCAAAGTACTTTATAAATATCACATCATTTGACAAAAACATTCTGAGGAAGGGTTCAGAGGCTTCACCAGACTGCTAGAGGGGTCCATTCATTACACACAACAAAAGGTTAGGCAGTCTCCCAGGCTAAATGATTACTAATGTTCCTCCTCACTCTAAGTCCTAGGATTCCAAGAATAGCGTTCTTTATGTTATACCATATTCACTGCCTGCCTCCTCCTTTCTTACAATGATCTGGGAAAGTGAAATCTGGACTTTCAGACCAATTTTCCTTGCTGTCCCTGAATCTGTTTCATAGTCTTTCAGGGTGCTAAGGGGCATGCAGGAGTTTCATTTAACACCTGTCAGGACCCAGCAGAGAGTCAGCCAAAGGTGCTGGGACCTGCTGAGCAAAAGCTTGAAGTTAAACCAAATTGGTGTCTGATTTGGGTGTGGGACGTGGAGAAGGAGGAGGGAGTGGGAATGGGAAGGAGTCAAAGTCACCTTTGTAAGAGATGTGTGTGTTTATGTGTGTGTATAGGTGTGGTGTGAGTGTAGGTGTGTGGGTGTGGGTATGGGTAAACACAAAACAATACTTTTGGCAGAGGAGTAAGCTTTATCCTAGGCCAGTGTTTCTAGCATGAAGATGTGTGTGTGTGTGTGTGTGTGTGTGTGTGTGTTTTCCTAAATTCTGGGATTGATATCTAGGGCTGTACTTACATTTACTGAGGTGGCATGCTTTCCGTTCCAAGACAGGTTTGGGATGACCTTGTGGATTGCCTGAAAGAGAATTGATATCGCCAATGAACCAAATTCCAGAAGGTAGCCCAATGTTAATCTAACCTAGGGGAAGGGGTAATGGTATTAGAATCTGGAGTAGCCCTAGCATGTATCTGTATTGGATTGAGGCTCTGCTTACTCTAGGAAACCCACAAGAATATAATTATTTCTGAAAGCAGCATGGGGGCTCTGAGTCAGCTTGTGATTTGGTCCTGTACACTTAGAAGTGTCCTAGATCAGTGATTATAATCAAATTATGATACCTCAATGTGTCTATCTGGAAAAGAGGAATAACAATATCCTCTATCTCTACAGCTTAGAAAGATGGTGAAGCAAAAGTAGAGTAGAGAATTGTGCTGGATTGCCCATCAGGGTGAATTGCAGTGTAGTAGTGCATCTCTTAGCTAAGGGTGACCTAGGTTCAAGTTTTAAGATTTGATGGTGGACTTGACTTAGAAAACCTCAGCTTAACATTAGCTATGTTGTGTGTGTGTGTGTGTGTGTGTGTGTGTGTGTTTTGTTTTGTTTTGTTAAACATTTCACAATTACGTTTTAATCTAGACAGCAGTTGGGAGTAAGTTTTTCAGGCCTCAAAAGCATGAGATCTCTCTCCTAACCTAAACATACTAGGTAAAACTAAAGCTGCCTTGGCCTCCTGGGCATCCCACAAGCTACAGTGGAAAAAACAATGAATTTATAGTCAGAAAACCTAGCTTTAGATCTTGGTTCACAGGGTTTTCTATTTGTGTGACTGTAGACAAGTCACTTGAACTACCTTCCTGACTTCAAGCCCAGCTCTCTATCCCCTGAGCTACCTAGTTGCCCTAACAACCCGCAGAATGGATAAAGAACTGACTTCTGTGTGAGAAAGACATAGGTTCAAGTGCTGCCTCTGTCATACTGGTTGACAAGTCCTTTAACCTCTTAGTGTCCTGGGCATTCTGTAAAGCTGATCTTCTGGTAGATATGTAATACTTGCTTGATGAATAAACATATCATGGGGATGGGAGCCTTCTCAGCAGCAGTGGGAAGTCTCTAGCCATTTTGTTTCCAGGGCTTCAAAAACAAATCTTCCATAGCTGAACCAAGCTTTTCCATAATGTTGCTTGGCATTACAAGATAGCCACATAGTCCTAAAGAAGCTCCCTTAATTCTATCCTTCTTTAATAAAAGGGATGTGATTTCTGTTTGAAATCAGTCATTTTGAGTCTGAGGATTGTTTCCACCCCTAATAGAAGCCAATAAGACAAGCTACTGCCTAAAGGAGAGGTGAAGGAAATTTCTGGCTACTTCTGAGTAGGAAATGAATGTAATCACTCATAGTGTACGCTTGCTCATTTGTAGCTATATTCAGGACAGTTGGTTCAGTGCTTTGTTTTCTGCCCTCCTGCTGCACAGTGCCTGTAGATGGATGGATGGCACCCCTCAGGGCAGTATGTTCAAATCCTTTTTTAATATACTTCATATATTAAACTCCTTTCTGAGGTCAGGCAACTTTGGAATAGCTAACTGAGATAATGTTACATAGAGCTGATAATCCAGTTTGGGATAGTCCCTTAAAAAAAAAAAGGTAGTTGCTTAACTTTTCTCCATCAAATTTCATTCATTTATTTAGCATATGTGAATAAAATACCTATTATATGCATAGTACTACACTAAGTGCTCAGTGTGAAAAAAATCACAATCCTTCCCCTCAAAGAATTTATTGTCCAGCAATGAAAAAGAAACATAAATGCAGATAATTATCATAGAACATAATTAAATGTATAAGAAAAGTATACAGGAACCTATTCCTAGGAAAGAATCCCTCTATATACTCAACTTGATCTATGATCTCATCAATGTCAATGTTCCCTCTAATTATGCCGATTGCAACCCATCTATATCACTTTGTTCTATGTTACTTGCATTCAAATTTTCTCATAAAATGGGGAGGCCATCCAATGTGCTAGTGGCCTTCCTTGATTTCTCGTGGCATGACAAGAGTATTAGTGAAGCACATTAGCCACCTAATGATTTTCTCTCACTCTAATCATATGAGCAGCTCACAGAAGGATTATATATATAATAAGCCAGAAGGCATCTTAGATATTGTTGTTGTTGTTATTGTTCAGTCATTTCAGTTGTGTCTGGCTCTTTGTGACCTCATTTGAGCTTTTCTTGGCAAAGACACTGGAAGTAGTTTGCCATTTCTTTCTCCAGATCATTTTACAGGTGAGAAAACTGAGGCAAACAGGGTCACACAGCTAGTAAATGACTGAGGCCAGACTTGAACTCAGGAAGGTGAGTCTTCCTGACTCCAGGAATTGCATTCTATCCACTCTTCCATCTACCTACCCTATAGATATTATCTAGTTCTAACTCTTCATTTGTTATGTCAGAAAATTAAAGCAAAGCAAAGTGAAATGATTTGCCCATTGTCACATGGTGAATTAGCAGCAGAGCTGGTTCTGGAATATAACTAGGAATTTGTGTGCCTTGGGCAAGGGATAGGTAGGAGCAGCAGAAAAAGTAGCCTGAGACCGCTTTTAGGTTTGACACCTAAATGACTCTTTCAACAACTGGTCACTGCTAGGGAGAGGTTGGGCCAAGGTTAGGGAGTTTGACGGCTGCTGGAGTGAAACTCCACACTCCAGATGGGATTGTTGACACCCTCTAAATCTCAATTCGGGAGGCAGAGGTAGTTACCACACCTCATTGTGATTCTCTGCTTCTGACTTCTTGTCCTATGCTCTTTCCATTGCCACACACTGCCTCTTAATGTTATCTATACCGACTACCCAGTAAATCATATTCATAAATCATCTCTAATACCATTTCCTATTTTTTGGAGCCCATTTCCCAAAACATTTAGTAACAGGGAGAACATGAAATTTGATGGAGTCTGACTTATTTATCTCATTGAAAAAGGGAATAAGCCCGCTTTCTTTACTTCTATCCTCACTCTCCCACCAAAAAGCAAGGAGCAGAGGAAAATTGTGAACTGTTTGCAAAGAACTTTTCAGGGAGGTGAGGTGAGGGTTTGAAGAAAACTGTAAACACACTGCCATGTAGAACCTATGGGCAAGTAAGGATAATTGGAATCCTGTTCAAAGAAGACATTTGCAGCTTTTTATCACAAGTTCCTACTTTATTTTTCCCCCTACTGACAGATCTATCTCCACAGATATTTATAGTTCATGCTCCCAGAGGGTTGAAACCTTTCCATCTTTGTGCTCACAAGTTTTCTTCTCCTGACAGAGCAGAGCTGACCCTTTCCAAAGCAGTAATTGCTAAGGTTAAACAGGTCAGACAGCTGACTGTCAGCCTGGATCCAGCGGAGGTGCTTTTAGGCTTTTAGTCAGATGAAGGTAGTTTCTATGGAAGAAGAAGCCACAGTAAAGTAATTTTAGCTGTCTCTTCTCATATACAGCATATGCTATACAACAGCCATGGTTTTCCTTCTACAAATACATTTCCCCCAAATAAGGGTGCAAGTCATTCCAAACCCGAAGGTTATTTTATGACTATTATTAAATGCAGGTGGCATAATGGATAGAGTTGCTGCATCTGGAGTCAGGAAGACCAGAGTTTGAATCCTGTCTCAGATATTAGGTGTATAACCCTAGGACTTTTCTTGGCCTCAGTTTTTTCATCTGTCAAATGGAGACAGCCAGCAACCTACACCTGCCTTGGAAGGTTGTTATGAGGATCAAATAAGATGATATGTGCAAAGTACTTTTGTAGATCTTAAAAGGCTACTTGAATGTTAGCTGTTATAATTACATGAGCTATAACCATTTTTTGTGAGCTTCAGCTCACTACAGAGGAAACATTTGTCCCTTATTGTCTTATTTATCCATGTAAGGAGTGTAAGATCCTCCATTAAAGGTATACTCTGATGGTATCATGGTATACCGTCAAGAGCCTGGATTCTCAAAGGCTGGGCCATTGGAATCTAAACTCAGATGAGTCTTCTCACTGTAATAGGGATTTAAGAACTGTCATCTTGGGATTTGTAGTGCGGTATAAAACATGCAGTCCCAGGCAAGCATCTCCCTCTCAGCCCTGAGAAGTGATTAGGGACCAGCTTGATCTTTGAGCCAGAAGGTGGAACTGAGTCTTGGCATAAAGCTATACACATAGTCTGAGAGAAACAGACTGAGAAAATTGTGGCTGAAAAACAGCTGCAAAGGAGTCTGCTTCACCAGATCCAGACTTACTGAAATGAATCACAAAGAATCATTGGAATGGGGGTGATACGGAAAAGGTGAAAGAAAAAGCAGGTCTGAGTTATGGTAGATAAGAGAGAGACTGAGGAGGATGATCAGCTCTCAAAGCATCTCAAAGCCAAAGACTCTGGCTCAAGCTACTGGGATTACTTTTCCCTGGAAAGATGTGCTCTTTCCTCAACTTCTCTCTCTGCTCCCTGCCCATTAACAGACACAGTAACATACTCTCCAAAATTTTCTGGTGACCTGAATTTTGCTTCAACTATAAAGAGACCAAGCTAGAGAGAAACAATGTCAATTGAGGTAGAGAGCCAAATCTCTGCCTAAATACTAGGAATATTCTTCCCTGAGGGCTCTAAGCAATTGTGATTGTGCTCCTAACTTTTCACATCATATTAATAATCCCCATAAAGCAATAGAAGATGGAACCGTGTGTAATTGTGAGTCCATTATATTACCCTCAGGGTAAAAAAAAAAGAGTTAATTGTTGTAAGGTAGTGTGACTGATTTAATCTCTGCAGAGGAAAGGAATAAGGGAGGAAAGGGTGGTGGGTGACAACTATTGTCAGTCACTTGTACCTTCCAAAGCAATAGTTCCTGCCTTCAAGGAGCATATAATCTAATAGGGCAGGATAAAGGACGTACCCTAATGTTACATCAGAATCACAGGATTTAAGAGTAGGAAGGAACCTCAATGGTCACATAATCCAACCCATCCATAAAATAAAAACATGCTAAAACATAGCCAAGAAATGGTTATCTAGCCTCTGCTTAAAGACCTAAATTGGAGGGGCAGCTAGGTGATGCAGTGGATAGAGCACGGCCCTGGATTCAAGAAGACCTGAGTTCAAATCTGTCCTCAGGCACATAACACTTACTAGCTCTGTGACCTGGGCAAGTCACTTAATCCCATCGCCTTAGTCAAAAAAAAAAAGACCTAAATTGGAATGACTTTGAGAGTAATCAGAAGAATAAACTGTTTGTTTATTATCTGAGGACTAATTTAGCTAAGCACAGAGAGGTTTGTCACCTCAAGGCTAGATGCTAGGTCATGCATGTTTGGCCCTGGCAGCTAGCTTTTAAGGGGCTGCAATCTGTCTTAGTGGAGGAGACTACCCCCTACCTCAGGAGAAAATTATCTCCCTCTCCCCATATGTCTTACGGCACCCTCTCCTTTGTAAAGTTACTATATTCTACATAGCTGTGAAAAAAAATAACCCTGCCATAGAGACCACATCCAGTTTCGTGGGTAGTTTAATCAGAATCACCTGGCTTCTTGACAGATTCTACACCTTCTATCTCACTCCCTCCTTTTTCTGGGGGTGGGGATTATCTAGAGTCTCTCTACTCTAACAGGGATTGTGTGGTGTAGTGGGAAGGGCATTAGTCAGAGAACTTCACTTGAATCCAACTCTGCTATTTTCTATGGGTGACTCAGTGGATAGAATGCTGGGCCTGAAGTCAGGAAAGCTCATCTTCCTGAGTTCAATCCTGGCCTCAGACACTCAGTAGTTGTGTGACCTTGGGCAAGTCCCTTAACCCTGTTTGTTCCTCACCTGTATAATGAGCTGCAGAAAGAAATAGCCAAATACTCCAATATCTTTGCCAAGAAAACCCCAAATGGGGTCACAAAAAGTCAGATACAGCTGAACAATATAACTGCTATTTATTAATTGTGTGACTTTCAGCCAGTCACCTATTGTCTCTGAGTTTTAGTTTCTTTAGTTTCAAGATGAAAATATTGCATTAAATTAACTGTAAGGTATCTTCCAGCATAAATCCTATGATCCTTTGCACAAGCACAGAATTACTGACCTGCACCTGCAAGAACTCCATAGCTTCCATAAATAATGTAGTTTCCTAACTCATTTCAAGAACCACCAGGATTGCCATCAGGCATGTAGAGGCTACAGGTGGGAGTCTAGGTGAATATTCTAGATCCTGTGCTTCTGGTATCATGCTCCAAAATGGTGCTTCACAGGTTTGGCATATTCACATAGTGCTGCTGGATAGATTCACAACTCTTCAGTACCTAAAAGAGAGATGTTCTCTTTCCCACAGTACCTTTCACCTCCTTTGAACCTCCCCTTCCTACACTACACCCCCCCAAACCCATAAAAGACTTCCCTCAACAGGTTTATTGCAACCCATACTCTGCCCTCTGGGGGAGAAGACTCAGATTTATTAAAGAGGAAATTAACATAATTAGCAGTGTAATCCTGAACTTCAGTCAATCAACAAAATCTGATCACATTTGCAAATGAAATATATACAAGGAATGACTGTTTTAGCTTGATCCCAAGCTAAAAGAAAGAGTGGGTAGCTTTCCTAGATGCATGTCTATCACTGAATCTGCATATTTATGAGGGCATTATCTTACATCACCTAGCTCCACATGCTTGTCTATTTATGACAGTCTGCCAAGAGGGAGCTGAGTATATTCCATGGCCAGGTTAGCAAGCTAGAAAAGTTCTCCCACCGGACTGTACAGAAGGTTGGGTTAGGGAGGCAGTGTATTTCTTCAAATGATCCGTCATCTTAAGAGGCAAATGTGGCAGATCCTTCATCTCATCTGGAAGTTAGTTTCCCTGGCAGCAATTTTGCCAACTTCACAGGTATTGCCATGAGTCTTAAATCATAGGATTTCAGAGTTGGAAACAATTTATCCCCTCATCTTACAGATAATATGGCCTGGCCTTATTTAACAATAAGATGTGTCCCCCTCAAGGTAGGTTTTTGCTCTTTGATCTATTGTATATACTGAAAATATAAGAAAATAAAAGTGACTCAGTCCAAGAAAGATAAATCCCAAAGAGGTCAAATGACATATGAAGTCCAACAGGAGTTAGGGCTCTTTCTTTTTTCTCTCTCTTCATTTCATTTCCTTTTTAACTTAATGAACATCAAAAATCAGTACTTTCATATGAGATATGGAATAGGAAAGGATTGTGCATGAAATTATAAATCTCTATTACACAGAGCTTGCTTTTCTTTTTCAGCATACAACAAATTCAGTGCACAACCTTCAAAGCTGTCCTGCATTTCTGAACATCCTTTTCTTCTCCTCTCGTTCTTCTCATATCCCTATTGTCTCTCTCTCCATCCCACCTGCTCCCCCAAATTGAAAAAAACAAAAGAAAAAAACCCAACATCCTTGTGACTAATAAAACAAATTCCATATTGGCCACGTACAAATACATATGTTCCATTTTCTAGATTAAATCCATCACCTTTCTGGTGGTGGGCAGCATGCATCATCATTGGTCCTCTAGTCAAAATGTGGTCTTTCCATTATAACTTGATGTCTTCCCTTTCCTGATCCCAAACCAACCACATGAATAGATATACTCTTTAAATGTTTTTACATCAAATATACACATTGTCTAAGTGTAATTTATTGGCCTGATCAGGTGAAGAGAACTAAAGTTTGTAAGAATCTTGATAGAAAACCAGTCCTGACCTCTTGGGATTCTTTGAGTCACTGCTATTCATTTTCATCGTTGAGGTTATAATTGTAATGCAGGAAAATTAGAAAGGCTAGAGTCTAGGATGAACTTATAAAACCATGAAAACACAGAATATAGAATTGGAAAAATCTTCCGTAGCCATCTAATTCAACCAATGCCTGAGAAAGAATCCACACTATGATGCACTGGATAAGTGGTTGTCCAATGGTCTCATCCACTTGGTTTTTCTTTTTTTTTTTTAATTTTTTTAAAATTGGGGTTAAGTGACTTGCCCAGGGTCACACAGCTAGTAAGTGTCAATGGTTTTTCCTATGTTGCTAGGAATAGGGGTGTATGGGCGAATATGTTGACTAAGGTATTGGGAAGGAAATGTTCACACATTTGTTACTGCTATAACTTTGAAGTAAACATTCCATTGTAAAAAGCTGAGTTATGTAAAATGAACCACTTACATTTGTATAGTCTCTATTTATATAGGATGAAACTGGGGCACTAGTCACTAGCCAGGGTGTGAGGCACTTTTAAAGGCTAATAGTTTTTGGTTAGATGCCTATTTGTTACAGAGTTATAACTTTGAGAAATCAGGGTAAGTTAGCACAGGGGAGGACCCTCAGAATGTTGCCCTGCTCAATACCTAGGGATGGAACTATGCGGTCTCATCTGGGAGGTTCTACTCTTCTATTCCTAAAGCTGAGTTTGCATGAATTATACTAACCCATGAAAAAGAGGTTAAATATAGCAGATTGAGAGCTGGCCTCAAAGCTGCATTTGGGAGAGTAGGTTTGAAACTTATCTTAGTTCCTACATAGCATAAGTCCCACTAAATTCACATCCAAAGATTAAATATGAATGGTTAGGGATTCAATGAATCCTTGTCTCAATTACAGTGGGTCTGGGGTTACTCCCAAAGGTCATTCTTTGCTTCTTTGCTCCTTGAATCACTGATGCACTGGCTTTGAAATTATCCCTGGACTGTGACTACTGGATTCCTATGGCTCATCCTCCTGACCCTTCAAAACTCCCAGGGTTGATGTGTTCTTTCTGCAGATGTAATGAGCTAAGGAGTCATTAAATGAAGCCAGACGTTAAGCAAAAGAAGGAAGAGATGACGCTGACAGGCCTTTTTGAATACCTCTGCAGATAATCAAAGATCTTCCTCTTCAAAAAAATGGTTAGCTGACCAGAACCAGATACAGAGTCTCTGCACATGCTCCCCAATCTTTTCAAGGTGTTTACCTTACGCGTTGCAGTTTTCCGGAATCAGGCATCATCCCAGATTCTGTATGTGGAGAGATGCTGCGCCAGGTACTTTACTCATACACCAGACCCCCATTACATATCGATTGGTTTTGGCAATTCAGAGAATTAAACCTGAGCTTAACATCAGAGATAAAACCTGAAATCAGGCAGTCAGGGGGGGAAAAGATGCTGAGAAAGAATAAGACAGGGATTTGGTCTATGAAGAAATTATTACAAAGGGAAAAGGACCCACATGTACAAAAATGTTTATAGTGGCTGTATTTGTGGTGGGAAAGAATTGGAAATTGAGAGGATGCTCATCGGTAGGGGAATGGCTGAACAAGTTGTGGTATATAAATGTAATGGAATACTAACGTTCTATAAGAAATGATGAGCAGCAGGTGGATTTCAGAAAAACCTGGAAAGACTTACTTGAACTGATGCTGAGTGAAGTGAGCAGAACCAGAAGAACATTGTACACAGTTACAGCAATATTATGTGATGACCAGCTTTGATAGACTTAGCTCTTCTCAGCAATACAATGATCTAAGACAATTCCAAAAGATTCATGATGGAAAATGCTATCCACATCCAGAGAGAGAACTATGGAGTCTGAATGCAGATCAAAGCATACTATTTTCTCTCTTTTTTTGTTTTTTTTCCTTTCTCATGGTATTTCCCTTCTGTTCTGATTCTTCTTTCACAAGATGACTAATGTGGAAATATATTTAATATGATTGTACATGTATAGCTTATATCAGATTGCTTGCCATCTTAGGGAGGGGGGAGAGAGAAAAAAAAATTGGAACTCAAAATCTTATAAAGGTGAATGTTGAAAACTATCTTTATGGGGCAGCTAGCTGGTGTAGTGGATAGAGCACTGGCCCTGGATTCAGGAGGACCTGAGTTCAAATCCAGCCTCAGACACATAACACTTACTAGCTGTGTGACCCTGGGCAAGTCACTTAACCCCATTGCCTAAAATTACAACAACAAAAAAAAAAGAAAAAAGAAAAAAAAGAAAACTATCTTTACATATAATTGGGAAAATAAGATACTATATTTTTTTAAAAAAAGAAACTGTTAGCAAGAACTAGTAATGCCATAGAGCAAAGCAAGACCAGTAACAAAAAAAAAAAGACTGATCTTGTGGGGAACGGTTGATTAACCAGGATGTGTGGTAAGGGGTGGTTCCCCAGACTATGGATTCCACTTGGGAGTCTCAAAAGATTTAATGTGTGTGAGGATAAGCTCACACAAAAACATAAGTTTTCTTTCCCTGAGGCCAGTTGAGGTAACATTCGATAGTTCTTTTCCCAGATGTCCATAGGGCTGGGGGGGGAAGGAGAGTGTTCAAAATATCATGTGATACTGGGAGATTCTTCCTCACCTACTCTCCATAGTGTTCACCATATTCTAATTATCGAAACTGAATGTGACTGATGGATCCTTATTCTATCTAGTCCTCCATCCTCTTGGGAATCCTTTGTGTAAAAACCAGAGCAAGCCAGTGATTAAGAATGTAATTTTCTTTTCTTTTTTTTCTTAGTGAAAATTGGAAAAAAGCCAAAATGCCTAGTATCTCTCTCATTCCCAGATGTATTTTCCAGTCTGGAAACTCCCTGTCCAGTGAAAACAATTATTCTGTATCTTCTTAATGCCTTTCACCCCCTGAAATATCTTTTACCTTGTTTCCTTGTGGCTCACTTGTCAACCATCTATAACACAACGTAGTGTCTGGACTAGGTAAAAAAAAAAACCACACATTTTTGATCATGTCGATAGAAAGTAATTTTTCACTGCAAAGGTTTTCTCTTTGAGTGATTTTGTGCTTTCCTTTATTTCTTGATAGTTTAGAATAGAGATTCTTAACGTGTGTGTGTGTGTGTGTGTGTGTGTGTGTGTGTGTGTATGTGTGTGTGATAGATCCTTTTGACAGTCTGGTAAAGCCTGTGGAACCCTTCTCAGAATATTTTAAATGCATAAAATATAATACATTAGATTACAAAGAGACCAATGATATTGAAATACAATTACGTGTGTGTGTGTGTGTGTGTGTGTGTGTGTGTGTGTGTGTGTGTGTATTTTGCAAGGCAATTGGGGTTAGGTGACTTGCCCAGGATCACACATTTGAACTCAGGTCCTCCTGAATCCAGGGCTGGTTCTCTATTCACTGTGCTGTAGCTGCCCCCAAAATACTTTAAAAACCAGGTTCCCGAGACTTACATTAAGGACACCTGGTCTAAAAGGCATGGTGGAAACAACTAGCCTTTGACTTAGTCAGGAACCTACACTGCTAGTTCTCTCTCTACCTGTCACTGGATGGCCTTGGGCAGATCACTACCCCATTCTCTTCTATAAACTGAAGGGATAAGACTAAATAACCTTCAAGGGTCTCTTCTGGCTCCTGTTTATTAGCTCATATACATTCTATTTTTTTAAAGCAGCAGAAAGGAAAGATGAAGGTACCTTTGATGAGGATCATGCTCTGTTGAAAACCCAGCCTAAGGAGGCTTAGTTTTGAATATCCTCCCTTTCTTCTATTCCCTCTTCCACCATGCCCCACTCCCTACCTCCTTCCTATTGTTAACAAAATGTAAACTTGGGCACTTGTCAAAGGTGAAAAATACATGGGATCATGGATTTAGAGCCAGGAGGAATCTCTGAGATTGTTGAGTCTGACCTCACAGTGGGAAAATGACTTGTCCAGGCTCACATAGCTAATTAGTGTGTGTTACTGTTGTTGTTGTTGTTCAGTTGTTTCAATTGTGTCTAACTTGGCAAAGATACTGGAGTGGTTTGCCATTTCTTTCTCCAGCTCGTTTGACAGATGAGGAAACTGAGGCAAACATGGTGAAGTGACTTGCCTAGGGTCACATAGCTAGTAAGTATCTGAGGCCAGATTTGAACTCAGGTCTTCCTGATTCCAGTCCCAGTGCTCTCTGCACTATGTCACCTCGTTGCCATCCATTAGCATCAGAGGCACTTCTAAATCAGGACTTTCTGATTCCCAGTTCAATCCTCTCTCCAGGACATCATACTACCTTCGAGAAGAAACAGATCTAAGGGGACCTTGAATACCTTGGCTGATAACTCAAAGGGTAAGCCTTGTAATCATGGGTTTACTGGATAAAAAGATTACATTTCATGGTCTAACTTAGGGGTGGGGAACCTGCAGCCCCAAGGCCACATGTGGCCTTCTAGGTTCTTGGGTGTGGCCATTTGACTAAGTCCAAGTTTTATGGAACAAATCCTTTTATTAAGGGGATTTGTTCTATGAAATTTGGATTCAATCAAAGGGCCTCACTTGAGGACCTAGAGGGCCACCTGTGGCCTCGAGGCCACAAGTTCCCCACCCCTGGCCTAACTCATCATTCAGACGCTGTATTAGTAGGATCAGACCTTTAATGAGATGAGTGGAGCTTTGCTTCAGGGTGCCAGGAAGAGGGTTGGGGGGAGAAGGGTAATTTCCTTTACCTTGGCTGTTCTTTATTGGCCCATGCCTTACCCCATTCCCTGGTCTCTTCCCTTGCCCTGGTTCAGTCCACCAGAGTTGAGGTTTCCCTTCCTGGGGCCTTCCTTCCCCAACACTGCCCTCCAGTTACTGGCCCAAGGGTAGATTGAGTTACCAACATTGGTGGGAGGACATGCAGAGGTCAGTCAACCCTAATAAGATAATTATGTTTACTTTTTCTTTTTGAGAAATTGTTATATAGGCTTCCCATTAGCTGGCGATTTTATTTGAAGATAGTCTTTTTAACAATGTTTGATTATATGCTGTGTGGAGTTATCCTTTGCTGGAGTGATATCTTTTGCTGGAGAATAGACCTGGCTGGCATTTGGTTCATAAACTCCTACCCTTCCTCCAAGCTGAATTTGCCCATAGCACAAGAATTCCTAATTATGGCTCTGGAAGTCAATAATTTTCAACACTTTTTCAGAGGAGAGAAGAAAATAGCTCTGGTCAATGACTGATCTCTGTCTCTGGCCACCTTTTTTTTTTAATTTAATTTGTTTATTTTTAGTTTTCAACATTCACTTCCATAAGAATTTGAGTTTTAAATTTTCATCCCCTCCCACTTCTTCCCCCCACCTAAGAAGGAACACAATCTGATATAGGTTCCACATATACATTCATGTTAAGCATATTTTCCCATTAGTCATAATGTAAAGAACAATTGGAACTAATGGGAGGAACCACAAGAATAAAGCAATAAAACAAAACAATAAAGGAATGGGAGAGCAAATAGTATGCTTCCATCTGTACTCAGACTCCATAGTTCCTTCTCTGGGTGTGGATAGCAATTTCCATTGTGAATCTTTTGGAATTGTCTTAGCTTCTTGTGTTGCTGTGAAGAGGCAAGTCTATCAAAGTCAGTCATCCCATAACGTGGCTGTTACTGTGTACTGGTTCTGCTCATTTCACTCAGCATCAATTCAGGTAAGTCTTTCCAGGTTTTTCTGAAGTCAGCCTGTTCATCATTTCTTATAGCACAATAGTATTCCATCACATTCACATAACACAACTTGTTCAGCCATTCCCCAATTGATGGGCATCCTCTCCATTTCCAATTCTTGGCCACCACAAAAAGAGCTGCTATAAATATTTTTGTACATGTGGGTCTTTTTCCCATTTTTATGATCTCTTTGGGATACTAGGAGTACTATTGCTGGGTCAAAGGGTATATGCACAATTTTATAGCCCTTTGGGCACAGCTCCAAATCGCTGTCCAAAATGTGCTCTCTCACAACTCCACCAACAATGTATTAGTGTTCCAATTTTCCCACATCTTCTCCAACATTTATCATTGTCCTGTTTTGTCATGTTGGCCAGTCTGATAGGTGTGATGGCCACCTTTTTATAATGTCCTTTGGATGCTACTATTCTCTACTGTCCTTGCCTCTTGTGGGTGTCAGTATCCTGGCCTAACGGGAATTGACATTACCTCTTTTTTTTTGGATGTAAATGAAATCTCAGGCAGCCCACCAGAGCCCCTAAAAAAGGTAGTCTTATTCAGCCCACAGCCATGAAAAGACAACACCCTCATTGCCTCAAATAGTGTAATTAGTTCAGAAGAACTTTCAGAAGACATCCTATTGGTGGCTAGAACATAAGGGGAAATACAGCATCAGCATTAGTAAACATAATGTTTTTAGAAGCAGCAACAGAAGGCTCCTGCTGGTTCTTAGTGTATTTTAGTTCCAGGTCACTGAGAATTCCCAGAAGTGTCTAGAGCTGATGCTGTCAAATCTCCTCCCCAACGCAATACCCTGCCTGAGCCTTAAACGCAATGAACCCTCAAGTGCCATATAATGCTATTGAAGCTTAAGCAACTCTGCTCTTCTTTCTCCTGGGAATTTTGTTCATAGAAATCATGCAGCATAGTTTCCTTTCAGAGCCTGGGTAGGGGGAATGGAGCAAGTCTAGCGCTGGCTCTATCACTCACTAGCTGAGTAACCTTGGTCAAATTACTTGACCTCTCTGGGCCGTGGTTTAGATGAACTCTAAAATCTCTCCCCGCTAGGGAAAATGCTTTGGAATGAGGAGTGGGAGAGTGGGATATGGTTGTGTGTATTTTTAAATTTTAATATGAAAATGAAAAAGCACAGGGAGCTTCATCCTGAATTCTTCAGAATTTCCAAGCCATTGGTTTCTTGAAAATATCATTTTTAGGATCATAGGATTTTGAAGTAGAAGGGTCATTAAAGATCATATACTCCAGTTCCCCAATTATCCATATAGGAAACTGAGATCCAGAGGATTAAAGGGACTTACTCAAGCATTTAGTTTATAAATAATATATAGAAGATTTGGACCCAGGCCCCATTGTTTAAAAAATATATGCCATGTCACTAGGAACCACTCTAGGCTTCACAGTCCCCTTGTTTTATAGGCAAGCCCCTTCCCAATAAGTCATTTAATATTTTCTGACCAATCAAATGTAGTCACATGGCCTCCAACAGATGATGCCTCGTGCTATTTACTCTGAGTTTTATAGCCCACTAACTATGGAATCAAAGAAGAAAACACAGCCTGGTGACAAAAAGCCGAGTCATGGGAGTTTAGAATATAACCAACTGTGGCTCCAATCCAGAGAGCATTTATGAGAAAAGCAATTTGCCTGGGCAATCCTTGCCCAGAGCCGTAACTACCAATGCTGGTACCTGTGGCAGAGAGCAGGAGATAAATTCTCAGAGTCCACTTTTAAGAGAAATTTGGATTGGGTGGGTGGAGGCAACAGCTCTGAGGAGGGACCTCGTACCTTAGGACATGAGGCCCCTAATGGTGGGAGACCCTGGGGTGGATACCATCAGCCACGGTTGGGGAAGTGGACAGAACAGGGCTGGGTGAGGCTGGAGAAGAACTTGCCTAGAGTGTTAGGTATACAAAATGGCGTGATCATTCTGTGTGAGGAGCCCATTATTCCAAGAGACATAATTTTTTTTACTGGAAAGAGCCCTAGAGTTAGAGAATCGGGGATTGAGCCTTGAGTCCAACTGTTGTGGGACCCTGTGAAAGTTATTTAACCTCTCTGGGGCACAGTTTCCTCACATACAGAGTGAGACCAACAATACTCATGCTAACTACCCTCACTATGTGAGAGCTAGGTGGTGCCATAGTGCTCAGAGTGCTGGGCCTGAAGTCAGGAAGACTCATCTTCCTGATTTCAAATCTGGCCTCAGATGCTTACTAGTTGAGTGACCCTCGACAAGTCACTTAACCTTGTTTGCCTCAGTTTCCTCATCTGCAAAATGAGCTGGAGAAGAAAATAAACCACTCCAGTATCTTTGCCAAGGAAAACCCAAAGAGTCAGACACAACTGAAATGACTCAATAACTACCACCTCATAAGGTCATTATAAGTTTCAAATGAAATAATGTATATAAAAAGCATTGTAACCATAAAGTGTTATATGAATACTTAGTATTATTTTTCACTGTTTAATGGGGGAGTCATCAAAAATTTTTGAGTGGCAGGATCAGAGTTGTGCATTAGGTCTGGCAGTATTATATCACCTTATCAAACACCCTCCTCCTGCTTCCCCCCTCAGCATTTTAGTGCTTTCTGGCTATGTGGCAGCTAGATGGCTCAGTGGGTAGAGTGCTGGGCCTGCAGTCAGGAGTATTTGAGTTCAAATCCAACCTCAAATACTCATTAGCTGTCTGGCCCTATGCAAGTCACCTAACCTCTGCTGCCTCAATTTCTTCAGTTGTAAAATGGGGAAAATAACAGCACCTACTTCCCAGGGTTATCAAGTGCTTAGCACAGTGCCTGGCACATAGTATATAAATGCTAGCTGTTATTACTATTAATTATTACTTAGGCCCCCTGAACTCTGGGGCCCAATCCAGGTCCACCCTCCATAAGACCCTTCCCATGTGTCAGACATTTGCCTCTTAAAATAAAAATTTCTTGTTTTGTGTACCCCTCCCCCTAACTGGTCTTAGCCAACGAATTTCATTTTCACACATACACACAATGTTCAGTGTTTGGTAAGTGTTAGTAAGTTAGTGCGATCTATCCCTTAGGTAGGATGTTTTCATAGACTATGGCTTAACCCAAAGAATGGTATTAGTAGTGAATATTTCCAACTGGTGGGGAAGATTTTTTAGAGGGACAACTCTTGGTGCCCCTAAAATTATACCATGTAGATGGACTAAGTGCCCACTCCAGCTACAGATTATGATCCATTTTGTATAAGATGCTTTCTTTTTTCTGATATCATTTCATGGTTAGATGTTGTCTACCTTTCAGATAGATTGTAAATTCATACCATCTGTTTGGAGGATTTCCAGCAGTAGCCCAAACCCAGTGCTCAATAGAGTAAATACATAATGAATGCTAGTAAACGAGGTGGAAGGCTATAGTGTAACGATCCCTGGGCTTGATATCAGAAGACCAGGGTTCCAGTCCTAGCTCATATTCTGGCTTTAATGAAAAGTAGGCAAGTCATTTAATTACCTTGACATCGGAATGTTCTAATCTGTAAAATGGGAATGATAATACCTGTTCGACCTTTCTTATGTGGTTTCTGTGAGGAACATACCTCAGAAATTGCATGTAAATGTGAGTCACGTTATAATTTACTCTTTTGAGCTCATGGCAGAGCAGGAAAGATGATTCATTTATGAGAAAAGTACTTTCCTAAATTCTCCAGAAGTACCAATATGTATTATTCACCCATAGTAACTACATTGTCGTCCCTTTTTGTGAGAAGGTAACGTTACCTATTTTTCTCATTGCTTTTTTCTCTTTGGCCTCCTATCTTCTTCTGATTGTGAAGATCTGAGGTTGCTTTTTATAACCTCCTTGTTTTGGCAGATTTAGTTATTATTAGACCATTTTTATCTCTTTCTAATGTATTCAAGCTTAATTACATGTTTTTCTTTTTCCTTTGGTTTGATTGTACTAATTATGTAGTATTAAGTCTGTCTCAAGTGTATTAATAGACATTTCATTGTCCCCACATTTACTAAATTGCCCAGGATTTGCACTTTTAGAGTTCTTGCCATTCATGGTATCTTCATTCGTGTAAAAAAATTTTTAAAAACTGTAAGCTAAATCCTATATGTTTGATTCTTTATGTAAAATTGTACTTAATGGTTGCAGGAGGACTAGATGCCTTCTAAGAGCCTTGCTAGTTATAGCTGCATGCGAGTCTAATTTAAGTCAAGGAGTCCATTTGTCATTCGACTAATACGGATTATTTTTAAATAAAGTTTGCTTTTTATTGGCTTCCCTGATAAATTATTATTGAAAATTTCAGATATTCAAGATGCCAAAATATTGTTTTCGAAGTGATATTTTTCAGCCTCACTTAAACTTTGAACAGAGTCTGAGCCACTAGTGGTAGGCCAGTGGTCCCTATCTAGATAATAGCAATAAGTCAATTTTCAAATTTGTTCTATATTGTCTATATGCTGGCAACAGACATTGTCCCCTTCTTTGTTCTTGCGGGCACTTCTAGCAGGGAATGGGCATAATTAAAACATGGCCATATATACTCCTCTCCTACTGTCTCTCTTGCGTTTCTTTCAGGAACATAGGAATGGTTGCCTGTGCCATCAAAAGCTCTTCAGCTGTCCAGAAAGCACCACTCACAAACCCCTCCCTAAACCTAGTCTCATACTGTTAATGCATTTCCCCAATGAAGGAAAATAAAAACAACACCATCTGCTAGAAAGGGTTAATGATTCCTCAACTATATAACTTAATAGACAGCTAGTACCTAAAATAATGGTTCTTGTTGAATAAATGCAGTTTAGCAGCTCAAATAAAAGTTACTATTCATTTCTCTAGAAAGTAGAATTTTATTTGTGAACTCTTCTTTCTAGACAGCATGGTGGGGTGGAATAAACATTGGAAGTAGAATGAAGTATCCTAACTTCATACCCTGGATCTGCTATGTCACTTTTAGAGCTAATCACATTTCTTCTCTTTGCCTTATGTTCTTAATCTGTGAAATAACACCACTGGACTAGATTATCTCAGCCATTCTATCACCATCATAGTCTAGAGCTAAAAGGGATTTCAGAATCCAATCCTTGTTCAACCCCTTTATTTTACAAATGAGGAAACTAGGACTCAGAGAGGTGAAATGATTTGCCCCAGGTGACACCTAATGGTGTCTTCATCAAAGAAAGGATTTGAACCTAGGTTATTGGATGCCAGAGACCGATTCTAATCTCCATTATAATTGTTTGGCTTATCTAGAACCCTGTCTTTTCCTTCATGTGGCCTGCTTTTTGAAAATTGCATTGCTTGTTAGATCTACCTGATAAAATGTTAGTCAATTTAGAGGAATTTGAAGTAAATTACCAAAGTGAAATTTCCAGGTGACATATGGATTTTAGTTCTCTACTCCATCCTAAGCCCTCATAAACACAGATAATTCTAGTATGGTCTTAATCGTGTAACTAGAAGCTAAAAAAAGCTACTCTATCCTGAATATTCGAAGCAAAATACTAATCATAGGACCTAATTGCAGTAAGAAACATTAAAAAAAATCATCTAGCCTTTCTTTCTCCATTTAAAGATGAGAGAACAGAGACTCAGGTTAAGCAACCTTTTCAAGGTCACATAGCTAATTCACCGCAGGGCCAGGATGAGAATCCAGGTCCTCTGATCCTATTATGCCACATTGACTCCAAGTTCAGTTCTTTGACTCTGGCCTTTGCAGAAATTTCCTACAATGCTGATAATGATGACTTGATATAGACCACAAAACTCGATAAAACCTAAGAGCTGTGAGAGACTTTAGATATCATCTAATTCAACCCTTATTTTACAGATAAGGAAAATGAGACCCAGAGTTAAGTGATTTACCTAAGGTCACAAAACTATTATATGATGGATCCAGGGTTACAATCAGATCTTAACACTATCAGTCTAGGAGTTCAATCTACTATACCACACTTTAGTTGCTTTTTTCATTGTCATACAAAGACCTGATAATTCTAAAAACATCAAAATCAATATGTAAGCTTTGAGGGTAGGGATTATATAAATGTGAGTTTCTATTTTATAAATTTATTATGTAATTCTGTATTACTTATCACCCCTGAAACTGCAGGTGGAACTAACTTATCTGTATGCTAAAAGTCCATTACATTGAAAAACTAATGAGATTTTGGTAGTAAATTGAGAAGAAAATAATATTTTAATAAAGACTGTTAGTGTGAATATTGTCAGTCACATTCCTTGAAAAAAATAATTTAGATGTTTTACTAATCAAGTAAAATTAAAATAAGAGTTTAAGTATTTTGGACAATGGCAAATATCTATGCTTGTTTTGTTAAGGATAAAAACATTTGAATTATGGAAAATGGGGGATAGATAGAAATTTCTTCATTTCATGGATTGTACACTATACAAATAAGAGGTTTCAACCTCTTATTTAGGTGGCAAGGGATTGGCCTGTTCTAAGCCCCAGTAACATCCATATGTTATATTGGGGCTTATGGAGTGTTCAGGGAAAACAAGCACCTTTGGTGTGAGGGGTTTGCTGACCCCTGAATAGAGCTGCTCATCCACATTTGGCATCTACCTGTCACCCAACTCTCACCTGTGGCTTCAAGAAGCAATAGCATGTGTAGGGGTCATGCCCCAGTAAAACCGTCTCAGCAGATGGACTAAACCAGGTTAAGGGCAACTGAGAGGCTTCAAATTCATCTGTGAGTTAGGGGGTATGTACCCCAAGTATGTGAAGACTTCCCCTGGCTGAATGGGTGGATGAAAACAATTTGTTCCAATAGCCCCCAGAAATCATAGCACTACAGCACATATGCTCCTAGAATCAAGATAACAGACAAAAACCTTGAGAAGAGCTTTCAAAAGAATTACAAAGGGGACAAATTAATCTTGGCACTTGGCTGTAATAGAGATGAGACACTTTCCCCTCAGGGTGAAGTGCTACAACTAAGCAAAACATACTTAAAACTCTCTGTTCTAAGCACTTAAAGTGCTTAGAAGTACTTAGAGGAGGGGTTGTTCATTGGGGATGGAAATAGGCTAATTAGAAGAGAGAATTGGGGATTGAGTATTGAGGAGGGATCAATATGAAAGTTGTGTTCACAGCTCCAAGAGGTCCTTGGAGGACAATATGCTCTAATTTTGTACCATGAAAAATCTCAGAAATCAGCAGAACACCCTGAGGATAGACTAACTCCACACCACATCTCTACCTTTTTTTTCGTACTTTAAATAAGCATGGGCTGCTAACCTGAAAAGGAAGTGACCTCCAGGGCATGAGGTGGCAATAATGAGAGACAGCTGGCATGTATCAAGACCGAAAAAGAAAAGAATACATCTTCAAGTTTGCTGAGTAGATCATTAAGTGGGAAAGTCTGGGTGTAAAAGAGAAGAATGATACAGGGTAAGAAAACATGGGAGAGATTTCAGTCTTCATCCGCGGAGGGAGAGTCAACACCAAGTAAAATATCATTCAAGGAATCAAAGTAAAGCACACCAAGATGGTGGCTTAGAAAAAAGAAAGCTAGGTGGCAGAGGGGGAGAAGTGATGGAATTGGAGTCAGGAAAACCAGAATTTGAATCCCACCTGCAATACTTAAGAGCTGTGTCACTCTAGACAAGACCTTTAACCTCTCAGCCTCAGTTTCCTCATCTGTAAAGTGGGGATAATAATAGCAACTATGTCTCAGAGTTGTTCTGAGAAGCAAGTGAGATAACAGAAGTAAAGCACTTCAAAAACCTTCAAGCACCAGATAAATACCATTTTATAGTAGTAGTACCAGTAATGGTGGTAGCAATAGTAGTAGTACTACTAGTAGTAAAGTCTTACAAGAATATTTCTATTCTGAGTCCTGGATTCATAGCATTTCACAACTAGAAAGGGAATATGGAAACCTGCAGCCTTAGAGATGTCAAGGCTTTTACTTTTTTTTTTCTTTTTAGGCAGTTGGGATTAAATGACTTGCCCAGGGTCGCACAGCTAGTAAGTGCTAAGTGTTTGGTCTGAGGCCGGATTAGAACTCAGGTCCTCCTGACTTCAGGGCTGGTGCTCTGTCCAAAGGCTTTTATTTCTGAGACAAGCAGTAATCAGTGAAGTTCAAGTCATGGGGTGGATAGAGCCAGAGACTAGTCAGATTTGCCATGACTTTCTGTTTTGATAGTATTGAAGAAGGTCTCATGAGAAAGGATCTACTTAGGAAAAATAACAGCAACAACGTAAAAACCTACTCTTTCTTTAACTAGTGCCAACAAAGCTTGTAAAGACTTTTCCCTCCACAGAGAAGTTATCTGTGCCAATGAAATCACAGATCTGGACCAAACAATTTTTGCATAATAGACTCCTTTCTGAAAGACAGCCTTTATGTCTGTATTATGTTCAACAAAGTAAAATATTTTGGGGGTTTTATATATGAAAATCTGTTTCCTTTCTCATATTTTCATCAAGGAAATCCTCAATATGTGTGTACTATAGAGTATAGACAATTCTCATAACCATTTTGTAGAGCCAAGAAAGAGTGGAATGTGGGTCACTAGATGCTAGTATTTTCTAAGTCTTTTTTTTTTGTAATATTAAAATCCTTTATTTTTTCCATTCTTTAACCATTAATTTGAAAAATCTTTGTCACCTCCAGCATAAATGTTTATTACATGTACATGGTTTGGTTTAGCTGCTCTTCCTAATTTTATTTTCTTCAATGCCTTTGAAGAGATTATAGTCCAAACACGTGAGTTCCACTGACACTGACGATGAAGATACATTGCTATAGAAATGCTGTATACTCAGAGAAAGATCTCCAGAGTAAGACAGGAGAGGCTGCTTTTTATGGACAGTACTTGGTCTAATGGAAGTGCTATTGCTTTGCCTCACACATTGATATACTTAAAAGAAATAAAAATACAGCAGATAAAACCACAGAGAGCACTGACTTCTGAGCATGCTATAACCACATGAAAAGGCAAAATCTGGAGCATTACTTATATGGAGGAATAGTTACGTGGAGGGACGTGCAGAGGATAAATAAATGCAGAAATTACTAATAAATTCAAACCTTTGGAAGAGACATCAGTGATGAAGATTTAAAGAAAGCCTGACAAAGAAATTTCAGCCAGTTAGGAAGTGAGCACCTGGAGCCTCAGAAGCTTTTAAAGCCAGAGGGAATACCCTTGCTATTCTCAGCAATCCTGGCAAAAGACTACACTGTGATAAATATGGAGATGAACAGGTGATTTTTGCTGGGTCAGACCCTATAATTATTATAGGGATTTTGAAGCTGACATTACCTCAGAAGAGGTATTCAGCATGTTCATTAGAGGCTTTTCCTACAGAAAATACTAATCGGCTCTCAAATGTGTTGAATGACATCCACTTTTACAAAATGAGAGGGGGAAACCTGGAAAGAAAAGAAGGAAGAAAAACCTCAGAATACATATTCTGCATTTCTTTATTTGCTTCCATCTCTTGTAATTGAGGCTATATCTGTTAGCAAGCTTTAGATTTTTTTTTATCACATCCCCAGTGCTTAGCATTTTCTAAGCATTTAATACTTTTTCATTCCGCTGACCACCAATGTAGTCTCTCTCAACAAATTGCCCCTGGGCCACTCCAGGTCCACAGAAACACAAAATCTGCAGGTGCCTTATTTAATCAATAAATATTTTTTTAAAAAAAAAATCTATAAAGGGCTATTTCTGGCATGATCCAGAAAAGACTGTAGAGAAGAATTATGTAGATTCTATTTTACTGAGTTGCTGGAAAGAGAAATAAGAGAAGTTAAGCTCAGCAAACTTGGCCAGATTACTCTAGGATGATAACTCAGAACAAAAACAGTAACACCAAAATAAGAAAGCTGCAAAAAACAAACAAACATAAAAACCCTGTTCACTCTTATACACTTACATAGAGGCGGCTGATTTAATTGTAGGTAGGTCCACTGTGAGGGGAGGAGTCATCTTATTAGTTATTCCTGTTTATGTTCCTAATTCCATTCTATAACAGAAAATAAGCAAGAGGGAAGGGGTGAGAAGGAAACTAGCATTTATTAAGCACCTACTACATGCCAGGGACAATGCTAAGCACTTTACAATATTACCTCATTTGAGTCTCACAACAACTCTAGAAAATTGGTGTTGTTATTATGCCAATTTTATATGAAACTGAGGCAGAAGTGAAGTGACCTGCTCTGGGTCACACACAGCTAATAAATATCTGAGGCTGGATTTGAACTCAGGTCTACCTAACTCCATGCCTAATTTTCTTTTTTTTAAAATTTTATTAATTTATTTTGATTTATCAACAATCACTTCCATATGCTTTTGAGTTGAAAATTTTTCTCCCCCTTACCTCCCCCCACCCAAGATGGCACACCATCTGATACAGGCTTTACATTTACATTCCTATTAAACATATTTTCACATTAGTGAAGTTGTAAGTAAAAATTAAAACCAATAGGAGTAACCATCAGAAAGATGAAACAAAACTCAACAGAAGGTAAAAATAAGTGATAGTGATTCAACTTCCACAGTTCTTTCTTTGGATGTGGACAGCATTTTCCATCCTGAGGCCTCTGGAGATGTCTTAGATCCTTGCAATGCTGAGAAGGGTTCAGTTTAACAATGTTAGTCATTGTATAACATGGCTTCTATTGTGTACAAAGTCCTCTTGGTTCTGCTCACTACACTCAGCATCAGACCAAATAAGTCTTTCCAGGTTTTTCTGAAGTCAGCCTGTTCATCATTTCTTATAGCACAATAGTATTCCATTACATTCATATACCACAACTTACTCAGCCATTCCCCAATTGATGGGCATCCTCTCAATTTGCAATTCTTTGCCACCACAAAAAGAGCTGCTATGAATATTTTTGTACATGTGGGTCCTTTTCCCATTTGTTTGATCTCTTTGGGATATAGCCCTAGAAATGCTATTGCTGGATCAAAGGGTATGCACATTTTTGTAGTCCTTTGGGCCATGCCTAATTTTCTATCCATTGCACCATGCCTCTAGGAGATCCACTACCTATGTGACTTTGGCCAACACCTTTTAGTTCTCTAGGTCTCCTTTTGTTCATCTGTAGAATGAAGTGGGTAGACTAGTGAAACATTGCCGTAGGTGATAACACTAGATGATCCAACATCAGCATATAGTTCCATAAAAGGAAGAGAGACAGCTAGGTGGTGCAGTGGATAGAGTACCAAGCTGGGAACCAGGAAGACTCATCAACTTGAGTTCAAATTTGTCTTCAGGTACTTTCTAGCTGTGTGACCTTATGCAAGTTACTTAACCTTGTTTTCTTCAGTTTTCTCATATGTAAAATGAGCTAGAGAAGGAAATGGCAAAGCCACTCCAGTATCTTTGCCAGGAAAATGAAGAGTCAGACATGACTGAAAACAACTAAACACACAAAAAACCCCAGCAAGACAAATTTTGTTGTAAGCAGTGAGAACGGGCTTTTGCTAGTATACCACACTGCTTAGGATTAGGAGATGAATGATTATACATCGTAGATCTGGAGATGCAAAGAACCTCAGAGGTTAACTAGCCCAACCCTCTCTTTTTTTTTTTAAAACATTTAGTCTCACCATCTTCCTCAGGATGAAAGTACAAGGGCTAGTCACAGACTTGATCTCACTTCTGATTAGCCCAGGAGCCTAGATCTCCTTTTTATGTCTTTCATCCCTCCTTAAGTAACCCAGTAGCCTCCTGATCCTGGAAGCTCATCATAATGATGCTGAATTTAGTGTGATGCATGATCAGCATAGCCTCCTACAACTCAGAGCTCCTCAGCCTCCTCAGAAGCTGAGATTGCAGGCTTGTGCCATCATGCCCAGACAACCTCCTCATTTTATAGTTGAGGATGCTGAGGCTTAGTCTTGTCCAATGTCACACAAGTAGTAAGTGTCAGAGGCTGGATTTGAACTTAAGTTCTTTGGCTCCAGAGCCAGTATTCCTTCTACTAACTTACACTGCCATCCTCAGTGTCTTTAAGATGTATGGGATCTAAGCTATAATACTCAGGAATATTTAAAGGCCCACATGAAGTCCCTTGGCATCCAGAATGCCTTTCCATATCCTCATTAGACCTTTTCTCCTTCATTTGGACTTCTATAGCACAGACTGGCCATCCCACTCATTTGTCCCATATCATTTTTTGCCTTTTATTGTTAGGTATTTTTCATGTGTCCATGTTTTTCTAGATTGCAAACTCTATAAAAGCAGGGAATGTCTTCTTGTATTTTGTACCTTCCCCAGTATATATAAAAGGTTGGTTTTAATAAATATGTGTTAATTAACCAATTCTTGTTGATTGACAATTAAGTGCAGATGTATCTTTTTATTGAAACCTCTGTGCTTCAACAGTCAGCAAAAGCCTTAAATGACTTCTAGCATTAACTCATCTTGGTCGACAGAGACTCACATGGGGTCACGGTTGCTCATGAATGTGCTGATCTGGTTTCCTTGGCAACCCCTGGTTGAGTAGAGAATGGCAGCCACCCTGAAGGAGGCATATCAATTAATCCCAGGACTGATCAGATGACAGTTCTATTTTGGAGCCCTTTCTTATCAATTAGAAGAAAAAGCGTCTGACACGCATAGATTTCTCAGCAGTTTTGCCTTTGTGTTAGCTTATAAGCAACAGGGAAGAGAGCTCAAGCTGACTTGTAAAAGAAAAGATCACAGAGGGTTTTGATGGACTGACTAAAGGTTATGGTAAAAATAGGAAATGAAAATTTCAATGTTTAGAATTTGATTCCTAAAGTAAAAACAGGGCGTTGTAGACATGCAACCTCCTGGTGTTTCTCTTTGAAAATTATTAGTGTTACTGATTAATAATAATAGCTAATAATGCCTAACATTAATATAATGCTTACTGTGTGCCAGGCACTATGCTAAGCACTTTACAAAGGCAGATACAATTATTATTATCATTTTACAGATGAGGAAACTGAGGCAGACAGAAGTTAAGTGACCTGTCCAGGGACACACAGCTGGTAAATGGCTGAGGCTGGATTCGAAATATGGTCTTTCTGACTCCTAGCCTAGCACTGTATACAATGTGCCATCTAGCTACTCCTATCAATGACTATCAGTACCATAGCAGGAGGGGAATGGGCAGATAGGAAGGGGAAAGTATCATGCTGCAAAGCATAACTTTTAGGTAGTGAGTCAGTGGAAAGAGTACTAGGCTTGGAGTTAGAAAAACCTGGGTTCAAAGTGCTGTCTTTAACACATTGTCTGTGTTATATAACTCATTTGTGAATTTGCAGAGGTGTTACTGAGTGGAATCAGTGGGGGAAGTCTACTTACCAAGAGTTCCCCATATTGATAAAATCATTAGTACAGCCCTCCCCCCACCACCACCAAAAGAAAACTGATATGGTTTACTTAGAGTTGATGATTCTGGGAGAGGGAAAGGAGCAAGGAGAGATTGAAGATCAGAGAGAGGAAGAGATGTAGAGGAGATGGAATCATTCTTTTTTTTTTTTGATGTTTGCCTCATTTAATATAAATTTATTTATTTTTAGTTTTCAGTATTTACTTCCACAAGATTTTGAGTTCCAAATTTTCACCCCATCTTGCCCCTCCCCCCACCCCAAGATGGCACGCATTCTGACTATCCCTTCTCCTAGTCTACCCTCTCTTCTATTTCTCCCCCCTTCTCTTATCCCCTTCCCCTTCTATTTTCCTGTAGGGCAGGATAGACTTCTGTATTTCTTATTTTCCAGTTGCATGTGAAAAATTTTTTTAAACATATTTTTTAAAACTTTGGGTTCCAAATTTTCTCCCTTCCTCCCTCCCCACCCACCCTCATTGAAAAGGCAAGCAACTCAATATAGGTTATACATGTGCAGTTATGCAAAACACTTCCATAGTAGACATGTTGTGAAAAACTAACTCTATTTCCCTTAATCCTATCCTGCCCTCCCATTTATTCTATTCTTTCTTTTGACCCTGTCCTCCTCAGAAGTATTTGCTTCTGATTACCCCCTTTCCCAATCTGCCCTCCTCTCTATCATCCCCCTGCTCTCTTGTCCCCTTCTTCCCCTGTTTTCCTGTAGGGTAAGACAGATTTCCATACCCAATTGAATGTGTATGTTATTCCCTCCTTAAGCCAAATCCTATGAGAATAAGATTCACTCATTCCCTCTCACCTTCCCCTTTCCCCTCCACTGTAAGACTTTTCTTTTCTGTTTTTTTGTGAGATAATTTACCCCATTCTACCTCTCCCTTTCTTCTTCTCCTAGTATAATCCTCTCTCATCCCTTAATTTTATTCTCCAGATATGACCCCTTAATCTTCAACTCACCCTGTGCCCTCTATCTATCTATCTATCTATACATACATATAATTTTTTCCTCCAACTACCCTAATACTGACAAAGGTCTCATGAGTTATAAATATCATCTTTCCATGCAGGAATGTAAACAGTTCAATCTTAATAAGTCTCTTATGATTTCTCTTTCCTGTTTACCTCTTCATGTTCCACTTGAGTTGTATTTGAAAGTCAAATTTTCTATTCAGCTCTGGTCTTTTCATCAAGAATGCTTGAAAGTCCTCTATTTCACTGAATGACCATTTTTTCCCCTGAAGGATTATACTCAGTTTTGCTGGGTAGGTGATTCTTGGTTGTAATCCTATCTCCTTTGCCCTCCAGAATGTCATATTCCATGCCCTGTGGTCCTTTAATGTAGAAGCTGCTAAATCTTGTGTTATCCTGATTGTTTCCAATACTTGAATTGTTTCTTTCTGGCAGCTTGTATTTTCTCCTTGACCTGGGAACTCTGGAATTTGGCTACAATATTCCTAGGAGTTTTCCTTTGGGGATCTCTTTCAGGAGGAGATTGTGGATTCTTTCAATTTCTATTTTGCCCTCTGGTTCTAAATATCAGGGCAGTTTTCCTTGATAATTTCTTGAAAGATGATATCTAGACTCTTTTTTTGATCATGGCTTTCAGATAGTCCAATAATTTTTAAATTCTCTCTCCTGGATCTATTTTCCAGGTCAGTTGTTTTTCCAGTGAGATATTTCACATTGTTTTCTAATTTTTCATTCTTTTGGATTTGTTCTACTGTGTCGTGATTTCTCATAAAGTCACTATCTTCCAATTGCTCTATTCTAATTTTAAGGAAATATTTTCTTCAGTAATCTTTTGGACTCCCTTTTCCATTTGGCCAATTTTGCTTGGGAGTCAGGAGGACCTGAGTTCAAATCTGGTTCATATATTTACTATCTGTGTGACTCTGGGCAAGCCACTTAACCCCAGTTGCTTTAAAAACAACAAAAATGTGTGTGTTCAGTGAAATATGTCTCTGAATGATTTAAGAAGAAAAACATCAGCAGGATTCATTCAAGCAGATGTCTCCACAGAGCCAATAGGAAGTCTAGAATAATCTCCCCTCTTACTTTGTAGTTTCCAAAAACACTACATTGCCTTTACGTCACATATGGTCATTTGTTCTGCCCTAAAACATTACCCAGAGCTATGCTAACACTCTACACATCCTAGGGAGAAGTCCCCTTTCCCACTGCCATAAAGTCCTTAATTCAGTAGACACACAAAATGAACACAGATCTTAGATCCAAGAAAGAGCTAGTCATGACCTCAGAAATGATCTGGTCCTACCTGCCATTTAAAAGATTAACACTTGGGGGGATTTACTTTTCCTCACTCTTTGTAATACATTCTCAAAGGTAAGACTTGAATCCAAGTTTGGTAGGATTCCACATTGTGTATTCTAGGGATCCAAATCATGCCAATAGCTTGCTTTCACTCTGGTATCATGGACAGATAGGTAGCACAGTGGATAGAGTCCTGGGCCTGGAGATTCATCTTTCTGAGTTAAAATCTGACCTCAGACACTTATTAGCTGTGTGACCTTGTGTTAAGTCACTTAAGCCTGTTTGCCTCAGTTTCTTTGTCTGTAAAATGAACTGGAGAAGGAAATGGCAAATCACTCCAGTATCTTTGCCAAGAAAATTCTAGGTCATGAAGAATCAGACAGGACTGAACAACAACATTCTGGTTTTAGAAGTTGAAAGGGACCTTAAAGGTCATGTAATCAAAATCCCTCATTTTACAGATAAGAAAACAGAAGACATAAAGGGATACGCCCAAGGGGGCACTTAAGAAAAAAAAGGTTGATAGACTTAGAGTTGGAAGGAAACTTACAGCCATTTTCTACTTCAATCTCTTCATATTTAGAGAGGCTAATTAAGCAATCTGCCTGAGATCAGACAGGATGTAAGTAAATGGTAGAGCTGGGATTCAAACCATCTGAGTCAGACCTAACACCCAGTCCACCTGGCTATACAAACCTGCCTTTGAACCCAAACTCTCAGGCTTCAAATACAGTGCTCCAAAACCACTGCACCACACTGGGACAAGGGTTATAACCCCTGAGTTCTAATTTACGGAAAAGGTTGAATTGATTTATTTTCTTTGACAAGACCCCAAGAGTGAAGGGAAAAAAAGAAGCTTGTCAGAATTCAGAGAATATTCCAAGTCATTAGCAAGGGCAGTGCAACCATTCAAGCTCTCACATTACTGTAGCAAGCCTTGAGGAGTGCTGGCCTGTCCTTCCCAGTCAAGCTTTTTTTTCTTTTCTTTTTTTAAATGTGAGTCTTAGGTGGCAGAACCACACATTATTCAGTTGTAGAATCACAGACTATGGGGGCAGCTAAGTGGCACAGTGAATAGAGCACTGGCCCTGGATTCAGGAGGACCTGAGTTCAAATCCAGTCTCAGACACATAACACTTACTAGCTGTGTGACCCTAGGCCAAACCAAAAAAAAAAAAAGAGAGAGAAAAGAAAAAAATGAACTCATGCCTTCTTGAGGCAGCTAGGTGGCGCGGTGGATAGAGCACCCCCCCTGAAGTCAGGAGGACCTGAGTTCAAATCCGGCCTCAGACCAAACACTTGACACTTACTAGCTGTGTGACTCTGGGCAAGTCACTTAACCCCAATTGCCTAAAACCAAAAAAAAAAAAAGAATCACAGACTATGGAAGTTAGAATGGAACTAAGAGATTATCTAGTTCAGGTCCCTCATTCTACAGTTGAGGAAATTGAGGTAAACAGGGTGTTGAAAGGACTTAGCCATTGTGGCATAACTAGCAAGTGGTAGAGGCCACATTTGGACCCAGGTCCCATGATACAAAATTCATCATATGGAGTTTGGCTTTTTATTCAATGGATGCCCATTCCTTCCAGTGCCTGATATGGTTCTTAGATTGGGGTGGACTTACAAAACTACAGGCACCATTACCCTCACAGAGGGCAGAAAAAAAGGTAGTAGCTCTCAGGCTGATGTTCAGTCTGGGAGTCTTTCAAAGGAACAGAGAAAACCTGGGCCCATTCTTAATATCCTAGTTGTTCTTCAGTTATGTCTGATTCTTCATGACCCCATTTGGGGTTTTCTGGGCAAAGGTTCTGGAGCGGTTTGCCATTTCCTTCTCCAGCTCATTCTACAGATGAGGAAACTGAGGCAAACAGGGTTAAGTGACTCATCCAGGGACACCCAGCTAGTCTGAGGCCAGATCTAAACTTAGGAAGATGAGTCTTCCTGACTCCAGCCATATTCACCGTACCACCTAGCTGTCCACAGGCATTAAGAAACTTGCCCAGGGTCTCCCAGTTAGTAAGTTCTCAAACTAAGAATAGAACCTAGGTTTCTCCTGACTCCAGCTCCAGTGCTTTTTCCTCTATGTGACACCTGATTATATCTTTACAACAACCCTGGAAAGCAGTTGTTATTATTATTCCCATTTTATAGGTGAAGAAACTGGGGCTGGAGAGGTTAATGGGTTTGCCTAGGGTCACACAGCTAGTAAGTGTTGGAGGCTGGATTTGAACTCAGGTCTTCCTGACTCCAGGCCTGGCATTCTATCCACATGCCACCTAGCATCATAAAGTGTTTACGAGAGATCAGATGAGGAAGAGATCCCTTCAGGCTTGGGAAGAATCATTGTAAGGCTTCAGAGAAGGTGATACCTTAATTGGGTTTTGAAGAATGGTAGGCAACGTGGTACAGCAGAGAGAGACCTATGCCTTGAGTTGTAGGATTTTGGATGTAGAGCTGGAATGGACCAGCCTACCTCCTTTTACAGGTAAAGAAACTGAGGCTCAGAGAAGGTAGGTGATTTTCCCAAGCTGATACAGGTATTAAAGCATCCGAAGCAAAATTTGAATCTAGCCAAGGCTCTCTCCGTGGTGTCATACAAAGTCAGAAGACTTGGCTGTAAATCCTACCTCTAATCTTTAACTTAGGCAAGTCAACCTATTGGATTAGATCAGGTTCTTAAATTTTTTTTTTTGGTCACAAAATTCTTTGGCAGTCTGGGGAAGCCTACAGACTCCTGAGATAATGTTTGAAGTAATTGAAGAGGTATGAGATATTGAGGAGGACCAGCACCTCTGATGTGAGGGCTTGCCTCGCCCTTTTCAGGGCTACTCATCCACCTTTGGTATCCACCTTCATCCAACTCTTACCTGTGGCTCCAAGAATGCATGCACAGTGTAGCATGTGCAGTGGCCACAGCGCAATAAACTGTCTTAGTGGAAAGGCTAACCCAGGTTGAGGGTAACCAACAGACCTATGAGTGAGTTAGAGGGATGTCTACCCCAAGCAAGTGAAGACTCCCTCCTGCAGAATGGGTGGACGAAAACAATTTGTTCCAATGGCCGTGAAGGCGGCTGAGGCGAACACTGTGGAGTACTTAGAGTTTGGTCAGACATTGAAGATGCCAAGGTTATCCACTGCATCCCAGGCCATCACTAGTCACCTTGACTTTTGTCTTGCCACTGGACTTTGATGACTGTGGAAGAGAGAGTGAGGCTGACAGCTTTGTGCACCTCTGCCTCACCGAAGTCCCATTCACACAGAAGTCAAGACATCACCCCATGATGTCATTGGTCCTCTTTGAAAATGAAGGACAAGCAATACAAGTAATTGAAGAAAATTCTAAATTTCAGTTAGAGGTCAGTGATAATTAAGATATATTTTTTCCCATCCGAGTTCATGGAATCTCTGGAATTCATTCACACACTACTAAGGCATCCATAAATTCCTTTGTAAGAACCTCTTTGAGGTCCCTTCTAAATCTATGATCCTAAGAATTTCAAGAGGCTGAGATGAGTATTTTACAGGGGAAAAAAATACCATTTTACTTAATAAAATATTGTTTTCTCATTTTCCATGATCATGTTCTAATCTTCTGGCCTTGTTCAGTGCAATGCACCCATCAAGGTTCTTCCTTGCAGAATCCCTTTTGATTTGTCTCATGCCACTTTTTTCTCCCATTGTTTTCCATGCAATACAAAGGAGCCTTATTACTATTGTTGCTTTAGCAATTAGGAAAGCTGTTCAATCAGGCACTTGAGACAAATGAGAGGGCTGAGAAGTTGCACAAATTATTAATATTACAAGCAGCAGAAAAGAATCTCACCTCTCAGGCAAGGTTTAGATAATGACACTTAGAGAACAGTCATTAGTGTGGGTTCACTTTGTTCAGTTTGGCCCTTGTTAATTTGTATCAAGTCACCTGTAATTGAAGTCCTCTCTTTGCCACTCTCCGAGGAAGGCAGATCACTGTGGCTCCTTCACCGCTCCAGACCCTCCCTTTCTGTATCAGTCAGTGTTCTCAAAGTACTGAGGAGCTCCCAGAATGGTCTGGTTCTTCTTCTCCAGAACCTTGCAAGGGGTTGTAAGGGTTATAGCTCAAACATAATCTTAGGTCAAGTTCAGAGATGAAATGAGGTATTTGAAGGTCATAAAACATTTAACACAAGGAGGTTTACTTTGCCCAAAACAGCAAAGATAAGCCAAAAATAAATAAAGATACAGTGGCACTTAGTTTCTCTAGATGTATTTTCTCCCACCCTTCCCACTAGCCTAGAAATCCTCTCTTGTAAACTTCAGAAATCTACAAACTCTGAAGGGTCTAGGTTCCACATGACTAGAATTATTTTAGGCCCTTAGATGAACAAAAGGCCAGCTAAGTCCCTCAGGGCATATAGTGCCCTGGAAGACTCCTCTTCCTGAGTTCAAATCTGACCTCAGACAGTTACTAGCTGTGTGACCCTGGGTAAATCATTTAACCTTGTTTGCCTCAGTTTCCTCTCTGTTAAATGAGCTGGAGAAGGAAATAGCAAATCACTCCAATATTTTTTCCAAGAAAACCCCAAATGGGGTTATGAAGAGTCCAACATGACAGAAAAATGACTGAACAACAAAAAGATGATCAGAAAGCTGCATCAGGGAAGCCAGAAGCAATCAAGGCCTAGGGTCAGTTTGTCCAAGGCATGCCCCATGTTGGCTGTGGGGGGACAGGAGGGGAGAGGAGGGAGGAAAGACAGTATTATGAGGAGAGGACATAGAAGGAATATGTGTTGAGGAAGGGAGTGCCAATTGGATGGATGGGCCAATCACATCACAGCTTTGTCTTCTTTTAGGTAAAGCATCTTCAGGGGAAAGGAAAAATGATGTCAGGGAAACCCTGGTCCTATCATGGGTGTGCTACCCTTTTTGTTTGTTTTTGCTCTCCGTTCATTGTTTTCAGGCGGTATCATGAAGAGTCACTGGCCTTAGAGTCTGAATGGTTGTTGTCCTTTGCTCTTGAAGAGGACCAAAATGGCACCACTACATGAGAGTTAAGTTATGGTGTGTCCACCCGTAGCTGATCATACTGATACGAGCTCAAAGTGTTCTACCACAGGGGCACAAATGTGCGTGAACATTTGGGGTAGATTCTCTAAATTTGCACATCTTGTGTTTCTTTTGAGCTACTTCAGTTCTGCTTTGCTCATAGAGTACAGCACTTTCTTTGATGACGGCACGCCATGCTGAGCAGCCCTGTGCCACTGTCTCCCATGTCACACAATCAATTCCAAAGTTCTTAAGAGAGATCTTCGGAGTGTCTTTGTATCTCTTCTTCTGACCACCACGTGAGGGCTTGTTCTGTGTGAGTCTTTCTGGCAAGCATAGGTTTTGCATTCAAAAACAGAGCAAGTCCTAGCTTTCATGCAGATCAAAAATGGGTCAGACCGAGAGTGGCTTCTGCTCTTCCTATCTGGGTGAGGTAAAGAGACCCCAGGCTTATCATATAAACAAACAAACAAAACCCATGCTGATAGGGCCTTAATTTTTTTTTCAGTCAGTAAACATTTATTAAGTGCCTCTTCTGTTCAGAGCACTATGCTAAGTGCTAGGGACACAAAGAAAGGCAAAGGAAAGTCCTTGCCCTCAAGCAGCACACAGTCTAAAGGAGGAGACAACATATGAACAACTATGTACAAATGATATATATACAGGACAAATTTTAGATAATCAATGGAGGGAAGGCACTAGAACTGAGGGACTGGGGAAGGTTTCATGTGGACTTGAAGCCGGGAGGTGGAGAAACAGAGCATTTCAGGCATGGGAGCAGTAGGGCTTTAATCTTTAAGGCTCCTGAATTGTGAGTAGGTGAGAACATCTCTATAGCAAAAGGCAGTGTTTTATAGTGGGAAGAGGATGGGCTGAGGATTCAGGAAATCCTAGGCTCTTCCCCTCGCCTCAGATACTTACTAGCTATGTGAGCTGGGCAAGTTATTTAATTTCCTGAGCCTTGCTTTCCTCATCTGTAAAATGAAGATGGTAGTCAAAACACCAATTTCACAGGACTGCTGTGAGTGTCAAATACAATTATGTGCATTTGTGTGTATGCGTTGTATGTACACAAACACACACATACATTGTTGTTTAGTCATTTCAGTCATATCTGTTTCTTCATGACCACATTTGGGGTTTTCTTGGCAAAGATACTAGAATAGTTCACTATTTCTTTCTCCAGCTCATTTTCACAGATGAGGAAACTAAGGCAAACAGGGTTAAGTGACTTGTCCAGGGTCACACAGCTAGTGTCTGAGGCTGTCTTTGAACTCAGGTCTTCCTTACTCCAGTCCTGGAGCTCTATCCACTGTGCCACCTAGCTGCCTATATACAGACATACATATATACATATACACATATGCTTTTATATGTATATGTACGTACATACGTATACACATAAATATAACAAATAATTTTCAAACCCTTAAAGTGATATCCAAGTGTGAGATGTTATTATCCTCTTTACCCAAGTGTCTTACTGCCATCATGCTTACATTTGCCTGCAGCTAATGGAAGGTCTTTGTCATCTGAAACTAGAATTCTCATCTGCTTATTTTAAGCAGCTTCAACTTCAACTTCTCACTTCACCTTCAAATTCAACCATAAGTTCAGCTTTTAGACTCTGTGTACACACACTGAGAGGTCTTTGAATACCAGAATAATGTCTGCAGGGATTTTCCCTTTACCCTATCAGGGCAAAAGGTAAGGGTTTGCAGGAAAACACTGTACGGTGATGATCAACTAGGAATGACTTAGCTCTTCTTAACAACCCAATGATCCAAGACAAACACAAAGGACTCAGGAAGGAAAATGCTATCCATATCCAGATAAAGAACTGATGGACTCAGAATGATCAAAGCATATTTTCTTCACTTACTTTATTCTTTCTCATGGCTTTCCCCCCCCTTTGATCTGTTTCTTCTTTTACAACTGTGACTAATATGAAAATATCTACACTTTTCAGAAGAGGGAAGGGGAGGGAAGGAGAAGAATTTAGAATTCAAAAGCTTGTAAAAATGAATGCTAAAAATTTTCTTGACATGTAACTGGGGGAAAAATAAAATACTATTAAATTTAAGGAGAGAGAGATAAGGGTTTGTTCTCTGGATCCCATAGTAACCTGTTGCTTAAACATGTTGTTATGCTTAGAGGACTTTCTTCCTTCTGCTAAGGAACAACCATTCCACTTCTCCTTCCTTATTGGAGTTCATTGTATAACTAGGTCATATTTATGTATACACAGATATGATAAAGAACTCTTAGAAATGTGATCTCTAGCTTTTCCCTGAAGGAGAAAATAAATCCTTTCATTTAAAATATAAATGTTTGGTGTGTTTTTTTCCTGCTTTTTGATATACATGTTGCATGGTTTACATTAGCATTTTCAAAGGCATCGGTTGTTTTGAACAAAGGAAAACGTGTGTTTGGTTTTTGTAAGTGCAGTTGTTCTTACTTTCACCCTCTCATTTCCTGCCTCTCTTTCCCCTCATCTCACAATGAAAAATATATCATTTTGTCAAATTCTTAAAGCTTACTTATTTCACACTAACCTAATGACTCTATCAGTCACAAGGAACAAAACAGAGGCATAGCCTTTCTTTTATCCCCAAACTGATATGGACATTGACTAAACTGAAGAAGAAGCAAGGTGCAGGGGAATAGAGACTTCCTCTGGAGCCAGAGGGGCAGCTAGGTGGCATAGCGGACAGAGCACCAGTCCTGGAGCCAGGAAGACCCGAGTTCAAATGTGGCTTCAGACACTTGCTAGCTGAGTGATCCTGGGTAAGCCACTTCACTCTGTTTGCCTTAGTTTCCTCATCTGTAAAATGAGCTGGAGAAGAAAATGGATAGTCTATCCAGTCCTAAATCTACAACTTCTTTTGTCAAGAAATTTAATAAATGTTCACATGACAGTAGTTGCACTTTTAGTATCTGTTGGTTAAGAAAGTACATGATGACCGAAAGCTATGTTTCAGTAATGTTTTTAAGTGAACTTATATCATTATGAATCAAAAAAATTTATATCCCATTCAAAAAGAATGCATATATGTATGATATACTTATTCGGCCTGTAGAAGTTTGCTTATTAATATTCCTATATCAATTCGAATGCTATCTAACCACTTGCAATAGCTCCATAGTTCTCTAGAGGCCCCCAGATCCCTGACGTGGAATCACTGCTATAGAGTTCTATATGTAGTAAGGCAAAAGTCATTTGTGGTCATTTATAGAAGCAGGGATGATCACCCCAGAAAATGGTAAGGAGGTGAAAATTTTTTTTAGTCTCCAAATTTCTTTATTTTCTCCATTTCCTAACATCAGGTACCCAGTAGCTTCAAAATCTGCTGATTAGTAGAGATCTGATAAACCAACTGACTCATATGTAAATGAAGACAAAAGAATGAAAAGCATGAAATAAGTCCTAACTATATGAGAAGCACCATGATAAGGTTTATTTACTCCATGGGGTATTTGAAATTGAACAAGGAAAGAAAGCTTTGAAGTCAAGCCTTTGGCCAAAAAGAATTAAAGTGCTCACATCACTGAAAGGAAAGAAGTTAGTTCTGATTACTGTATTTTTGCATCAAATATTTCAATGGAGGAGATATTTTTAGGAGTCAAGGTTCAGTCTTTTCAAATCCTCTTAAGTCACAGCATTACTAAGTACCCAAGCATAGTTTAGTTCGGGTGGAATTAACAGCTGTGCTGTAAAGCTCTGGTGTCAAAGTTAAATAAAAAGAGGGGGCTGCTAAACTGTATGCAAGGATCCCTGCAGCAGCACATTGACTTAGAAAAGCATACGTTAACATCTATGTTCTACTGTATTCTTATTAATTTTGTTAAATTTTTCCCAATTACATTTTAATCTGATTTGGTATCACTTTGGAGTGTTGTACCTATAATTCAGCACAGGCCAGGCTGTGTGTCTGATATATCGGCTATAGAGGTCGAGGCCATTGATTAGCTATGGATGTTCTGGGTTCAGAATCCTGGTCAGGTCTCACCAATTTCCTAGAATATCAACACTGTCATCCAAGAGGGTCATCTCTTCCCTGTTGTAGTTGATCTATATTCAAGGTGGGAGTCAGGTAACCCATCTTCTGTGTATTATTCTAGGGTGTCAAGAGAGCATCACTAATTAGCACCATTATCACAGCTGACATTCAGAAGGAGCTTTTTAGTTTATAGAGTACATTGCATGTGATATCCCACTTAATCATCACAATAATTCTATGGGGTAAGAAGGTAGTTCATTCTTTGTTGCAAAGATGAGGGAACTGAGACTCAGCAAAATCGTTACTTAATTTAGCCAGTAAATGGTAGACACTGGGACTCAAACTCTGGATCTCTGACTCTAATTCTAGGGATCTTTCCATTACATCACAGCTGTTTAAAGGATCTCTGAGGCCATCTAGTCTAACCCATTTTGAAAAAGAATGCCCTCTAAAGCATGCCAAGCAACCAAGTTGCAAAGGTTGAGCATTTGCTTAAAGACTCCATTGGGAGGGAATCCATTCTTTCCAAGACCTACCATTCCATTTTTAGGTAGCTCTCATTATTAGGAAGTTTGGTTTTTTTTCCCCTGACATTAAGCCTAAATTTGCTTACAATTTTCATTTATTGGTCCCAGTTCTACCCTATGGTGCCAAGTAGAATGTCTATTCTCCCTTCCATATGACAGCCTTTGCTATCATGTCTAGTACTAGGTCTTCTCTAGGATAAATGGTTTTAGCTTCTTCAATCAGTCTTCATGTGACATGATCCCAAGTCCCTTCACCATTCTGATTGCCCTCACCTCTCACCCCTAACAATCTTCAGCTTATTAATACTCCTCCTGAGATCTAATACCCCAAACTGAATACCATACTCTTTCTGTAATCAAACCAGGGCAGAGCACAGCCAGACTTTTACCTCCCATAAGCCTCAACAGGGGTAGCTAGTTGGCACAGTGGATAGAGAGCCAGGCCTAGAGTCAGGAAGACTCATCTTCCTGAGTTCAAATCCAGCCTCAGACACATAATAGCTGTGTGACCCTATGGAAATCACTTAACCCTGTAAAATTAATTGGAAAAGGAAATAGCGAACCACTCCAGTATCTGCGACAAGAAAACCTGAAATGGGGTCACAAAGAGGCAGACATGACTAAAAACAACTGAACAACAAAGCCTCAACTTTATGCCTCTAGATGCAGCTTAAAATTGCATTAGGTTTCTTTGCTGCCATATCACACTGCTGATCCCTACTAAGCTTGCAATCCCTTGATACTAATCCCCAGATTTTTTTCAGATCTATTTTCTTGTCACACTATCTCTTTCTTGAACTATTGAGGTTAGTTTTTAAAATTCAAATGTTACTCTGCATTTGTCCCTCTTAAATTTCATCTCATTGTTGTTCAGTTATATCTGATTCTTCATGACCCCATCCAGGGTTTTCTTGGCAAAGATACTGGAGTGGTTTGCCATTTCCTTCTCTGGCTCATTTGATAAATGAAGAAATTGAGGCAAACAGGATTAAGTGACTTGCCCAGGGTCATACAGCTAGTAAGTATCTGACATTGGATTTGAACTCAGGTCCTCCTGAAGACAGGCCTGAAGCGCTATCCATTGTTCTACCTAGCTGCTCCCTTATCTCATTAGATTGGGCCAAATGTTCTAGCCTGATACGATCTTTTTGAATCCAAACTCTGCCATGTAATGTTGTAGTTATCCCTCCCACCTTCGTGTGTTTGGCAAGTTTGATGAGCGTGCTCTCTGTAGCTTTATCAACAGGCAAGAATCGAAGTGGATTGAGTCAATCAATCACCCCCTCCCACTTAGCCCTAATACCATTATCAGATGAGAAAACAACTCCATTGAGTCAATCATTCCTAGCAGCCTGTCCAGAACAGTGGGTGGCATCTGGAGCCCAGGACAAAGTGGACCCACTTAGAAAAGAATTGGTATAACAAGTATTTATTAAGTACCTATGTGCCAGGCACTGTGGTTGGCAATAAACATGCAAGAGAATGACTCATTCACAAAGAGCTTACATTCTTATTTTAAAATTTTAATTAATTAATTTTTAGTTGTCAACATTCACTTTTATAAGATTTTGAGTTCTAAAATTTCCCCCTCTCTTCCCTTCCCCCCTCCCCAAGAAGGCATGCAATCTGATATAAGGCTATACATATACAATCATATTAAACATATTTCCACATTAGTCATGTTATGAAAGAAGAATCAGAACAAAAGGGAAAAACCACAAGGAAGAAAGAAAAAGAGAGAGAGAAAATAGTATGCTTTGATATGCATTTAGACTCCATAGTTCTTTCTCTGGATGTGAATAGCATTTTCCATCATGAGTCTTTTGGAGTTGTCTTAGATCCTTGTATTGCTGAGAAGAGCTATGTCTATCAGAGTCAGTCATCACATAGTGTGGCTGTTATACTGTGTACAGTATTCTCCTGCTTCTGCTCACTTCATTCAGCATCAGTTCATGTGTAAGTCTTTCCAGGTTTTTCTGAAGTCTACCTGCTCATCATTTCTTATAGCACAATAGTATTCTGTTACATTCATATACCACAACTTGTTCTGCCATTCCCCAACCGATGGGCATCCCTTCAATTTCTAATTCTTGGCCACCACAAAAAGAGCTGCTGTAAATATTTTTGTACAAGTAGGTCCTTTTCCCTTTTTTATGTTCTATTTTGGATACAGACCTAGTAGTGGTATTGCTGGATCAAAGGGTATGCACAGTTTTGTAGCTCTCTGGGCATAGTTCCAAATTAAGAGCTTACATTGTAACAGGAGATAAGTACATATAAGAATACATACAGTATAAATATAAAGTGAACAAATACAAATACATGCAAAAGCCTGCACATCTCCGATGAATCAACTGATCAAAAGCATTTCAACCAGGTGTGACAGAAAATCTGTTTGGATTAGTTGCAGGCCCTGGGCCCATGCTCTTTGGGGCTTTTAAAAAGCCATGAAGCTAGTTTAGAATTGGGAACTTGAGAATTTGGCAGCAGAGAAGAGAAAGCCATCGCCTAAAGAAGAATTGCTTAGAGGGGAGGAAATAAGCTAGCCTTGGTTTCTTCTTCTCCCCTCCTTGCCCTGAGGAGACTCCTGTAAATTTCACAGGATCAAACGAGTCAAACTTTTCAGACTTTCCATTGGTAGTGTCCTAGTCCTAGCAGCGTTTCCAGAACTGCTAACTAAATCAGGAGCCAAGGACAATCTAGACATATAAGGAAAAGTGGCTTTAAGATCTTACAAGCCCAGGAGAGCAGCTATGCCATGCTTAAGAGATACTTCATGAGGATGCCATGAAGCAGAGAAAAGGACTTAATAGCAACTTGGAGCTGTGAGTTACTCCTTTGCCACCCGTATGTGTTCTCCCTGGACTTCGTATATACTGGTAGGAAAGTACAACAGAAATATTTGGGGAAAAGATTTATGCTAGTTGTTTTTACCTTACAGGGTTTTGCGGGCATCAAATGAGATAACGTAGAAAAAGAGTTTTGCAAACTCTGAAGTGCTACATAAATGCTATCTATTATTACTACTCTACCTTAGAAAATCCTTAAAAGCTTGTTAGGTCTGGTTAATTGATATCAAATGATAATCATGGGAGGAAGCACACTGGGGCGGGGGAGGGGGGGCTTGTGAACTATAAGCTGTCTCTCAACCCCTTAGGGCTATCCCTCACAGGAGATATAGCCACCCTCTAGGGACCTGACCAGTGTCCATAGGGATTGGGAGAGTAGCTCCAAAGCATGCCCGTCCTGAGCAATTGATTAAAATATTCAACAACATTGGCCTAAGCACAGATGTAGGGCAACACCATCCTCCCAGACCCTCAGACTCACCTCCCTGACTCCTCACTATCTCTCACCTCTCATAGTCAATCTGCTACCATGGCCTGTCAATTGTTCCTTTACAACATCTCGATTATGCCCTCTTCTCTCTTCTGATATTGCCACCACTCTGGCACAGGCCTTTATCACCTCAGAGATGGATTATGGGAATAGCCTTCTGGTGGGTCCTCCTTGCTCAAGTCTTTTTCCACTCCAATACATCTTCCCTAATGCAGTTTTCCTAAAGTGCAGGTCTGACCAGGTCACTCCACCCCCACTCAATAAACTCCAGTGGCTCCCTAGCTCCCCCAGGATCAAATACAAAATCATCGGTTTGGCATTCAAAGTCTTTCATAACCTAGCCCCTCTCCTACCTTTCCAGTCTTGCACCTTATCTCCTGCCACATATTCTTTCATCTGGTGACACTGACCTCCTTGCCGTTCTACAAAAGTGACACTCCATCTCTTGACTCTGGGCATCTTCCCTTGTTGTTCTTCATCCCTGGAATGCTCTCCTTCCTCATCTTGGCCCTCTGGTTTCCCTGGATTCCTTTAAGTCCCAACTAAAACCCCATTTTCTTTTTTTTCCCCCTTCATTTTGTTTTTTGGTAAGGCAATTGGGGTTAAGTGACTTTCCCTGGGTCACACAGCTAGTAAATGTCAAGTGTCTGGTATGAGGCTGGATTTGAACTCAGGTCCTCCTGACTCCAGGGCTGATGCTCTATCCACTGTGCCACCTAGCTGCCCTCAAAATCCCATTTTCTTCCTTCTCTTCCTTCCTTCCTTCCTTCCTTCCTTCCTTCCTTCCTTCCTTCCTTCCTTCCTTCCTTCCTTCCTTCCTTCCTTTCTTTCTTTCTTTCTTTCTTTCTTTCTTTCTTTCTTTCTTTCTTTCTTTCTTTCTTTCTTTCTTTCTTTCTTTCCTCCTTCCTTCCTTCCTTCCTTTCTTTTTAGGCAATTGGGGTTAAGTGACTTGCCCAGGGTCACACAGCTAGTAAGTGTCAAGTGTTTGGTATGAGGCTGGATTTGAACTCAGGTCCTCCTGACTCCAGGGCCCATGCTCTATCCACTGAGGAACCTAGCTGCCCCTACAAAATCCCATTTTCTACAGGAAGTCTTCCCAGCTCCTCTTAATCCTAGTGCCTTTCTCTCTCTTAATTATGTCCTATTTACCCTGCATATCACTTGTTTGCATGTTGTCTCCCCTAGTAGACTGTGGACTCCTTGAGAACAGGCACTCTCTTTCTCCTCTTGTTATATCCCCAGCACTTAGCAAGTGACTGGCACACAGTAGACACTTAATAAATGTTTACTGACTGACCACTTTTTGGATCCAGCCATTCTATGCCTATAATTATACAATAGCAATATAATCATACTATCTCCCAGGTCACATCTCTTTATCTATCCCATAAGAGAATGTAAAATGTTTTGCTAAAGTGTAGGCAAAGTACAACTATGGCATTCCTCTGATCTACCAGTTAAGTAATCCTGTCAAAAAAGGACATTAGATTAGTCTGGGGTGACCTTTTCTTGAAGCTATATTGGTTCTTCATGATCACTTCCTCCTTTTCCAGATAATCACCAATCAACCCTTTAATAAGACATTCTAGAATTCTTCTAGTAATCGATGTGAAATTCATTGGCCCATAATTGTAGACTCTATTCTCTTTCCTTTTTTGAAAATCTAGACATTTGCCCTCACCAGTCCTGCTACACCTTTCTTGTTCTCCATGGTCTTTTAAAAATCATTGGAGTAGCTAGGTGGTGCAATGGATAGGGCACCGGCCCTGGAGTCAGGAGGACCTGGATTCAAATGTGGCCTCAGACATATAACACTCACTAGCTGTGTGACTCTGGGCAAGTCACTTAACCCCAATTGCCTCACCAAAAAAAAAAAAAAAGAACAGAAAAGAAAAGAAAGATCATTGACAGTTGCTTAAGAGTTACACCTGCCCATTCTTTCAGTGCCCTAGGGCAGAGTTCAGTTGGATCAGGTAATCTGGGCTCATCAAAGGTAGCTGGGTACTCTCTCACAATTTCACTACTTTATATTGGGTGTCAACCCCCATTACCAATTTTGCTCTGTCCTTTGAAGTCCAAAGGTTATTTTCCTTGTCAGAGAAAACAGAAGCAAATGGAGTTGATCAGCTCTGCCTTTTCTTTGAGCAGCCCTATTACTTCCTGATTCCTCTCTTTTTCTCAATATAACTATGTTATCTTTAGTTTTCCTTAACTGTATCAGGTCATTCTGTGCTTTAGCACTCTTAACACTGTCACTTCAGGGTCATACCATGCTTTTATATTCATTCTTCTTCACATGCCTTTGCTTCTGTATATGTTACCCACACAGTCAGCCAACAAAGGAATGACATATATATTCATGATCCAGATGATTCAGAAGCATTGTTTTAGCAAGCCTAAAAAGTGCATCTCCACTATGGTAAACAAATATTATCTCCTACTTCAGTATGTGAGCACAGGAACACTGGAAATCACTAACCTGAGGGTCATTTCACCCGCCTGTAGCTTTGACATGTAATTCACATGTTTCAAATCTCATCTGTTTTTTGAACTAAATATGTTCCTCATCCTATTAAAGACATATGTTTGGTGTTACTAGAAACCTGAGCATTAAAAATATGTTTGGCATTATTAGAAATCTGAGCATCTGGCATCCAAGTACATATTGCCCTAGGTTTGATTTGGTGAATTGGCTTTTTTTTTTGATAAATATTGAAATTCTAGTCTGGGATTCAAAAAAGAACTTAACTAAAATCTGGAAAATGGTCTATAATGGCAGGTTACATACCTCTCTCCCTTCTCCTCTTCTCCCCTTCCACTTTACCCTATCCCAGTAAAATCTTGACTTCAACCTAAGGATGCTTTGAAATGGAGTAGGCAAAGTATTTTTGGTAATGCAGGCATCAATATAGCAGGGAGAATTTGGGACTCTTTCCCTAACCAGTCTATCCAGAACACTTTCTTAACCCAAATCAGATGTGACAGCAAAGTTTTTAGAACTTCATATTCCCTTCTGTGGCTTTGTAAAAATAAACAAAAACAAATTTCACCCGAATCTTCACAGGAAATATATTAGCTTTATACGCAAATGGAATAATAAGCTGTTTAATAAGGCATATCCTACACAATTATTGTCCTACTCAACTCTTATAATTAATATAATATTATAAGTATTAATATATTATAATTACAATCGTTCCTTTCTTTCCCCCTCCTCACCCTTCTAAAGTGAAAAATCCTTTTGTAATATTGCTTTGCTAATCATTCATTTTGTAGCATTGGTCATATGGAAAGCTGGTCTCACTTCTGCCCCTTCACAGAATGCCTATTATTGTTGTACAAGGGAAAAGTCAGGGAACTTCTTGAGGAACCCACCTAGATCCCTTTGCACTTGAGCTACGTATTTCTGAACAAATTTAGATTGGAATTAGTCTCCCTAGCTTTGGTTCCAACAATCAGCTACAGACCTGAATTCCATTCATAATTAGAACTTTTAACTAAAGACACAATTTGGTCATAGGCCATCAGGGAACAAAAAGGGTACTGTGTAGCATCATTGATTTTTATAACCGTTATTTTTCCTAGTACTATCCCTCATTTTGGAATGATTTTCACTCTTTTTCAGCAGTAGTCAAGTCTGTTCATTTATAAGTTTACAAAACAGAGGAAAAAAAAACTGTAATTGTCTGGAGTCTAGAAACCTTCTTTATTCCAGAACTTGGCAAATACAAGTTAGAACTTAAAATACACCCTTAACAGTAATAGTAAAAACATGTTTATAGTGTCTTTTCTCCTGTGTGGTATAAGTATTTCTCATTTTGTGTATGTATTTATTGAGGTATCTATATCTCTAGGTATGATAAGTATCTATTATCTATCTATTCTGTTTTTATCCCTGTCTATCTCTCTCTCATACTTGTCTTTATATGCTTTTGGTAGATTTCATATACTTTGATAGATCTGTGCTTTCAATGATATGAGTATTCTCCCTAAGGTATAGTTTATATACAACTTCATAACCCTCTGCAAATACTCCATAATGGTTCTACCATTGTGCTGAGAGGGAGTGGGGCAGAAGGGCTTTCCTCTTACTTTTCTGTGCTTACCAATGGAGCATAGAGGCTATTAATCTTACTAAATGACTGGCCACCTTCTTATTTAGTCATATTGTTTAATAATATGATTTATACTACTTTTGGAATATGATTCTTTTTTTTTCATTCTCTAAAGGAGCTTATAATCTTGTATGTGAAACAAAATTTGTTCATGTAAAACAATTAGGGAGCAATGCAAAAGTACTCAATTGACTATAATTAAATAAAACAAATGAACTACTAGTGCAGGATCCCTGACTACCGATCTCTCTTCCTAGTCTAAAGTCTCTGACCACTTGTTGTTTTTTTTTTATTTAACTGATTTATTTTTAGTTTTCAACAATCACTTCCATAAGTTTTTGAGTTTTAAATTTTCTCCTCCTCCCTGTCTGCCTCCCTCTCCAAGGCAGCGTGCAATCTGATAAAGGCTCAACATATATTGTCCTATTAAACATATTTTCACGTTAGTCAAGGATGTAAAGAAGAATTAAAACCAATAGGAGGAACCACAAGAAAGAAGAAACAAAACAAAACAGAAGAAAAAAAAAGAGCAAATAGTATGCTTCAATCTGCATTCAAACTCCATAGTTCTTACTCTGGAGTCTATCAAAGTTAGTCATTGCACCAAATGGTTGTTCCTATGTACAACGTTCACCTCATTTCACTCAGCGTCAATCCATACAAGTCTTTCCAGGTTTTTCTGAAGTCCGCTTGCTCATCATTTCTTATAGCACAATAGTATTCCATTACATTTATATACCACAACTTGTCCAGCCATTCCCCAGTTGATGGGCATCCTCTCTATTTCCAATTCTTTGCCACCACAAAAAGAGCTGCTATAAATATTTTTGTACATGTGGGTCCTTTTCCCATTTGTATGATCTCTTTGGGATATAGCCCTAGAAGTGTTATTGCTGGGTCAAAGGTTATGTACGTTTTTATAGCCCTTTGGGCATAGTTCCAAATTGTTCTCCAGAATGGTTGGATCATTTCACAACTCCACCAACGTGCATTAATGTTCCAATTTTCCCACATTTTCTCCAACATTTATCATTTTCCTATTTTGTCATGTTAGCCAATCTAATAGGTGTGATATTGGTACCTCAGAGTTGTATCTAATTGATAGTGATTTAGAGAATACAATTTTTGATTAGAGATATACTCCAGCCTACTTGCATTCACAATGTATCCCTCTTTTCTTTTTGGTGACTCAAACTTTTGATTCTTTAGAGATGGTGGCATTCTGGCAATATCACTGGAAGAAAACAGTAAGGACTTGTGATGCTGTTGGTGTGGGAACTCCCTCACAGCTTGTAGTCCTTCTTTAATTTATAATCTTAGGGAGGCTCCCAAGGCACAGAGTAAAGTGACTTGCTCGTGATCATAAAGCTAATAATTGTCAGAGGCAAGATTTCCTGACTGCAGATCCAGCACTATATCTACTGATATCGCGGTCAAAAACATGATGGTCAGGTAATTTATCAGCTAGTAGCCAGCCAAGTGGTCATAAGCCTCTTCATATATAGCTAGGTTAGTCCTCCAAAAGCAAACACAGTCCACTGTCAGGACAGTGTGTGAAGCCTTACTGGTATGGTAGAAGCTTGTATTCTACTGTCAGAGTCTTTGAAAACTCAGTGACAGCTCAGTAGAACGATGAGAAAAGAATCTGAGAAGTACTTCAGTTTTCGAAGAATTTCCTTTGATTATGAATGTAGATTTTTTTAAAAATCACAGTAGTCTCAAGAGTACCTGTAACTTTGTCACCAATGCAAATCATAGCTATTTTCAAATCATGTTATAGTTGTTGTTGATATCTTGAAATACAATTTATACTCATCACTACTGCTAAAAATTATTTTGGTTATTAGACCCATCACTAGTTCTTAAAGGAGAACTCAAGCTCTAAAACTTTTAATGAGATCTGTAAGGGAGAAAGTAGAGGAAAGGGAAAGAAGAGGGTCAAGGATAAAACTTCTGCAAATGCTATCACTTAGGGTTAGGGAAGAAGTAGATGAGCCAGTAAAGGAATCAGAAGTTGGAAATATAATAGGAGAAACATCTTAGAAGTCAGGGGAGGAGTGAGTATCCAAAAAAAGGATGGTCAAGAGAGTTGGAAGTTGCAGGAAAGCCAAAGAACATGAAGACCTAGAAAAGGTCTTTGGATTTGACAATAGGAGGTGATCCTCGTCAGAGGAGTTTATTTAATAATAAAGTTGTGAAGAAGGAAACATTTGGGGAAGGATTGATGGAAGGATTTGAGGAAAGAATGATTGGTGAGGAACTGGATACACTGAACATACTTTCTCAAGAATTTTCAAAAGAGAGGAAAACAAGGTAATAGTAGTACAGTAGATAGAGCATTTGCCTTAGAGTCAGAGGACATGAGTTCAAATACCGTCTCTGATGCTCACTTCTCATCTGATCTCAGTTCCCTCATTTGCAAATGGAGGGGTTGGCCTCTGAGCTTCCTTCCAGCTTTAGCCTGATGAGTTTATGACATTAATTTAATGGAAAATTTAAAGGAAATGGTTTTTGCTTTGTGTTGTTTTTGCCCTGGGGGACCTGAGCAGATTTATAAAGAGATGGAAGAGTCAGGGGCAAATGAAAATATACATGACAGAAAGAAATTGATTGATGGAACCAGAGAGGAAGTCATCGAGGGCAACAGTCCCAGGGATAAACTTTGGCAAAGTATAAGGGACACCTTATTCCCTGAGAGAGAAGGAGACAATAAGTAAAACTACTGAGGAGTGTTGCAGTGTGGAGGAAAAGAGTCAAGGGATCTCATATCAGATGGCCTTATAATAATATAACATTTTAAGGTTTCAAAGTACTTTATGTACATTTTCTCAGTTGAGTACCACAGCAACCTTATTAGGTAAGTTTCATTATACCCATTTTACAGATGATAAAACTGGGGTTCAGTGAAGTAAGTGACTCACCCATGATCACATGGTTGAGGTGGAATTCAAGTCTAGGGTCTCCTAATTCCAAACCAACATGGAGTTGAAAGATGTATTGTCTGGAGAGAGGGGGAAAGAATTTAAAATAGGCAGCAACAGATCAGCATAAACCTACGTGGTTTGGGGTCAGGGACTCATTTGAGTGGAGGGCCTAGCACACATAGATGCTTAACAAATTTTCTTTACTGGAGTTAGAGCAGGAAGGGACCTTAGAGGCCATTTAGCCCAAACTTCTTGTTTTACATATAAGGAAACTGAGGTTAACTTGGCCAAAGTGAAACATGTAATATTGGAAGTGAGATTTAAAACCAAGAATTATGACTCCAGAACCTTTCTCTGTTTAGAGCCCTTTCTTTATTATCATATAGGAAGCCTTCCCCAATTTCTCTTAATTCTAGTGCCTTCCCTCTGTTAGTTATTTCCTATTTGTCCTGTATATAGTTTGTTTCATATAAATTTGTTTGCATGATATCTCTCCCATTAGATTGTAAGCTCCTTGAGGGCAAGTACTCTTTTTCTTCTTTTTGTATCCTAAGCACTTAGCACACTGCCTGGCACATAGTAGGTTCTTAACAAATATTTGAAGCAGATTGAATAGAAAGGGGCATTTCCTCTTCTTCCCCTCCCTCTAAGCCAAATTATACCCCTCCCTATCTCACCCCACCTGTACCTCCATCCCCAAAAGGCTGCTTTGGTGAAGTTTAGGGTTAGAGAGACCACGTACAAATTAAGTCTTAATAGTAAGGGGCTTGGGGAGTTTCTGAACTTTAAGAAACAATCTTGTGTTCTTTCAGGTTAGAGGAATGGATGATGCCTTTCTTTCGGAGGAAAGCTAGTCTATACAAAGGAATGAGCAGGTGACTAGGAGGAAGCAGATGAGTGGTGAGCACCATCTACTGGAAGAGAGCTTAACTGCGGAGAGGAGTGAAGCCCAGCAAAAGCCATGGGACTGGAAGTAGGGATTGTGGACAACAGAAACACTTTCAAGAGGTCTGCCATCTGCTGGAAACTGAGGTAAGCCGCAGTGAATCGATGGAAGACTGCCTGACCTAAACACTGGGGGAGACCTGCGATGCTACTGAAAGAGCGGCAGGAGGCATATAGAACTGGAAATAAGCAAGAATTGCTGTGGACTGCAGCGCTAATGAGGGAGAACAATACCAACCACCTCTTGGCCAGAGCCCAGAAAAGTACTGTGGACTACAAAGACGAGTTAGTCATGGGGAGATGACAGAGGAGGATGGCTCACTTAAAAGACTCAAACGTGAATCCTATTTGCTTCCGTGAACTTATTTCAGATGACATAGGCTTGAGTTAAAGTGGGTGTGCAGAATTCTAAACAGTACCTCCAGCAACCATTTTCAATGCATACTTTGAGCCTTGTGAGCCTGTATACTTGTAAGGGGAGCTGGTGGCTACTCATAGGGAAATGTCAGATTTTGAAATTCCCAGATCTCTGGGTAAGATAAGAGGTCTCTTTGTGTATAGGGGTGAGGGTGAGGAAAAGTGGACAAAAGGGTTACATTTAAATGACTTAAAAGTCACATAAAGCAGCATTCTCTTAGGCCCTCCATCCCTCCATGCTGAATCTGTCTGGGCCCCCAGTGGAAGGTTAATATAGCTTCCTAAGTGCCTGATATTAACTAGGAAGGAGTGATTTAGACATTGAAGAGAATAGAACCTAGCCATTCTGAGGGTCACTTTTAAAAAATTTTACCCTTTGAGTGGTTAAACAAAGTATGTGAATAGATATCATTAATTAATGAGTTCAATTGCTTGGCACGTGGCAAGGGGAAGGGAGAAGGCATTAGCTGAGGGTATTCCTGGATACCCACCTAAAACCCTACTTTTAAGAACAGTGGTAGTTCATTTCTTCCCTCAGTCTGACAACATCACTTTAACAGTATTACTTCCTGTTGAAAACGGTTGCTGGAGGTACTGTTTAGAATTCTGCACACCCACTTTAACTCAAGCCTATGTCATCTGAAAACATGGAGAAGCTTTTAAAATTATAGCTTTTATAGCTTCCTATTTTAAAAAATGCTATTGTATCTTATAATAATGCAATTATGGACCATAAATTCCATTTTTATTGGATGACTAATATAGCAATATGCCATAAGGCTCAGCCAGCCTCTTACTTCCCTATCATACTTTTCCAGGTCTTAGAAATTTGTCCCAAACCATGACTCATCACCAATGTCCTTTTTGTGGCACTTTGAAAAAACCATTAGTCGACTCATTTGTTCCCCTGGAGACACCACATTTTCCTGTATATTCCAAGGATAATTTCAAAATGGAAAATGTTCAATTTATTATTTGTTATGGGGAATCCAGCACAGGAATTAACCTAGGATTTGCCATGTCATACAAAAAGAATGTGTACCTTAAGTATGTGTGCAATATGCACATATGCTAAGACCAACCAATTTACAATGGGAAACCCATTAACAAATTGGCTTGTTTCCACACATGAACTTTAGCATGCATACCAAAGGGCTTGTCAGTTGGATAATATGCTGAAATGGCTACTCTGGTGAAGAGAATTGGCTAGTTTCTCAAATTCTGGAGATCCTTTGACAAAGCAACACTATTTCATCCTCCCAGCATATTTTGATCCATGTGACTTAAAATGCCAATATCTGTTGGAAAAAATGCATGGGGCTGGGAGTTGAAAGACCTGAGTTCTCGTCTAAGTTAATATCATCATCCTCCTGACGTCATGGTCTTCTTGGAGAACGGAAGACAAATCACACCTGTGAGTAGTCCGAGCTGCCCAGATGGGGGACCCAGCTGGCCAGTTCCAGTTGGGCAAGTCAGCTCATCCTCTCCTCCCCCTTCCCATCCCCTTCCTTCCCCTCTCTTTCTCCTCCCCTCCCCTCCCCCTCCTCCCCTTCCCTCTCCTCTGCCAAAATGAGGTATCATATCCTTACTGAGGGTGTTCTGCCTGAAAAAAGGAAAATTTGGATGTCTAGTTATCTTGGGGTTCACTGGCTAGATTTCTTTCTCAAATATCATGCCCTAAACCCAATTCACTCTCATTGACTGGACAACAGTTGGTCCCCATCCAAGCACCACTTAATGGTGCTTTGGGCCTTCCTGAGTGAATGTAAATAGTAACTGTTTCTCTTTTGTCCTGCAAGCCTGAGGGTCTTCCCCTCCCAGTTTGATTTTTTTTTTTTTATGAAAGGGGCCATCTCTTGACTCACTTCAACAGGCCTATTCACAGAATGGGCATTGCCTCACTCAAAGTGAGAACTCAGAAAGACCTTAGCTTACAAAGGCCAAGGTCTCCCACTGCATCCCAGGTCACCTCCAGTAGCCCTGATCTATACGTGGCCACTGGACCCAGATGGCTCTGGAGGAGAACGTGAGGCTGGTAACCTTGCACAGCCCGCCCTCCCTCAAATCTAATTCAATGAAGTCATGTCATCATCCTCCTGATGTCATGGGCCTCTTTGAGTATGAAGGACAAATCGCAACATCTAAGTTACATCACTGATTTGCTGTGTGAACATTAGCAAGTCACTTAACTATTTTGACTTTATCTCGGTATAAAATTGGGATAAAAATATTACTAGTTAAAGTAGACTTCGTGTCAGAGACTCCTTCTTTACATGAAGAGCCCAGGGACACATCACTCCAGCCTTGGTGGAATCTGGGAACTTTAGTCTACTTCTTCCCCAATGATGAACATAAGCTTTCCTTACAAGCTCTCATCATAAAAAGGTTTAAGGACATAATTTGTTGTGCTGGAAATATATTTGTAATAAAGAAAAGAGGCAAGGAATGGTAGATTAGTGGGTAGTGATATGCAAAAAAAACCCCGAACCAGCCCCATTAATAATACTTTTTAAAAATTCACAGAAGAAAAAAGTACAAAAAAGAACATGAACCAATAGAACAAGGCTTTTAAATGCATAAAATAAAAGATGTAAGATTACCAAGAAAACCAGTTGCATTGAAATACATTGATCAAAGTTAAAAACAAAAACAAAAACAAATTTAAGAAAACTGACCTGTGGTCCACAGATTGGGAGCTGGTTCAGTCAGTCCAGATAGAATGATCAAACACCCGTGTTTTCAGGACTGAACTTTCCAGCTGTCTCAGGTAAAACATCTTGGGGGAGCCCATGGGCATTGTTTGGGATATTTACCCTGTTGCTCCTTTCACCAGCATTCACTGCCACTAAGGTTATTTTGCAGCATTGCAGAAAAAGAAATCAAGCCTACTCCGTGCCTAGTAAAAACACCTTTGTCATTTCTGCATTGTACGTACTAAGGTGGTAATTGGCCTGGACACAGAGAGTTGATAGAGTGGCAGTGTGATAACAGGGAAGTTCACTTTGGAGCCAGGAAGATTTTTGACTCTTTTGACTCTTGCCTCAGACACTTCCTAATTTTGTGATCCTGGGCAAGTCACTTAACTTCGTTGGGTGTTAGTTAGCTCATCTTTAGAATGAGGGATGGATTCAGTGCAGTCTACGGTTGATTGTAGTACTAAATCTATGACCCAGTGATTCTAAGAACATCAGGGAAATGATTTCTCATTTCAGGAGGGAGGTGACTTCTCCAATAGCAGCCTTTCCTTCTGTCATGGGGACATATGGGGACACAGGGAAGAAAGTTGCTATAGTTACCGGTCATATTCCATTTGAATGTGCAATTCATAAATACTCAATGCCCTCTTCCCAAAACCCATTGCAACCTCTCTACACATAAACTCTAAGCAATCCCCATTTTAACCCTGTGCTCAGGCAGCATCCCACTCTTTGCATCGGCAATGGAAAAGATGGCCTTTTCCACTGTCTTAGTAGTTTTCACAACAGAAACACAAAAGAAAATTGCAGAAGTTTTCATAAAAGTTAAAATTTGCTTTTTTGGAAAGGCCAATGGGCTGGTGAATCCACAGCTGTTCTTTTGAGGAAGGAAAAAGTTTTCACAAGATGACTCCTCTGGAGTCCTGAGAAATCAGAGCTGCCAACATCCTGGACTCTCTGCCAAGACAAGTGACATTACAGCTGTCCCGAACTCTCCCTGGGTCTAGGAAAGCAGTGATGTCGTCTGTTCTGCCAGGAGAAACAGGCCGCTCGTTGGCAGCTCTGGTTTTCCAGGATCTTGGGGAGGTGCTAATTGTCTCAGATTTTGTTAAAATACCAAGCTAAAGCTTCCATTTTTAAACAAGAGCCATATGCTTTCTTCCTGCCTTAGAATCTTCATACAGGATCTGGGGGCTTAATAAAAACACCTTAATAAGGCACTCCTAAACAGTTCAAAAGGGAGGAAATATTGCCAAATTGGCTTTTAGCTATAAAAAAAAAATGTTCAAATAAATGCAAGGCTGCATCTGACAATGCCCAACTTTAAATCAAATAAGAATCAAGTACTTTGACTTCTTCAGATAAAAGGAACCATGTAAGTATAAAGCTATTAGAGAGCTTTTACAGATGCCAAATAATTTAATTTTGAGTCTTTAGAAAGGACTTACAGTACAAATGGTCTTTTGTATAGCAGAACTGCACCTGGAGACACTGAAACAGATGTGGCCCCAGAAGGAGAAAACATGTCCTGTATATATATATAATGTTTGCTCCCTAAAATCTTCATGGTTTAGTCAGACAGGGATGGGGAACCTGCGGCCTTGAGGCCACATGTGGCCTTCTAGGTCCTTGGGGGCGGCCTTTTGACTGAGTCCAAGCTTTACAGAACAAATCCTTTTATTAAGGGGATTTGTTCAGTGAAGTTTGGATTCAGTCAAAGGGCTGCACTTGAGGACCTAAAGGGCCACATGTGGCCTTGAGGCTGAGAGTTCTCCACCCCTGTTAAGAGCACTAGCTTCAGAGTCAGAGGATGTGTGTTCAGACCCTATATTTGATCATTACTAACTCTTGGGCAAGTCACTTAAACTCCCTGTGCCTTGGGTCTGTCATTTGTAATAAGAGTGGTTTGTTCTAGATGGCCTCTGTGTTTTACATATATGATCCTTTAATCTTAAGAAGGTAGACTACGCAGCACAGAGAGAAGCAAAACAAAACTCAACTAAATTAGTCCCCAGAGAGGGTCTGCATAAGCCACTTTGGTATTTCATTGACCAAATCAATTGGAAAATAACCAGTGTCATATTGTGCAGCCCCAGAAAAGAGAGTGGTTTTGACATGCTGAGTTTTCTAATGATTCACCTGTGACCTTCCCTGTTCCATTCCCTTTACATACCCGAGCGTCTTGTCCACATCTTTTGTTCCTTCATTCAGAATGAAATAATCACCTTCATTCCAAAAATACTCACTCAGTTCCAAGAGAAAAGTCTAATGTTAGCTCATTTGTAGAGTTGTAACTAGGATAGGATGATGGAAGCTTTTCCCCAAGGCTTTGAATTTAGAGGATGCTGACAGCAATCACAGCCCTTCAGCAGTTGAAGAAACAACAGGGCTCAGCACCTAGTTAGCAAGAATAATTAGTGAAAACAGGAACTACCAGATGGTGGAGTGAGGTGAGCTCCTCTCCTATCCTGCTGTAATCCCCTCCCACCCTAGTCTTCCCTGAACACAGAGCACAACTGGTGGGCTGGCCATGTTGTTTGAAAACAAAACACATGCTTGCCAAAAAGACTATTTCATGGAGAACTCACACAGCACAAGAGCTCTCACATGGTGGTCAGAAGAAGCAATACAATGACACTCAAGGTCTCTCTTAAGAACTTTGGGATTAGGGGCAGCTAGGTGATGCAGTGGATAGAGCACCGGCCCTGAAATCAGGAGGACCTGAGTTCAAATCTGGCCTCAGACCAAACACTTGACACTTATTAGCTGTGTGACTCTGGGCAAGTCACTTAACTCCAATTGCCTAACCAAAAAAAAAAAAAAGAACTTTGGGATTGATTGTGTGACATGGGAGACACTGGCACATGAGCAAAGCAGAAATGAAGTTAGCTCCAAAGAAATGCAAGATGCATAAATTTAGAGAATCCACTGCAAATGTTCACATGGATTATTTGTGCCTGACCTGTGGTAGAATATTCCAAGCTCGTATTGGTCTGATCAACCTCAGCCGGATAGAAGGAAACTTGACTCTAGCATAGTAATATCATTTTGGTCTCCTTCAAGAAGAAAGGACAATAAGAACACCTCCCACCCTATAGCAACCTCCCATACTGGCCTTAGACTACTGCCCTTCCTTCCCCCTCCGACTTACATCATGCTTAACATCGCTTACCCTGCACTTGGAGCTCTTAACCCTAGGTTTATGCATAGCTTTCAGAGGGTCCATGAACTTTGATAGGGGGAAAATGTAACTTCATTTTTACTACTCTCTAACTGAACTTTTGAATTTCTTTAATTCTCAAAAAACATTAATTTGGGAAAGAATCCATAGGTTTCACTAGAATTCCAAAGAGGTCTATGGAACACACACACAAAATTAAGAACCCCTGTCCAAGATACTGTGGAACTTGCTGCAGGTGGAAAAACTCTAGTCCAGAGCTCTTCTCATTCCATTAACAAATCTCTTTTACACACGTGTATTATTTTATGGAGATAGTAACTTTTAATTTGCTCATACAGGTACACTAGTAGCAAAGCTGTGGTTTTTTTTTAATAATAATTATCTTCTAGGGCAGTTTTGACTGAAAGAAATGGAGAAACAGGTCCTTTTAGTACTTCCCCCCCCTTTTTTTTCAGGAAGTAAGGACACATGGTGTAACACCTGTTCTTAAACATGACTAGTCTATGTATGTTGAACAGCTTTTGCATATTTTTTCCATTGCCAATAAAGTTATTGAAATTGAAGTATGCCATCTGGTGGGTTGTCTGTATCAGAAGACAGGTGACAGGTAGTGATGGATTCAAGCTGTTTCCACAGGAAAACTGTTTCAGTCTTTCTCATTTGCCTAAGATTATTCCATTTCTTAAACCCCTTATTTTTAGGCCCATGTGTTCTTATGGTATAGGAAATGATAATCCAGTGGTGCAAACACTTATTTGATAAAAGGCCCAGGTTATTTCAGAGGAAAGATCCCATCATATCACTCTCCATTTGGCTCAGAATTCATACCACACCCCCAAAAAATATATAAGAAACATATCTATGAATTGAAATGGATGAAAATACTGTTCTTTTCATAGCTACTACATAATTCCAAGGTGTTTAAAATTTGTGACTTGGAATATCAGAAGAGTTTCACTCTTCTTGTAAAAGTCTGAGACAAGTCAGGAATAATGGCTTTACATTGTATGTTTTTCAGTTGTTTCAATTGTGTCCCACTCTTTGTGACCTCGTTTGGGGTTTTCTTGGCAAAGATACTAGAGTGGTTTGCCATTTCCTTTTCCAGCTCATTTTACACATGAGGAACTGAGACAAACAGGGATAAGTGACTTGCCCGAAGTCACACGGGTAGTAAGTGTCTGAGACCAGATATGAACTCAGGAAGATGATTCTTCCTGACTCCAGGCCTGGCACTCTGTCTACTGCACTACCTTGCTACCTCTTTTACATTATATAGTACTTCATAACACAAATATTTTCCCCACATAGTAAAATCAAGTCAACAAGTTATTTATTAAGTGATTAGTACTATGTCCTAGGCACTGTGCTCATTTTGGGATACAAGGAAAGGCAAAAAACAGTTCCTACTAGTTCAGCATCTAATGAGGGAGACAAATATCAAAAGATCAATAATCTTCCTGGAGAAAGGCAATACAGCTGAGTGAATAGAGAGCTGACTGAGAAGTCAGGAAGACTGGGGTTCCAATCCTACTTTTGATACATACTAGTTATGTGACCCTTTGAAAGTTTCTTAACCTTTCAAAGAATAGTGGAAGGACAGTTGCTTTCCTGCATTGTCAGAATTTTCTCACTGGGGTGTTCCCTTCACCAATTAAATCACAGATTCATACTAAAAAATCTCCCTTGGACAATCCTCAAATTTAGAAATTATCTGCAACTGAAAGACTGAAAAAGTCCATGAATGGTCCATTCCCCTAACTCCTCAATCTGTCAATCTGTTTTAAATACTTCTGTGAATGAGGATTACATAACTTCCTTTATGAACCTTTGATGCCAATGTTTAAGTTTTCTTCTATAAGTTAAAATCCCTCTAAGAACCTGTCAGTTTTCCCTTTTTCTGTCCTCTACACATGGAAAGAACTTCTGGTTGACAAAACATCCTTTTCCCATACTCCTCACTATTTCCGACTTTTTTCTTCTTTTTTAATAATAAACAACAATCATCAACAAACATAAACATTCTGATATAACAAAGAAAAACAAAAAAGAGGATTTTGGATGAAACTAAAGTGCTACTAGATGATTTGTTTTTTAGATTGTTTATTAAATTAACATGGTAGTAATAAAATTGCCTTGCCTCCCCCTTCTAAACTTTTTTTGCTTTCTTCTCTATATTTTTGGTGGATTTTTCAGTCTTTTGGTTTTTTTTTTACCTCTATCACTTCCCACTATCCCCTGAACCAACCCCCCACCCAAGCCTTCTATTATAACAAACAATTATACTCAAGCAAAAAAAATCAACATGTTGGCCACAGCTTTAAAAAATGCCACATTGAGCATCTCTAGTCTATCACATCTCAACCAACACAATCTTTTCTAGGATATATACACATATATATAAAATACATGTATGCACACATACATACATGTACATATACATTACACACATATACACATATGCAGAGAGAAAGAGAGAGATGCAATCTCCCAGCTATGGAAACTTCTTCTACTGACATATATTGCTAAGTAATCTATAACTTATAATCTTTAAAGAGCCACCAGGAACATTAAGAGGATAAGCCAATTTCCCATGGTCTCACAGCTATTATGCATTGAAGGCTGGGCTTGAACCCAGGTTTTCTTGACTCAGAGGAGCTGGGTTCAAATTCCAGATCCCCTACTTCTGGGCTTAGACATATCATTTAACATCTCTGGGCCTGTTTCCTCGTCTGTAGAATTGAACTAAATGGCTTGTAAGGTCCTTTCTGTTTCCAGATTTTATGGTTCTTCTCCCTCCCTCCCACTACCCCATACTGCTTTTCATAAATATAAGTGGTGAATATATCACTCTTATTTTCCTTTTCACATCTTTCTATGATACATAGAATGTGCAGTCTACCTGAGGCAGCACTCTGCCACCTCCCTTCCAGATTTTTCCTCTAACCTCAGGCCAAAGCGACATTCAACAAAGAGAATTGCATTCCTAGAACACAGAGCCTCTGTGAGTATCAGGAATGTAGCTTTCCTGTGTCCGATGAAAAACAACAGATAATAGCTACTCGAGGTTTGGAGGAGGAGAGGAGAAGCAATAAAGAGGCATGGGGTGGATCTTGTACCATCATCAGAATCTCAGCTTCTCCTACGGAATTTAACCTACAATAAGCATTTCTTTTATAACAAAGAAAAAACATACTGTATGCATTTGTCCTGATACTTGAGAAAATTTGATGACCTCTACCCTTAAAACTGGGGAAAGGATAACATTCATTAAAAACAAAAATAAAAATGTCTTTTATGATAACTCTCAAAACTAGGACTGGTAGGGTTAGGTTACAGGGAAGCAGATTTTAGCTTAGAACAGGAAAGAACACACAGGCTGGAAATGTGACTTCTCTAAGTATGGGGAAACTCCTGCCATCAATGCAAAGCAGTACTTTTTCGTAACTTATAACTTCTTGTCTTAGGGCACTGAAAAGTTAAGTGATTGGTCAGGGTCATCCAGCCAGTGTTTGTAAGAGGCAGGTTTGAACCTATGTCTTCCTGGCTCTATGGCCAACTATCCATTAAGTCATGTCGCTTCAACAACAATTAGAGCTGACTGAAAAATTAACAAGTTAAGGCCCTGAGCAGAGGTCAGGTGAACACTTTTTGGAGTTATATGTTGTAGAGAGGTGATTCATGTTTCAGGTGGGTATTTTACTAGATAACCAAAGAAGACACCTCTATTTAATCTCTTACATGTATTCTCTCCTCTCTTCCTGCTGCCACCATCCTAGTACAAGCCCACATTACCAGCCTTAGATTATTACCTCTCCTAGGGTCAACCTGGCACAGAGTTCTACATATAGTGGCTGCCTAATAAATGTTTGTTGACTGAATGGATGGATGGTTTTGGAGGTTCCTTCTAACTTTGAGATTACATGATTCTATGTACTCAAATGCTGACTGATTAAGGTAGTGTGTGTCTATTGCATCCCTTCCCAATCCTTACTCTTTCTGGCACTACCTCCCTGGGTGGTGAAAGATTACTACAGGACCCAAGGATGTGTTTTATGATTCCTCACCACACTTATAACTCACTTACCTTTTGGTTTTAGTAAACCCAATCTTCTACACCAAGAAAGGGGAAGTGGATTCTTTATTACATAATTTTTTGCAGAAGGATATTAGAAGTTTCTACAAAGATGTGTCAATAATGAAATACATTTAAGCATGTCTTCAGGAGAAAAAACAAACATGTTTGTAATTTCATCCTGCAGAAACTATGAGTACTACATATTCAGACATGGGAATGAGGCTGTTTTATAATGCATATGATATAGGTAAACAATCAGTATGAAAAACTGTGTTATTCATTGATAGAAATATAGCCTATGAACTTTATTAAAAGCAAGTAAGCTATCTCTTCCCAATATTTATACCTGTATTCCTTATAATTGTGAAAAAGAGAAGGTAACTAAATATGCAGGAATTGGAGAAGGGCTGAATGTGGGTACGTCAATGAAATGGAATGTATTTCTCATAGACTCCCAGATTTAGAGCTAGAAAGGGCTTAAGTTGTTTAGTTCATCCTTGTTATTTTACAGATGAGGAAACTGAGGCCAAGAGAAATGACTTACCCAAGATTACACAAGTAATGGCAGTGGCAGAAGAAGGATTTGAAGCCAGATTCTTTAGCTGCAAATCTACTGCTCTTTCCTCTGCATGAATATGACGAACAAATGACGTTTTCAAAGTTTTCAATGATAAGGGAAGAAAGCAGAAGCAGAATGGCATTCATATTAATTACAGCTCTAGAAAAGGAAAATACATGAAGAAATAGAGGATCGAATGGACAATAATGGAAGGGTCACTAAGAGAAAGTGCAACTGAGAAGTTATCATTGATATCTGTACGCAAGTCATTATTTTTAAGGTTTAAATAAACTGTGTGACCTTAGGGAAGTCATTTAACCTTGTGTGCCTCAAGCAACTCATAGCATCATCAACTTAGAACTGGAAGGGACTTTGGAGCCCATCTAGTCCAACCCTTCATTTTACAAATGAAATAATTGAGATTCAGAAGAGTTGTGACTTGGTGAAGGTCATATAGCTATTAAGGATGAGAGGTAGGATTTGAACCCAGGTCTTCCTGAACACAAGTCTATCACTCTATCCTGTATGTCATAGTAAATCATAGATAAGTTACGGTCCATCTCAGTATAGGGCATTCCCATCGTTGGAGTTCCTCCAACTGATTTGTATATACCTGGAAATACTTGAATAAGTAGAGCGACCTGCATGTACTGAGGCTCCTCCTATAATAAGAGGCCCACCATTGGTGAGGTCTGTCTTTGTGCTGGCTTGATGGGAGGCAGAATAGACATCTCTAGCCTCTTCTTCTTCCACTCCTCTTCAAGGAAGACTTTCATTCCTGCCAGGAGGGGAAGCAGAAGGTTGGGGCCAGATTCTGCTCTATTCCCCTTAGAGAGAAGGGGCACTGGGTTAGAAGTACTAGGCCCACCTGTTCCCTTAACTATCATTAGCCTAGGGGAGATGGTTGGGTTCAAGCTAACTTCTGATTGCTTTTTCATTATTACTGGGGGGAAGGAGGACCCCAAACTCTAAACCCAAGGCAGGCACCCCTATCCCACCAAATATCAGTTCCACAATGAAGACACATAGCAAAGAAATCCATTTATCCAAATCATAGCAAAAACAGAAATCAGAGAAGGCATACATAGGAGAACACACACACACACACACACACACACACACCACACACACACACACACCCCACACAATACAGAGTGAAGGACCTTTCCCACTGGGAGCAGAGTAAGTTGGCTCAACCATGAGAGAACCCTGGATCTCACACAAAGTGAAATGCCCCACAATCTCTAGTGTAGTAAGCTAGAGATAAAAACATGATAAAGACTGATATCCGCATGTCTTCTCAGCCTTTGCCTTCAGCAGCCTGAAGTGGGGTTGGTCTCTTCTCTTTTGTCTCTTGAAGACAAAGGCCAGAAGTGCCTGAAACAACTGGGTGCTTCCCAAGAAGTCTGGCCAATAACTGAAACTCTCTTGCCTCATGAACTCTGCCCTGTCCCTAATGCAGGGCAAGGCATTCAGCAACATAATCCCACAGTTTGGGTGCTTGGGACAGGGGGTTATACTTGTAAATATGCATTTAATTATTTTTTCTGTAGTTTAAAGTTTATCAAAAAATTTTCAGATAATTTTTTTAAAAAATCAAAGTTTCCCATAGTTGTTATGTTTCCTATAAGTCTCATGGTCTCCTGGTTAAGAAAAGTCTCCATCTTCCTTGATGTTAGTCAATGGTATAGAAATGAAAACCTAAAAGTCTTCATAACAAAGACTGTTCCTTCTTTCAAGTTGTATGAGAAAGAAAGGAAGGAAGGAAGGGAGAGGGAGAGAGAGAGAGAGAGAGAGAGAGAGAGAGAGAGAGAGAGAGAGAGAGAGAAGGAGAGAGAGAGAGAGAGAGAGAGAGAGAGAGAGAGAGAGAGAGAGAGAGAGAGAGAGAAGGAAAAAAGAAATAAAGAAGTAAGGGAAAAGAAGGAAGAGGTGAAAGAAAGAAGGAAAGAAAGAAAGAAAGAAAGAAAGAAAGAAAGAAAGAAAGAAAGAAAGAAAGAAAGAAGACAGACAGACAGACATAGGATTAGGAGTTTTGAGACCTCATTCCTGGTCCTGATTCTCCCACTATGTAATCTTGAACTTAACCTCTGATTGACTCAGTTTCCTTAGTCATCAAAGAGAAATTATACTATTTCTCCATTTAGATCATAGTGCTATTGTAAGGACAAAATGAGACAAGATATTTGAAAGAGCGACTTTTGGTGTTGTTGAGTCGTTTCAGTAAACTGACTGTCGGAAGTGACCCCATTTGGGGTTTTCTTGGCAAAGATACTGGAGTAGTTTGCCATCTCCTTCTCTGGATTACTTTTTAGATGAGGAAACTGAGGCAAAGAGTTGAGTGACTTATTCACAGTCACACAGTTAGTAAGTGTTTGAGGCCAGCTTAAACTCAGGTCTTCCTGACTCTCTATCCACTATGCCATCTAACTGCCTGAAAGAGTACCTAGAAAATTAAAGCAAAACAAAACAAAACAAAACAAAAATATAAGGAGAAGTAAGGTTAGCCTAGCAATGACATATCCTCTTTGGAGACTGTTCATTCTGTCTTCTACTGCTTCTTTGGGCATCACTCTGGCAGAGTACATAAGATAATGGACTTTGAATCACAAAGTCTTGGGTTTAAATCTTTCCCCTGGCAACAGCTGAGGGACCCTGGCTAAGTCACTTCATTTCTCTGTAGCTCAGTTTCCTCATCTGTAAAATGAGGAGACTGGACTATGGCCTTGAGGCCACATGTGGCCCTCTAGGTCCTCAAGTTTGGCCCTTTAACTGAATCTCACCTGTGGCCACAAGGCCAAAGGTTCCCCACCCCTAGACTAGATGGCTCTTAGGACCCTTCCAGCTCTAAATTTGTGATCTTATGACTCAATGAAATGTTTTGTAAATTTTCATCAGAGTAGCTTTATGAAAACACATTTACAATAGTATAGCTCAAACAACCCTGGACTTTTCTTTAGGACCTAATTTACATTGGAGTTACAAATATTTAATTAGCTTGTTTACTTTTCCTTCTGACCATTAGTCTAGATTACTGACCTCCACACATTTAAAATTGCATATTTCAATTAGTAAACATTTTTGAGCACATACTCCCAATATATGTCTATATACACATATATATGCATACATATATAAGCACATATGCTACTGTATTAATAATAAAATATACTATAAAACATAAAAAATAGTCATTTTAAAAGAGTGAGATAAAGAGCAAAGAATATTTGATTCTGGAGGCCACTAGAGTTTGTTCAGAAAGTGATGCAGTCAGACATTCCATTTAGGAAATATGGAGGCAATATGGAGTATGGAATGGAATAGGGTAAGAGTTCAGATACAGAAATCAAATAGAAGGCTATTATAATAGTATGAGAGAGCTTCTTACTAGTAGGGACTCTATTTTGTTTTATATCCCCAGCAGTTAGCGTAGTGCCTGGCACACAGCAGATACTTAATAAGTGTTTATTGACTGACTGATTAAAGAAAAGTGGTGATTACATAAGCAGAGAAAGGGGATGGATGCAAGAGATATTGGAAAAGTAGAATGGAGGAGACTGGGCAACTGAATGAAGGTATGGGGTGGGGCAGAGCCAGAAGTCAAGGATGCTACCAAGTTTACAAACCTGGGACACTAGAAGTTTGATGGTTCTCTTGATACAGATAGGGGAGTTTGGAAGTGAGTAGGTTTTGATGGAAAGATAATGTAATGAGATCTATGACACAGATTGCAGCCCAACCATGCCTTACAAATCACTCTGTCCACCTAAAACAAAAAGAGGTGAGAAAGGGCTCTTATTCACCAGACACCAGATACTGTCCTGAAGTTCAAGGCCCCCAAGATGGTGCCTGCAACATTGAGGTGAACTAGAGATAGGGTAGATATGCTGGAGAGAGGAAAAATTTTGCCTATGTGGCTGATGGTGTGGGTTATAATTAGTTTATGACCCCTCTGAGAGGCCAACACCCCAGAGCAAAGAGTTTCAGAACTTGTATAGCCACAGCTGGCTAACTACAGAATGGGGCAAACTAGGGGAGTCTGGGTAACAATAATTTAAAAGGGAGTGGGATTGGGCTGGACACAAGCCCCACAACTGGTGATCCTAAAAAAAATTAGGATATTATCTATCTTCTCACTCTCCAACTGGTTGCTTGTTGGGATCATAGGTTCCAAAAGTGGGTGATACCGCCCCTTGGAGGGCACTGGAATGATCCAGGAGGGTGGTAGTAGCCTCAGGTGTAATTGGGGGGCATTGAATAAAAATAAGGGGGTGGTGGAAGCATAATGAAAGAAGAGAAGAAAGTTTTGAAAAACCGTTTGTACACGTTTCATCTGTGGTGTTACAGAGTTAAAGTAGTAATGAACATTCTTTTCCAAAAAAAAAACCACACAAAATGCAAGTTATAACCCAATCAGTGGTCAAGTCCACTAACAGGTCTTAACAGGCGAGTGTTGGCAGGCGAGTGTGTTGGGCATTGTTGGGAAGTCCAGACTACATCAACAGGAATATATGTGTGTAATGACTTCTTTACAATATGATACTATACAGTTACACGATGAAATATTGTGTCATCCAAATTTCGATGCAGGGAAAAACCCCACAAATTTATAATAAATTATTGAATTTAAGATGCATCATTTAATATATATATATATATATATATATATATATTTTTTTTTTTTTCAAATGATGCAAATTTCAAAAAAAATTAAAGGGTTAAAGAAAATAGATTTCTGAGGGGGTGCTGAGCAATTTTTTTAAAAAGGGCAGCAGGCAAAATAAGTTTGGGAACCTCTACTTGGGATCATGATATGATTAATTAGAGGTGTGAAATCTCAACTTTGGAAACAACTAGGATAGAGTTTGGAAACTGTGGTAAGTATTTCATAATGGGTCAGGTCCCAACCTTACATTTTCTTCTCTTCCTCACTAACATTTAAATCCAGGTAAAGATCAGGTAATTGTTCTCTTAAACTAGATCAGTAAAAGAACATGTCTTCTGCTACCATTCATTTTCTTTGGTATTGCAACGTTAGGGAATTTTGTTGTCATGATAAATTCTATTTCAACCTCTTTTTAAAAAAAACTCTGTACATCTTTATGTGTTAAGGGTGTTTGTTTTAAACAATAAGTTGTTGGGTTCTACTTTCTTACCCTTTATACCACCTTCCTCCTTTTTATAGGCAAGTCTATTCCATTCACATCCACAATTATGATTGGGTTCTTTTTTCTCCTCATCAAATACTGCTAAAATAGGCAGATAGGTGACACAGTGGATATAGTGCTGCACTTGCAGCTAGGAAGAACTGAGTTCAAATCCTTCCCTTCATCAGACACTTATTTAGCTGTGCGTATGACCCTGAGCAAATCATTTAACCTCCTCAGTCTGTGAATCCTCATCTATAAAAATGGGGATAATAGTACCCACTTCTCAGAGTTGTAAGGACAGCATATATAAAGTGTTTTGCAAACTCTAATGCTAGCTATTTTTAAAGGCAGCTAGGTAGCCTACTGGGTAAGAATGCTAGACTCAGAGTCAAAAAGACCTGAGTTCAAATTCTTCCTTAAACACTTACAGTTAGTAACTGTGTGATTCTGGGAAAGGCACTTAACCTGTCTGTCTCAGTTTTCTCATCTGTAAAATGAGAGTAGCAGTGGCTCTACCTTATGGGGTTGGTGTGGGAATCAGATGAAACTACATATGATATAGTATTTTGAAAGCCTTAAAGAGTTATATAAATACTAACTTAGGTCTAGAACTGGAAGAGACTTCAGAAGTTATCAAGTCCAATCTTCTCATTCTATAGCCTTAGAAAATTACCTAGATAGAATAGGTAGAGGAAATACAGAGGAAAATGACTTGCCCAGGGTCACAAAGCCATTAAATGTCAAAGGTGGGATTTGAGCCCAGGTCTTCCTAATTTCAAGGCTCCTCTCTATACACAATTCCATGAATCTTTGGCTGAGCGAGTAGTTTATAGCCTGGAGAGTTGGTATGTGGGGATTAGGCCCAGAAGCGATAGTAGTTCTGCTAGAAGGTCCCAAGGACCACTTCTTCTGCCCCTGGCACCAAACTTCTACTGAAGGGTCTTTAAATGGGATGCAGAGAATGAGGTATCATAGATCTGAAAGAGAAGTTGAGAGTTCCCGATGGACTTTTACCCTAAGTGAAAACAGCTCTAAATTTCTGTCACCTTGGTGGCTATTGGCTGGGGCCTGAATTAACAGTAATAGCTAGGTAGGTACTATTATTATTCCCCTTTTGCAGATCAGGAAACTGAGGCCCAGAGAAGTTACGCACTTTGCCCAGAGTCACACAGCTAGTAAGCGTCCAAGGCAGGATTTGCACTTGGGTCTTTCAAGTACTCTATCCACTATACCACTAGGTGCTTAATTGGGGATAGAACAATGATAAGGTGCCCTGGCATTTGTTTTCTCTTTTATTTCCTGAGGGAATTTTATCTTTTGGATTCTTCCTTTCTTTCTTTTGGGTTTTTTTTCTTTCTTTTGAATTCTCTCTGTCTCTGTCTCTATCTATCTCTCTCCTTCCCTCTCTCTCTACCTCTGTCTCTATCTCTCTGTCTCTGTCTGTCTGTCTGTCTGTCTCTTTCATTTGTCATTCCTTTCCCTTTGGGGAGGGGGTATTTCTCATTGTTTGGGGGCTGTTGGATAGAAGACCTGGGCTTTTCTGGAAGTTGTATTCAGCCAAGTTCCTGGAAGTCCTTACTATTTATTTACTTTGACCTGAAATGTGTCAAAGCCTTAATTGAGTCTGATAATAATAGGAAGTCTGTGACAGAAATTCTAAATTAAGTTTTAAAAATAAGTAATTTCTCAGAAGCCAAAATATTCTTAATTAGAAAACATCTCAAAGGGGGAAAGGGATGGAATCTCTCACAGTATTGGCTACTTTTGTTGAGCGTTAAATTGTTCTTTGTAATTCTCAAGTATGGTTAAGTCAACATTACGTCATATAGAGGGCTGTAGGTCAGATGTTGGGAGGAACTTCCTGAGAGGAAAGACTATTAGCAGGTTTAGACTAAATGCTCTTTCAGTGTCCTTCAAAATCTACATTTCTGTAATCAAAACATATAGCAAACACCAGGGCTCAAAACCTTACAGAAAATTTTGGCATTTCCCTCAACGTTTTCCCTCACATGCAATCCTTTGCTATTCAATCCTCTTGTATAGCATGTGTCTGCAATTATTTTTCACATTTATCCCTCTCCCCCTGTTTGCTGCCTTGTCACCATTTTAGTTCAGTCCCTTATCACCCTTTGCTAGGACCACTATGACCAAATTTAAACCTTCCATGCTAGATAAGGACCCTTTAAACATGCTTCTTTCCAAGACTCTATAAAACCCCAAACTCAGGCTACTCCTTCTTTCCAATTTTTCCCATCCAAACTTTACCTATCAATTCTTCTACAAGGCTTTCCATGAACATTTTTCCCTTCCAAAATGATGACTCAACTATTAATGTATTCCTGTTCATTTTATTTTATTTTTTCTTAATTTTTTTTGTTACCAACTTTTATTCAAGCTTTTTTATGTAAAAACCATTTCCAAATGTACACTTCCAAACCACAAATGAATTCTTCCTTATAACACAGAAAAATCCAAGTAAAACCTAAAGAGCAAAAAACCTCATTTGACTATACAAAACGTCCCAAATAGTCTTAGTGCAGTTTTAAGCTATTAAAGTTATTAAATCTTTGGTGACCCAAAAATCTTAGTGAAGTCTTAAAACTACTAAAGCTTAAAACTGCACTAAGATGGGAAACCCTGTATATTCAACCTTCCACAAGAATATAGAGGTATACTTCCTTCTCTTTCTTGTGGGATTAAGTTGGTCCTTGGAATTCTGAGTTTGGTAAACATTTTAGTATTGTTTTTGTTTACAGTGTATTTGGAAAAAAATCACAGTCCTTTCTTAATGACAGAAATACAGAAATATGATACTATTTCTGACCCTGACCATTTTTCTTTTTCTTTCTTTCTTTCTTTTTCTTTCTTTTTCTTTCTTTCTTTCTTTCTTTTTCTTTCTTTCTTTCTTTCTTTCCTTTTCTTACAAAAAAAAGATAAGATAGGGCCAAATTCTAGGCTCACCCAAAACAACTTTCCATCATTTTTATTTTGATAGATGCTCATTTTAAATTAAGTGCATCTTGAGAGAATTCCAAATTGATTTCACAGTAAATCTTGCTTTGCAAAGCCCTTAAAAGCTTCTCCAGCCTTAAAAACAAAAGGCCTAGTTTTGCCAAATGAATATGAATTTCCAATCCTTGGACAAGGAAAAATAAGATGAAAGTAGCAAAATCTTTACATAATTCTTCAGTTAGGCTTGTGTTTTCAGGTGCTAACTGCCCTTATTGAAAATGAGCCAGATGAAACGATGACAGTGGGAGGATCTAAAGGAAATTTTTATAAATGAGAACATTAGTTAATTCAATTCCACTCTTTGATGGCATTGGTCCTCTTTGAAAGAAAAGACAAACAGCAAAAACTAGGTGGTAGGCACCCATGCTAGAAGCTAGCATACAGTAACAAAAATGAAATAATGCTTGTCATTTAGAAGCTTATATTCTATTCAGGGAAACAACATGGGTACAGGTAAATGGATATAAAATACATCCGGAGTAAATGCAAAAGTAATTGGGAGAGAGGGAAGGAAGGAAGCACTAATGACAACTAGGAAGATCAGGTAAGGCTTCCTGTAGGAGATGGCACCTGAGCTAGGCTTCGAAGAAATCTAGACATTCTGCAAAAGGAGATAAGGAAGGAGAGTATCCCTGCCCTGGGAGACAGTCTGTGTAAAGTCACAGAGGCAAGAAATTAAATGTTGTATTAGCAGACCACGAAATAGGCTGTTCTACTGGAACACAGTATGTAAGATAATAATAATGTGGGGAAGTCTGAAACAGTAGGTTGAATCCAGACTGTGCCTAACATAAGTCAAAATATGACCCAAACCATAAACCTTGAGGGCTGGCACATAAAAATAAACTGGAGGAAAAAAGAACTGTGCCCATTGCAAATGAGTGTCTTTCCACCTTTATATAAAACTACCTAAATATATTCTAAAACAAAGTAGAAATTAACAGATTATTTTTAAAGGCTTCAAGGGAATTTCCTTAGAAGGCATTTTCCATGCCTTCAAGGAGCCAAGTTCATTCCCCAAATCTGAAAAGCTTAATTTCAAAAGACAGATTTTAGACCTCACTGAGAAGGCCATCAGCAACCTGGGACTCTGCCAGCCAGAGACTTCATTCTACCATTCCAATTTCAGGGAGATTATGGTATAAAGTCTTATTACAAAGAATTCACCACTTCAGCCTTTTGAAGTAAGAGGGCCATTGACTTCTTTTTCTATGGCACTTCCCAAAGACCAAATAAAACCCAGGCATATCAAGCTTTGTCACAACTCTTGAAATGTCAATAAAGAAATAAATCTTCCCTCTCTCTCCCACTCTCTGCTGTTATTTTCAGAATGGGTTTAAACTTAAGAAGAAGCAGCTGTCACATGTGTGTACTTGTAAAGAATAATTCCTTTCCTCTCTGCATTTTTCTTTCCTTTAGGTCACACTTCCCAGGAGAGAATGGAATGGAGGCTACAGTCAGTTGTCAGCAAAAAGAATCTTGCGAGTCAATGATTTATGAATATCATTTCCCAATTAGCCTTTTATGTATGAAATAGAACCTCCCCAAAGATGTTTCTTTCATCTGTTAAGGCCTAACAGAGGGCTATAGGTGTGCCACCAGATAATGTATCCAAAGGATCAAAAATGGCAGCTACCATTGTGTTAGTGGCAACCCTTTGCTCCATTGTTAGCATGCCTAAAACATTTTCTCAGTGATGGCTTGCAACAGTACTCCCTTTGAGACTTGTGATTCCCTCTTGCTGAATATGAGCAGCCTGTCCCCAGCATCCACATCTGTGGTTTTGTCTGCCCCACTCCGGATTTTGTTGGCACTGGTCATGATGCTGATGATTGCTGTTGGATTCCTTGGCAATGCCATTGTCTGTCTCATTGTATACCAGAAGCCCGCCATGCGCTCAGCCATCAATCTGCTCCTGGCAACCTTGGCCTTTTCTGATATCATGCTGTCCTTGTGTTGTATGCCTTTCACGGCAGTCACCATGATCACTGTGAACTGGCACTTTGGTGCCTACTTCTGCCGTTTTTCAGCCATGCTCTATTGGTTTTTTGTCTTGGAAGGTGTTGCCATCCTCTTAATCATCAGTGTAGACCGCTTCCTCATCATTGTCCAGCGCCAAGACAAACTGAATCCCCGAAGGGCCAAGGTGATGATTGCAGTCTCCTGGGCTCTGTCATTCTGTATTTCATTTCCCTCCCTCATGGGCTGGACTTTTGTGGAAGTGCCTACCCGGGCCCCTCAATGTGTACTGGGTTACACAGAGTTTCCAGCAGACAGGGCTTATGCCGTGATACTGGTGGTGATGGTTTTCTTTGTACCATTCAGCATCATGCTCTATTCCTATCTATGCATCCTCAACACTGTGCGCAGGAATGCCATCAGGGTCCATAACCACACTGAGAGCCTCTGCTTAGGCCAGGGGAGCAAGCTAGGGCTGATGGGTCTCCAGCGGCCATACCCACTGAATATCGACATGAGCTTCAAAACGAGGGCCTTCTCTACCATCTTGATCCTCTTCATTGGCTTCTCCTTCTGTTGGCTGCCTCATACCATATTCAGCCTTCTGTCTGTGTTTAGCCGGAAGTTTTACTACGGCTCTTCCTTCTATATCACCAGTACCTATGTTCTGTGGCTTAGTTACCTCAAGTCTGTCTTTAACCCTGTCATCTACTGCTGGAGAATCAAGAAATTCCGCGAAGCTTGCATAGAGTTTCTACCCAAAACATTCAAGATCTTCCCCAAAGTGCCTGGACGGACAAAGAGGAAGGTCCATCCAAGCACCATCTATATTTGCAATGAGCGTCAGTCAGCAGTTTAGGGAAGAAGCAGGCAGAAGAGACCTAGCAAATGGACACAGGAAGGAATTCAGCTTTTGCTCTCAGCGTCTAACAGTGATAACAGGTTGGCTGCCTTCCGTGGTTAGTGTTATGTACTAAGTCTTCATTAATTATTCAGCTAAATGACCCACTGCCCAAAATTGGGGGAGGAAACTATTCAATGAATTCAATTCAATAAACCTACGTTGAGCACCTGCTGTGTGCAAGAAATTGCAGGAGACTCTGGAGGAGGGATACAGATCATTTTTCAGTATCATGGAAAGAGTCCTGGATCTGAAGAAAGAAGATCTAGGTTCAAATACTGGCCAACCAGTATGACCTTGAAGTCATTTAACTCTCTGGGCCTCAGTTTCCTCATCTGTGAAATTAAGAGGTTGGACTAGATGACCTTCAAGGTCCCTTCCAGTTCTAAATCTACACTTTGATTAATTAAACAGTCCTTGCTCTCAAGGAGTTTTTAATCTGGTAAAAAGCCAGATTGGGATACTCATTCATTACAAGTAATATGATCTGATGAAAACTGCCAAGTAATTTTAAGAAAATATTGTGTTTGTATATGTGTGAAGGAGGAGATAGATTGTGTTAAGATGATTTCGTTTTGTCACGTTAGCCCCCTTCCTAATACCATTGTCCAGAGAAACCCGTGGTGCCATATTGTAATAATATACAAATGCCCAAGACAACCAATCTGGTCAGTATGATGTCATAGTATTACTTTTCTTTTTAATTGTAATTTCTCTCCTTTGCAGCAGTCTTTGTTATTGTTTATTCTTCATTTTGGAAGAGGACCAAGCGCTCTTTAGATTTGTATTCAATAGATACTAAGAACAAAATGTACCCAAGTGTTAATCATAGATGTAGTATCTGTTTCCAAGAGTTGCCATATTGTATACACTGGCAAACCAATACCTAGATGAGTAGCAAATTTAGCCTTTTTACTTCAATCAGTCAACAAACATTTGTTATTACTGTGGCCAGGCACTGTATTAGGTACTGGGGATATAAGTAGAAATAATGGAATAATCTGTACGCAGTTCCTGATACATAAGTTGTCTTTAAGGCAAAGATTCTATCTTAGTAAGGAACAGTGAACTAAGTTTAGCTTGTGACTTGCCTTATCTGAATACACATGCACATACCATGATGCCTTTCTCTCCACTTGATTGTATGGAACGTGTGGATAGCACCATGACTTTTTTCTTCTGATTTTGTTTTTCTTTCAAATATTTTAGTTTTTTTTCTAATTACATATAAAAAAAGTTTAACTTTTTTTTTTAATGTTTGAGTTCTGAATTCTCTTCCTTCCTTCCTCCCCTCATCCCCTCATTGAGAAGGGGAGTAATTTTATATAGGTTATAAATGTGGAGTCATATAAAATATATTTTTCCATACCAGTCATGTTGTAGAAGAAAACATAGACCTCCCCCCACAAAGAAAAAAAACCATGAAAAATAAAGTAAAAAAAGCATGCTTCAATCAGTATTTTGACTCCACCAGTTCTTTCTCTAGAAGTGTAAGCGCTTTTTATCATGAGTCCTTTGGAATTGTCTTAGATCATTGTGTTGCTGAGAATAGCTAAGCCATTTACAATTGATCATCATACAATATTGCTGTTACTGTGTACAATGTTCTCCTGATTCTGCTCATTTCTCTTTGCACTAGTTCATATAAGTCTTCCCAGGTTTTTTTTAAAGATCCTGTTCATAATTTTTTATTTATTTAATTAATTTATTTTTAGTTTTCAACATTCACTTTTATAAGATTTTGAGTTCTAAATTTCCCCCCCCTCCCTTTCCACCTCCTCAAGACAGCATGCAACCTGAAATACGCTATACATGTACAATCACATTAAACATATCTCCACATTAGTCATGTTGTAAAGAAGAATCAGAACCAAAGAGAAAAACCATGAGAAAAAAAAAAGAGAGGAAATAGTATGCTTCCATCTGCATTCAGACTCCATGGTTCTTTCTCTGGATGAGGATAGCATTTCCCATCATGAGTCTTTTGGAATTGTGACGTAGATCATTGCTTTGCTGAGAAGAGCTAAGTCTATCAAAATTGGTCGTCAGATAATGTTGCTGTTACTGTGTACAATATCCTTCTGGTTCTGCTCACTTCACTCAGCATCAGTTCATGTAAGTCTTTCTAGGTTTTTCTGAAATCTGCCTGCTCATTATTTCTTATGGAACAACAGTATTCCACATATAATATATTCCAATAGCCAATCTGATAGGTGTGATGTGGTACCTCAGAGTTGTTTTAATTTACTATAGATAGCTTTAATTTCTTCTGAAAATTGCCTATTCATATCCTTTGACCACTGCTCATTGTTTTTATAGCACAGTAGTTTTCCATCAAAATCATATACCACAACTTGTTCAGCCATCCCCTCAATTTCCTATTCTTTGCCACCACAACAGGAGCTGCTGTAAATATTTTTGTACATATCGCTCCTTTTTTTTTTTAAATCTCTTTGGGATACAGATATGGTAGTACTACTATTGCTGGGTCAAAGGGTATGACTTTTGGCATAGTTCCAAATTGCTCTTCAGAATGGTTGGATCAGTTTTCAACTCCACCAACAGTGTATTAGTGTCCCAATTTTGCCACATCCCCTCCAAAATTTGTCATTTTCCTTTTCTGTCATATTAACCCATCTGATAGGTGTGAGGTGGTGCCTCAGAGTTGTTTTAATTTGCATTTCTCTAATCAATAGTGATTCAGAGCATTTTTCATATGACTGTCGATAGCTTTGATTTCTCCATCTGAAAACTGCCTGTACATATCCTTTGACCATTTGTTAACTGAGGAATGGCTTGTATTCTTATAAATTTGACTCAGTTCTCTATATATTTGAGAAATGAGGCCTTTATCAGAGGAACTTGCTATAAATTCCTTCCCCCACCCCAACCCAGTTTTCTGCTTTTCTTCTGATCTTGGCTGCACTGGTTTTGCTTACCACAATGCCTTCTTATCATGGAATTCTTACCCTCATGGAGCAGTGGCTAAACCCAATTTACCTTCTTTACCTCTGCTCTCCTTTCTATTTTCCTGCTTCCTTCTCAGCTCCCATTTTTCTATCCTCTCCTTTTTCTACTTTGTATTTTCCTTCTCTTTTTGATTACTCAAAAGTACCCTTTAATTCATTCAACAGAAAGAAATCCTATTTCTTTGCTGTCATTGATTTCTTCTGCCTTTTAGGAGTGGAAGGTGATAACTGTCTACAAGTTGCTTCCTTAAGCTCCATTCTCTCTCTTCTGTTTACAAGGCTGTCGGTGTCCAGGGCAATGTCTTTGATCAGCTCAAGGTCCACTTCAGTGGAGGAATTGCTGCTTCTAAGGGGAGAAACAAAATGCCACCTTCTCAGGGTAGCCTGTTCACTTGTATGCTCCTCCGAACCCCCACAATGAGCATTCCTTCCTTCCATCTTGCCCTTCACCTGGGTAGCCCTCTTCTCAGAAACCCAAGCATGTTTTGAGGCTCTGGTAAGTTGCCTAGCTTTTGTCTATTTGTCCTTCATACTGTCCCTGTCTAACATATGGCGGACCTTGCCCACTCCAGTTTTGCCAGGAGGCATTTGGCTGGACTTTTCTTTGTTTGGGTTTATAGGGATATAAGCTCTTTCGTTTTGTTTATAGTTCCAGATTCAAGTTTAGCTTAAAGAGCATTAAAGATAAAACTTCAGAACAGGGTTCCATATCAGTTATGGCACTAACTTGCTTTGTGACCTTGGGGCAGTCATATAACCACATTGGCTTTCTCATTTGTTAAATGAACTAGATGATCTCTTCAAGTGCCAAAATTCCATGATTCAATGGGTCAAAATCTTGCATATATGATTTGTGATTTAGATAGGTCTCAGAATAATCATAGCCCAGATTTAGCCCTACAACTAAAGAAAGCTAAAGTTGGGCTTACGTTTCAGTTTCCATCCTCAAGTCTTGCCAAGGAACATAGGTTAACCCTTTTTATCACCCTTCTGTAAATAAAGAAAAGCCGGCAGATAAGCATTCTACACATTATTATTTCCCATAAAGAGGTGGTGGGGTATTTAATTTAGTCTCATGCATTTAAATAAGATTCGTCATGAAAATGAGCTGAGACCTTTTTTCACCAATTGCAGTAATGTCCATATGCAGAAAAATAAAAGGTTGATTGCCTTTGCTTTGGAGCATTGCTTTATGAAGTATTCAAATCAATTCAACTCTATTTCTGTCCTGAACGCCAACATAGTATTTACCAGTTTTTCCTTGTGGCTTCCTTGTGATGGGGACTTAAGAATTCAGTCTAGTTGTTCAGAAAAAGTGACAGAAGACGGAGTGGGTGTACATTTGAGCCCTTGTCTGTCCCCAAGAACTAGATGACAGTATGTAACACATAGCACCTGGGACACAAAAGTGAAGCCCTCCTCTTCTTCTTCACGTCCTTAAAGGAGTGCATTTGGTGGAAGCCCCAGATGAAATATGTATGTTTGGAAAGAAGGTTTAGTTTCCCCAGTTTATATCCAACAGCATTGTGTGGTTTGCGGTTAAATATTATTAAGTGTAATGTGTATGTCTCAAAAGTATAATATTGTACATGTCTTAAATAAAGTGTTACGGTCCTACAGCCATGTCTAAGACTATATTGTTGGCTCCAATTAAACACACAAATCAAACCATTCCCCCAACTTAATGTTGGTATGCAGGTCCAATCCAAATGATGCTGCACATTATATCAGATGCCTAACATTACCCATGGGACAGCTAGATGGCACAGTGGATAGAGCATTGGGCTTGGAATCAGGAAGACTCATCTTCCTCAGGTTAGATCTGGCCTTAGACTCTTACTAGCTGAGTAACCCTGGGCAAGTCATGCCTTGGTTTCCTCATCTGTAAAATGGGGGGGGCAGAAGGAAATGGCAAACCACTCCAGTATCTTTGCCAAGAAAATCCCAAATAGGTCACACAGACGTGACTGAAACAACTGAACAACAATACATTTCCCCCAAAACAACAAGATAAGCAATAGATTACAGAAAAGCTGGAAAAATGGGAGGGAATGAAGAGTGGGAAAACACTGAATTTGGAGTCAGAGGACCTGGGTTCGAATCTTGATTTACTACTGACTATCTGTGCGACCTTGGACAAGTTGCTTCATAGTTCACTCATGAGTAAAATAAAAAGCGTGCATTAGATGGCCCCTATGGTCTAAAACTGATTCTATGATAATAATATGAGGCAGGTAGATAGCACAACACATAGAGCCCTGGGCCTGGAATGAAGAAGGACTGAGTTCAAATGCAATATCAAACACTTACTCTGTCTGCCTCAACTTATTCAACTGTAAAGTGGAGCTCATAATAGCATCTACTTCCCAGGATTTTGATCAAATGAGATAATATTTGTAAATTGTTTAACACGGCACTTGGCATATCGTAGGTGCCTAATAAATGCTTGTTCCCTTCCTGTGCCATCTCCCAACCCCCATAAGATGCTTACTGGGAGGTTAGATCAACGTACCAAGGAATAACAGCATCTGTCAGGTGATTACAGAGAGGGTTCCTTTTGTGTATGGGTTCGACTCGATGGCTGTCTGGGGAGAGGTTTCTTCTAACTCTCAAATTTTGTGATTCTGTTAAATATAGATTAGATTCCTGTGGGTTCACCATAGTGGCAATGTAGTGGTAAAGTGGAAAGATTTCCAGTCAGAATCTGAGTTCAGATATTAACTCTGCAACTAATCATACTGGTGTGACCTTGGATAAGTCACTCCCTGGGCACCAGGTCCCTCAGTTGTAAAACATACTTTTATTTCTTTCTGGGAAAATGAAACAAAATAGCCATATTCAAGTACTTGGGGTTCTCCATAACCTGCTCCCCATACTAACTGCACCCCCAGTCCATTTCTCCTATCAACAAAGCCCAGGTCCCTTTGCAGAAGGAAACCTGTAGCCTGAAAATGGATGTGGATTTTCTCAAGAAAAGCGAGTTCTGAAGGAAAAACACATTTCATGCTTATCAGTATCCATAATTGCCTCAGCTGAGCAATCCTTCTTTCCTCCTGCCTTCCTACCTCTTCCCTTTGCAGGACCGAAGAGAACGAGATGTTCCTGAGAACAACAGTGACACCAGACGATGCCAGTTGCTCAGAAGGAGCCAGATGTGACCAGGGCACAGTGAGATTTTTCCTAATTAGCCTGTTAGGAACAGGAAGAACTAACTTATCCGCATGAACAGCACTTCAGAGGTGCCTGGGAATCTTGCATTCTGTGTTTTCCAAACTGATAGGTAATCCTGCTGCCAGGCTCCTTTCTCTAAGGTGCTTTGGGCAATGTCAACAGACGGTAAACGGCACGAGTGAGCAAGAGGCTGAGGGGTCTGTTCCTACTCCCAAACTCCCCCTTACTGTTGGGACACTGCTTCTTCTTTTCCTCCTTCCTCCTCCTCTCTGATAGTTATTTCTGGGAGAGAAAAAAATGTAATAGATGCCGTGTGTGTGTGTGTGTGTGTGTGTGTGTGTGTGTGTGTGTGTGTCTGTGTGTGTCTGTGTGTGTGTGTGTGTGGTTGTGTGTGTGTGTGTGTGTGTGTGTGTGTGTGTTAAGCCTTACCAAAACAGCAGGCTGCACAATTGTTACTAAGGATGTTTTGTTTGCTCATTCCCCTCCCCCTTGCATTCCTTTCTCACCTTCTCTGTCTCGGTGACACTTCCATGCCATGCTCCTTGCTGCTGCATTTTGCTGAGATAAAATATATTTTTTTAAAAATCCTTTATTGAACAATGAAAAGATTCAGTTCTGGATCACTGGGTCACTGCCCAAGATTAAAAAAAAAAAAGGCAAACCAATGGACATTTTAAAAAAGTAAAGTGGGCAGCTAAGAAAAGGTTCTTGTTTTCATTTCTCTCCCTCTCCACCCACCCCATTCCAATACACACAAATGTAGGAACAACTTTCACTTCCCCAGTACTTAAGTGAGTTGTGGCCAGTAAGTTAAGCATCTGGTGAGGTACAGTGCCCATTTCAGACTGGGTCTCTCGATCAGGTAGGGTGGTTTGTAGTAGTAAGAGTGAGGCTTATAGCATCCCAGAATCTCAGAACTGGAAGGGACCTTTGAGGTGACCTAGTCCAACTGTACACAAACAGGAATTCTCTAGAATGTTCCTAGCAAGTGGACAATCTGTGTGATCTGAAGGGAACCTCCAGCCTCTTGAGGTTGCCTATTCTACTTTTTTTTTTTTGGCTAGGTAGTGGGGTTAAGTGACTTGCCCAGGGTCACACAGCTAGTGTTATGTGTCTGAGGCCACATTTGAACTCAGGTCCTCCTGAATCCAGGTCTGGTGCTCTATCCACTGCGCCACCTAGCTGCCCCCTATTCTACTTTTGAGACAACTAACTGTTAAGCAGTTATATTGAGGCATAATACATTTGCCTCAGTAGAACTCCTCCTCCCTTCCCTGCACAGCTATGCTCAAACAATGAACATTTATTAAGAGCCTACTATGTTCCAGGCACTTTATTCAGGAGCCCTGGGAGGATATAGATAAAAATGAAACGAGTTCTGAAGAATATCCAGTAGGCTATATACTCTCTAAGTCCTCTCTCAGCTCTAAATACAATGATGTCATTAAAGTGTTTTCATCTTGAAAGGAGGCTATCTGTGGAAGAGTGTCTGGAAAGTACCTTTTGTTTTTGTTCAGTCATGTTATACCCAACTCTCTGTGACCCCATTTGAGGTTTTCTTGGCAGAGATACTGGAGTGGTTTGCCATTCCTTCTCCAATTCATGTTACAGATGAGGAAACTGAGGCAAACAAGGTTAAGTCATTTGCCCAGGGCAACGGAGATAGTAGATTTCTGAGGCCAGATCTGAATTCATGAAGATGTCTTCCTGACTCCAGGCCCTATGCCCTGAGTCTGAAAGAATGAACTTGCCCTGAAATACCAGGGAGGGAGTGACCTAAGCTGTATCACTGGAAACCTGTTACAGGTTTCCTCCCTTTTCCAGTTCAGTTAAATCTACCTTGGTGCTCCCATGATCTTGGAGGATGATGTTGTTCAAACACCCCCATCTAGACCATCCTTTACTCATGTAATTTTTTCCTTCTCTGGACCTGTAACTTCATTAGGACATGTGACCTGTAGGCAAGAACCTCATCAACCCTCTGCCAATGCTGCTTTGCCAGTGTTCTACCAATAATACTTTTAGAGCACTGCCTCTCAGTTAGTCAACAAATATTTGTTAAGAATTTACTGTGTGCCAAGAATTGTACTAAATGCTAGAGATACAAAGAAAGGCAAAAGTAGTCCTTGTCCTCAGGGAGATTATATTATAATGGAGGAGACAACATGGGAATAATTAGGTGTACAGAAGATACATAGAGTAGTTGGAAGGAAACTAGGAGAGGCACCATCACCTGGGCCACTGAGGGGTAACACAGCCAATCTGTCACAGGCAGTGTGGGAACCCAGGCCTTTTTGAATCCATGACCAACTCTTTATCAAGCTGCTTCTCAATGATTCACAAATTCTTCCTCTTCCTTTCTACCCTTTTCTGTGTTATTCTATTGCTTTTCTCCTCCCTTCCCCCAAGCAACACAAGACAGTATATGGCTATTTATTAATTTACTTAAATCAGACAAGTATTTATTAAACTATTTATTTAACACCTCCTTAAATATGGCATTGAAGAAACACTATTGAGTTTCAAAAGAAGCCAGAGACGTTGTTTTTATTCTAATCAAATTGGCTTGACCAATGGAAACTGTGCAATCTTAGAACTGGGAGGTTATTTAAGCCATTGCCCTTATTTTCCAGCTTAAGAGTGACTAGTAAAAGTACAAATTAGAAGCACAAGCACCACCCTTCCCACAACATACATCATTCTCATCTGCTTTACCTCTGCATCCTATGTACCAGACCTTTGCATCTCCCCCATCAGCATGTGAGCTTCTTGAGAACAGGGACTGTCTTACTTTTCTCATTGTAGCTTCAGGACTTTACACACAGTAAATGTTTAATAAATATTTTTTCATTCATTCATTGGTTCATTCATGCTGGGCAGCTAGGTGATGCAATGGATAGAATGCTGGATCTATAGTCAGAAAGACATGAGTTTGAAATCCAGTCCATGAGTCCAAAATCTCAAGCACTTATTAAATGTGTAACCCTGAGCAAGTAACTTAAACTCTGTCTGCCTCATTTTCCTTCACTGTAAAAATGAGGATCATAATAACACCTTCCAGGGTTCTTGTGAGAATCAAATGAAATAATATTTGTAAAAGTGCTTAGCACACCCATTCCTATTAAAAACATTGAAGAGCATGGGAATCAATGGAGTTTTCCTTAAAATGATAAGTAGCATCTATCTAAAACCATCAGCAAATATAATATGTAACAGGGATAATCTAGAAACATTTCCAATAAGATCGGCAGTGAAACAAGGATGTCCATTATCACCACTGTTACTCAATATTGTACTAGAAATGTTGGCTTCAGCAATAAGGGAAGAAAAAGAAATCGAAGGAATTAGAATAGGCAAAGAAGAAACAAAGCTATCACTCTTCGCAGATGATATGGTGGTATATTGAGAGAATCCTAGAGAAGCAATTGGAAAACTGGAACACTAATGCATTGTTGGTAGAGTTGTGAACCGATCCAACCATTCTGGAGAGCAATTTGGAACTATGCCCAAAGGGCTATAAAACTGTGCATACCCTTTGATCCAGCAATATCACTTCTAGGTCTGTATTCCAAAGAGATCATAAAAATGAGTAAAGTCCTCATAAGTATAAAAATATTTACAGCAGTTCTTTTTGTGTTGGCCAAGAATTGGAAATTGAGGGGATGCCCATCAATTGGGGAATGGCTGAACAAATTGTGGCATAAGAATGCAATGGAATACTACTATTCCATAAGAAATGGTGAGCAGGTTAGATAAACCTGGAAAGACTTGCATGAGCTAATGCTGAGTGACGTGAACAGAACCAGGAGAACACTGTACATAGTAACAGCAGCATTGTGTAATGACTGACTTTGTTAGATGGAGCTCTTCTGAGCAATACAACAATCTAAGACAATTATAAAAGACTCATGATGGAAAATAGTATCCACATCCAGAGCTTTCTCTGTGGAGTCTGAATGCAGATCGAAACATAACAATTTCTCTTTCTTTTGTTGTTGTTTTTTTTTTCTTTCTCATGGTTTTCCCCTTTTGTTCTGATTCTTCTTTCACAACATGACTAATGTGGAAATATATTTAATATGATCATACATATACAACCTATATCAGATTGCATGCCATTTTGGCATGGGTCACACAGCTAGTCTGAGGAGGGGGAGAGGGAAAGGGGAAATTTTAAAACTCAAAATCTTATAAAAGCGAGTGTTGAAAACTAAAACTAAATAAATATTTTTTTTAAAAAGTGCTTAGCCCAGTGTTTGGCATATAGTATGTGCTTAATAAGTGCTTTTCCCCTTCTTTGATTCATTCATTCATCTCGTTACAGATGGCCAGAGACAGACATTTCTTGATTATGAAAGAATGAAAATACTTTCCAGAAGCCACACAAAAGAACCACACCAACCATTTTTATTTGCATTTTAACAACAGTGTTCCAGGAATGGTGTTAGCCACTGGTGATGTAAAGATGGATATGACATAGACCCTCCCCTCAAGATATTTGTAATCCAGTAAGGAGAGGGACAAATACATGTAGAAAGGAGCATTTATTTTCCCCTCTACCCTTATCATGTGATGATGTTGAAAAGTGTTTGGCTCCTCCTGGACTAAATGTCATGGAAAACAGCCTTGGATAATTTCAAGGGGGCAGCTAGGTGGCACAGTGGATAGAGCACTGGCCCTGGATTCAGGAGGAATTGAGTTCAAATCTGGTCTCAGACACATAACACTTACTAGCTGTGTGACCCCGGGTAAGTCACTTAACCCCATTGCTTAGCCAAAAAAATAAATAAACAAAAAAATAAAATTAAAATTAAAAAAATAAGATAATTTCAATAACTCTGATGAGTTCACCCCAGAGGCACTCATGGAGCTGGTGGAATAACTTTGAGGACAATTGGGTTGTTTTGCCAAGTTTCTAGACTATAGAAAGTGCTGATGTGGACAGGAAACACACTGCCTGAGTACTGAGGAGAAGAGAACATTAGATTTTGATTTCACCTCCTCCTCATCTCAATTCCCTGGAGGAGCCCACCTCAAAGATGAATCTGGGTTATTCACTGCATGAAGTCAGAGATCAGTGGGAAAGGTGTGCAATGAAGAGACTTTGGTGTGACGACATCTCAGGCTGATCCAGTGTTTGAGCTGCAATACCGACAAGTCAAGGTGCCAAGGAAACTCTGAAATACCTGCATCAGTTGTCCTGAGATAGGATAATGCAAGACTGGCCTTTTCTATGGTGGGGAAAGAGGGACTAGTAATGCCATCTACTGGGAACATGGAGAACTGCAGTGAGCAGTGAGCCCTGGGTGCTGAGAGGCTGCAGGAGGCAGTGACTCCTGGGTGCCTCTGGGAAAAGGGTGCTTATTGACCAAGGTCAGTATTATTCTTCAGCTCTGATAAAAGCTATATTTAGTTTCTTCAACTTCTTCTCGGAGCTTTGTGAATCATATATTATTCACAAGGGGAGTTGGTGACAAAATGTGTGCTGTGACATAATGAAGACCCCATGGTTTCTGGGTTTGGACCATGAGCCAAAGATAGGAGAAATCCCCCAAATGTATCCAGGCCACTGATGACACGTGAAAACTGACCCTAGTTACATGCACAAATAACTAAATGACATAAGTGTAAAGGAGCAGTCCAGGTGAAAGGCTATAAGAATTTTCAGCTGGGGTGAAGGGGGAGGGAAGACCTCACAGAAGATCTCACAGAAGATCTTACTATCTCATAGTACCTGAAGCGGCTTCTTGAAGGAAGGCAAAGATTTCAATAGATGGAGATTAAAGAAAGTCCCTTCCAGGATGGTGGAATAAGCAACAGCAGAGAGAGAGTAAAGGGCAGGACAAGAATGGAGGGTAGAAAACAGCCTAGTGTGGCTGGAGTGTGGACTGCCTTAAGGGGAATGATAAGAGATAAGACTGGCAAGGTAGGTTCGAGCCACAGTCTAGAGGACCTTGAATGAAAAGATTAAGAACTTATACTTTAATGGCAATGGGAAGCCACTGAAGGTTTATTTTTGTTTTTGTTTTAAGTAGAGGAGTGACATGATACTAATCACAATTCATTTCTATGGCACTTAGAGGTTCACAGTGCACTTTCCTCATGATGATTGTGTGAGGTGACTAGTGTAAGCATTATTATCCCCTTTTTACAAATGAAGAAACTGAGGCTTTCTTGTGGTTCCTCCCATTAATTCTAATTCTTCTTTACATCATGACTAATGTGAAAATATGTTTAATATGAATGTATAAATACAGCTTACATCAGATTGCATGCTGTCTTGGGGAGGGGGGAGGAGAAGGAGAGGGAAAAATTTTAACACTCAAAATTTTATGAAAGTGAATGTTGGAAACTAAAAACAAATAAATAAATAAATTATAAAAAAAGAAACTGAGGCTCACATAAGTTAAGTGACTTGCCCAAGGTCACAAAACTAGTAAATAAGCTAGTAAATATCAGAGCTAGGAAAACTCAGGTCTTCTGACTTTCAGCCCAGTGTTCATTCCCCTCTGACCATATTTCATTAATAATAGAGAGAGTGGGTTTGTTGTTGTTACTTAATCAATATGGGGAATTCCCAGTGCAGAAACTCCTTCGTAGATGCAGGTCAACAATATATATGTAACTTATAGACTTGGAAAGTTGACTGGGAGGCACTGAGGTTAAGTAACTCACCGATGGTTACATAGGCAGAATGTGGCAAAGAAAGTCTTTGACCTCAGATTTCCCTGACACTAAAGTCAGTTCTCTATCTACCATGCCAAAAGGCTTCTAATAGAATAGTAAAACCTTGATTAAATAGAATGTTTAGAGTATGAGGTATTCTGGTTAAATCAAAATTTTGTTTATGGATTAAGCAGAAATGTACTTTTTATAGAATCACAGAATTTGGAGGCTGGAAGAAATCTTAGAAATCATTTAGTCCAGCAAACCTGGGGCCCATGAATTTTAAAATATATTTTTAATTATTATATTTCAATATAATTGATGACTTTCTGTAATTCTATTTTATTTAATACATTTAAAATCCATTTTTAATTATTATTATTAAATTATTCTCACATATTTACATACAATGGATTTCATATAATATATAATATAATTATGTAATATAATATATTACATTTATTAATTATTTAAATATTTAAAATTTTAGACACTATTTTGAGAAGGGGTATCAGATTGCTAAAGGGGTCCATGACAAAAAAAAAGACTAAGAATTCCTAATTTAGTTGAATCCCCTCATTTTACATCCCTGAGGCCTCAATAAATTAAGTGAAATGCCCACAGTTATACAGATAATTGGAGGTAAAATTTGGACTAGAACCTAGGCTCTGATTAGTCTTTTCTGACTCGCTCTATTCTTTGCCATTGAAAATCTTCAAAAATATATTAGTCTATTTTTTCTCTAGAAAGTATAATGGGATGAGCATAGTTTAATCTAAATGATTCTAAGCTGCTTTCCTGCTATTAGTCAATTAATAAGCATTTATTGAGCATCTGCTGTATGCCAGGCACTGTGCTAAGCCTGGTGATACAAAGAAAGGCAAAAGACAGTCTTTGCTTTCCAAGGGCTCATAGTCTAATGGGGAAGACAACACGTAAGCAAGTATGTATAAACATGCTATATACAGGATGAGTTAGAGCTAATCAGGGAGGGAAGGCACTAACATTAAGGGGGATCAGGAAAGACTTCTTGTAGAAGTTGGGATTTCAGCTGGGATTTGAAGGAAGCAAGAGAGAATAGTAGAGAGATGAGGAAGTACGCAATTCTATCTTCTTTATGAGAAGAATTTTACAATATTTCTTAGTCAATACTCTGATCATCATTTTGTATAATGTAGGTGTAGATATAAAAGTTGTATCAGTTTGGGGGCGATGCCTTCTAAGACCAGGATCTATCTATTATAAGACCGTATAATTTAGAGCCGGGAGAGCTCTAAACCATTCAGTGTTGCCTCCAGGTCCTCAACCCCAGGACCTTTGACTGAATCCAAACTTCAAAGGGCCACACTTGAAGACCTAGAGAGCCACACGTGGCCAGGAGGCCACAGGTTCCCCACTCCTGAAAGAGCCCAACTCCTTCATATTTACGATTTGGAAAATGTTAATAAATCTCTAATGTGAACTTGTTGTCTTTTGATTTCTTCCCAAATTTAGAGAAGAGGGGCAGACAGAGACAAAGACAGAAAGAGAGAAAGGAGGGAGGGGAGACAGAGAGACAGAGACAGAGAGAGCAGGCCTTCAAATCAAAAGGACTTGGTTCTAGTCCCACCTGGTTTGTATAACTGCTGAGCAAGTCACTTAACCCCTCAGTATTCTAATGTACTCTAGGTCTCTAAGTTGGAAAGGACCAGCATTGGTGGAGGGAGGCTCCTTACCTGAGAGTTTTCAATACCAATGAAATCACAATCATTTCCTATTCCTAGTCTTCTAAAAGTAGAATGCTAAGGGTGGAACTGCTAGTAAATTGAAGTTCTGATTGTCCTCACTGAATAGCCACATACCCATCTACTTTGCTCTAAATTTGCTTATCTGTTTTTAAACTTAACCCTAATGAAAGAGAATAGAATTGTTCCTTTTCTTTCCAAACCTGTTACCAACTTCCTGAGAATCTCTGACAAAATCTCTCTTTCTCTCTCTCTCTCTCCCTGTTTCTTTACCTGAAAGCTGATAGTTATAAAATATCTCTGAAATCTGACCCCAGAGCACTCCGAGTTTCAGGACGGGAAGAAAGTTGCCGCATTAACCCTAAATGTGATTGTCCCAGTGAATGTCCCTAATGTGGCTGACATGGGCTGAAGGCAATTTCAGATCCATTTTTTAGCTCAAGGCGATATTTTTAATCAATGGTGAATCTGGGGTAGTAAATTTTAAGTAAATCACTAACCATTTTGAGCAGTACTCGAGATGAACCAGAGTAATTTACCAATTGGGTAATTTTCTAATTTTCTGCATCCTGAGAAGAGTGAATTTGCTTCTTTAAGGCAAATAACTTACTGGCAGAAAGAACCTTTCACCATCCCCGGGTTGCAGTAGATTCTAGCCCATTAGACACATTCTGGACACTCTTATTTCAGTTTTGAAAGGGTCTCTACTCAGTGTCAGCTGCTTCAGAGCAAGCAGTTTTTTTTTCTAGTATTTATATGAACACAAAATATCTGAAAATTGCAACATTAGGGAAGTACTGAACATGAATGGAAAATTGGCACTGTCCCCACTCATCTCCAGTATCAAATTGCATGAAATTACAGTTATGATGTCAGATATGATAATGGGTTTACAACACGTTTGCCACATCTTATGTACCATGTTGGTATATCAACACCTCCAAGTATAAGTAGAGAACCCTTTAATGTTGTCTGCTCCAGGCGAGATTACTCAAGGACACAGCCCTGCTGTGCAGGTGCAGAAATGCATTAGTCAACTCACCAGCAGCAAGGTTGTTCCACAGCAATGTAAGCAGGTGCATTCTGTGGAAGACTTGGGACCCTCATAATTTGATGAAACATTGTTCGTCCCTGGGTGAACTGAGAAATGTCTTTTCTTCTCTTCAGCAGTGCTTCCACCACCTGCAGAAAGCAACACAGGGTGGCTTCATGGAAAGGGGGAGTGAGAAAATCTGGGTTCTAGGACTACCTCTGCCATTAACTAATTGTGAGTTTAAGCATATGTGTGAAGCTCAGTTTCCCCAGATAGAGAACTAAAGGGCTGCCTAGATAAGGAGTTTTCAATTTAGGATATGCATACCACTAAGGGATGGGAGATTGTCTAGAGTTTGTCGTTACTCAGTCTTGTCAATCATGTCTGACTCTTCATGACCCCATTTGGGGTTTTCTTGGCAGAGATACTGGAGTGGTTTGCCATTTCCTTCTCCAGGTCATTTTGCAGATGAGGAAACTGAGGAAAACAGGGTTAAGTGACTTGCCTAGGGTCACACAGCTAGTCAGTATCTGAGACTGGATTTTTACTCATGAAGATGAGTCTTCCTGACTTCACTGGGCACTGGGCACTTTATCCCAACAGTAAATAATTATATTGTCCTATTAAAATTAATCTTTTTAATTTCTTCTCTGCAATTGCATGGCAAACTCTAGAACATATTTTCTTTCATATTGAATAGGACTTTACAAGAAGATTAGGGAGACTGAAAAGGTTGAGACTCTCAGGATAGATGATTTCTGAGATCCTTTCCAGTTTTAGCATTCTATGATCCTAAGGGTCTTCTCTGCTTCTTAAGACACTTGCTTGTGTCCAAGAGGGGAACATGGAGCAGAAACAATGAGGAAGAAAAGCTCTTTCATGGGCTTTGTGTATTTCCTTTCCATTCTCACTCAAGACACTCTCTTTGGGGACTATTCACCTTCTAAGCTCTCTGAAAGCAAGGACTGGGGCTGTGGGTCACAAGTGGCTATTGCTGAAGCTATGCAGAACTTGAAATGATGCATAGTGTCAGTTGGACTTGGAGACAGGAAGTTCTGCCTAAGATTCTTTATTAGCTGTGTGACCCTGGGCAAATCACTTAACCTTTCTGAGACTCAGTTTCTACCTCTGTAAAACAGGGATAATAGTATTTCCTACCTCACAGGGCTGTGGTGAGGATCAAAGGAGATGTTTCAATTTGTAAATCTGAAAGCCCTATATAGGGGCAGCTAGGTGGCGCAGTGGATAAAGCACTGGTCCTGAATTCAGGAGGACCTGAGTTCAAATCCATCCTCAGACACATAACATTTACTAGTAGCATGACCCTGGGCAAGTCACTTAACCCCATTGCCTAGGCCCCCCCCCAAAAAAAAAGCCCTATATAAATGTGATCCATTATCATATTATTTACAATGGAGAATAAAGTTTGGTCTTTTCTTGTTTTAAGTTCAAGGAAGTGAACGGATGGATTTAAAATAGGCTGATTCTTAAGTGGGCACAAATATACTTCCTCTATTTTCCCAATGGAGAAACTGAAATAAACAAAACATACACATACACATCCATTTTTCTAGTACTTTGCATACAGGTTTCAGCCCAAAATTAGAATGTTTAAAAACCACAAGATCACTGGAAATAGTGGAATATAAGGTTCTTGAGAATAAGAACGATCTCACTTTTATATTTGTATTCATAGCAGGAGAAAAGTACTGGGACAATTTTGATTGATTGTTATTGGTTAATGTTTAGGAAAAGCTGCCCTGGAGTTATTTGATATTAGCTAATGGCTAGTGCATCAGTCAATCAACCCATCAACATTAATAAGTGCTTACTTTGTGCTAAGTTCTGGGGATACAAAAAGAGGCAAAAAGATAGTCCTGGCCCTTACAATTCTAATGGGGGAGACAACATTCAAACAGTGTATATAAAGCAAGCTACATATAGGATAAATGGGAAACAATTAAAAGAGGGAGAACACTGGAAAGCTTCCTGCAGAAGATATTTTAGTTGGGACTTAAAGGAAGCCAGTAACATATATCATACAATGATTGGGAATTACCCCTTTGGTTCTTCCCATAATGTGCTTCCTGTAGAAGCAAACAAGTGCAAGATGAATTTGAAAGTTTTATTTTGTATGCTCAGTTGTTCCATGTAAATATGTATGGAATGCAAGAGGGAAGAGGTACAATAAGTCCGCAGGGACTCCTGGACTTCTGGGTGTGTCACTTTCCTCTCACATAAAACATTGCACTTTTTTGAATTTAATAAGGCTTTAAGGAGGGGCAGCCAGGTTGTGCAGTGGGTAGAGTGCCAGGCCTGGAGTCAAGAAGACTCATTTTCCCAAGTTCAAATCTGGCCTCAAATAGTTACTAGCTGCGTGTCCTTGGGAAAGTCACTTAACCCTGTTTGCCTCAATTTCTTCATCTTTTAAATGAGCTGGAGAAGGAAATGGCAAACCACTCTGGTATCTTTGCCAAGAAAACCCCAAATGTGGTCACAAAGAGTGGGACACAATTCTAAACAAATTCTAGAGTGGCAGAACCCACAAAAAGACAGAGTGAAACAATTTTCCAGCCCAAGACAACTTAGAAGGTTGGCAGGAAGGTTGGCTTAGAAGGTTGCACCAGGGTGAGAAAGAAACACAATTCAGAACTGTGCCACTGTAAACCAGACACCAGCAAACCGGTAGAGGACCTTGGAGTGACTGAATCAGTGGCAACAGTAGTGGTTTCCAGACCTCTCAGCCCACAGACAGTAAGGGCATCAGAAGATTTACAGGGGTCCCTTTGCTGGCACCAGGGGCAGGACTCTGTTGTATTTGCCTATAATTGGATTTGGGTCACAGTCCTAGGTCTTGGTCCTAGTGTGTGGAGGAGCACTAGCATAGCAGTGCTTGCCACTGCAGGGGAGCAGGGACCCTGATCACAGTTCCAGAGTCAAAAAGAGTGCTTGTGGTCGCTCACAAACCAGTGCACAGTACAGGAGAGTAGTAAACACACCTCTCCCCAGATCATACCACCTTGGAAGAGCCAAAAACTTACAGGTCCCCCAGAATTACCTCTGAAAACAACTGCATAAAAAACCTGAAGCTTGGGACAGTGCCCCCTGCACTTGGGAAGCAGAGCTCCACTTTAGCATAGAGTTAAAAGTTAAGAAATAGACTGGGAAATGAGCAAACAACAGAAAAAAGTTCTGACCATAGAAAATTACCTTGGTAACAAGAAAGATCAAAACACACACTCTGAAGAAGACAACAAAGTCAAAATTCCTGCATCCAAAGCCTCAAAGAAAAATATAAATTGGTCTTGGGCCATGGTAGAACTCAAAAAGGATTTTGAAAATCAAGTAAGAGAAGTAGAGGAAAAATTGGAAAGAGAAATGAGAGTGATGCAAGAAAATTATGAGGTAAGGATTGGTAAAGGAGGCACAAAAAATACTGAAGAAAATAACACCTTAAAAACAGAACAGACCAAATGGTAAACGAGGCACAAAAATCCAAAGAAGAGAAGAATGCCTTGAAAAGCAGAATTGGTCAAATAGAAAAAGATATACAAAAATTCACTGAAGAGAAGAACTCCCTAAAAAGTAGAATTAGTCAAATGGAAAAGGAAGTACAAAAGCTCACTGAAGAAAATAATTCCTTAAAAGTTAAAAGTTGGGCAAGTGGAAGCTAATGACTTTATAAGACATCAACAAACAAATAAAATCAAAAGAATGAAAAAATAGAAGACAATGTGAAATATCTCGCTGGAAAAACAACTGATCTGTAAAAGAGATCCAGAAGAGATAATTTAAGAATTATTGGACTACCTGAAAGTCATGATGAAAAAAAAGAGCCTAAACATCATCTTTCAAGAAATTATCAAGGAAAATTGCCCTGATGTTTTAGAACCATAGAGTAAAAGAGAAATTGAAAGAATCCACCAATCACCTCTGAAAGAGATCCCAAAATGAAAACTCCCAGGAATATTAAAGCCAAATTCCAGGCCTCCAATATCAAGGAGAAAATACTACAAGCAGCCAAAAATAAACAATTCAAGTATCATGGAGCCACAGTCAAGATAACACAAGATTTAGCAGCTTCTACATTAAAGGATTGAATGGCTATTCCAGAAGGCAAAAGAGCTTACAACCAAGAATCACCTACCCAGCAAAACTGAGTATAATTCTTAAGGGGAAAAATGCACATTCAATGAAATAGAGGACGTTCATGCATTCCTGATGAAAAGACCAGAGCTGAATAGAAAATCTGACTTTCAAATACAAGTTGCAAAAGAGGCATAAACTGGAAAGCAAAATCATAAGGGATTTGATAAGGTTAAAGTGTTCATATCCCTACATGGGAAAATGATATTTATAATGCCTAAAAACTTTCTCATTATTAGGGTAGTTACAAGGAGTATACATAAACAGAAAGCAAAGGTGTGAGTTGAATGTGATGGTATGATTATCTAAAAAAAAATAAGGGATGAGAAAGAAGAATGCACTGAGAGAAGGGGAAAGGGAGAGATAGAATGTGATAAATTATCTGACAAAAAAAAGAGGCCTAAAAGAGATTTTACAGTGGAGGATAAAATGGGGGAAGTAGAGAGGGGAGCACATGAACCTTACTCTCATCAGAATTGGCTCAAAGAGGGAATAATATATACATTCAGTTGGGTGTAGAAATCTATCTTAACAAACAGAAAAATAGAAAGGTAAGGAGTTAAGAAAAGGTGGGGGGAGCTGACAGAAGGGAGGGAAGTTTGGGGGAGATATAAGTCAGAAGCAAAACACTTTTGAAAATGGACAGGATAAAAGGAGAGAGGGAGTAGGATAAACAGGGGGAAATAGGATGGAGAGAAATTCATAGTTGGTAATCATTACTGTGAAAAAAATTTTATAGTGTATTTCTGTAATAAAACTTCATTTCTCAAACATATAGAAAACTGAATCAAATTTACAGAAATGAGTAATTCCTCAATTGATAAATGGTCAAGGGATATAAACAGGCAGTTTTCAGACAAAGTAATCATAACTATCTATAGTCATATGGAAAAAATGCTCTAAATCACTATTGACAAGAGAAATGCAAATTAAAACAACTCTGAACTGTCAGATTGGCTAATATGACAGAAAAAGAAAATGACAAATGTTGGAGGCAATGTGGGAAAATGAAAACACTAATATACTACTGGTGAAGTTGTATACTGATTGAATCATTCTGGAAAGCAATTTGGAACTATACTCAAAGGGCTATAAAAACCATGCACATATTTTCACCAAGTAATGCCACTACTAGGGCTGTATCCCAAAGAGATGAAAAGCAAAAAGGAAAAGGACATATGTGTACAAAAGTATTTATAGCAGCTCTTTTAATGGTAGCAAAGAATTGGAAATTGAAGTGACGTCCATCAATTTGGGAATGGCTGAACAAGTTGTTGTATATAATTGTGATGGAATACTACTGTGATTTCAGAAATGAGCAGGATGCTTTCAGAAAAAAACTATGGAAAGACTTACATGAACTGATGTAAAGTGAAGTGAGCAGAACCAGGAGAACACTGTACACAGTAATAGCAATTTTGTATGATGATCTTCCATAAATAACTTAGCTGTTCTTGGCAATACAATGATTCAAGACAATTTTTGTAGGACTTATAACGAAAGGTGCCGTCCTTCTCCAGGGAAAGAACTGGTAGAGCCTGAATGCAGATCAATGATACTTTTTCTTTACTTTCTTTATTTTTCTTGGGGGGGGGGGTTTGTCTGTTTTTTTTTTCACAGAATGACTTACATGGAAATGTGTTTTGCATGACTACACATGTATAACCCATGTCAAATTGCTTGCCTTCTCAACGAGGAGGGAGAGAATTTGGAACTCAAAATTTGAAAAAAAAAAGAATGCTAAAATTATTTTTACATGTAATTGGGAAAAAACAAAATATTAAATAAGATTTTCAAAAAGAATAAAAAAAAGAAGCATCTATTAAACATTTATGAATTACCAAGCACACTAGTTACTAGTGTGAAATGTCAGACACACACACACACACACACACACACACACACACACATACACACACAGGCAAAACAAAAACCCCAAAAAACAAAAAATACTTCCTGCCCTCAAGGGGCTCACATTCTAATGGGGGAGACAACATGGAAAAAAAATTGTATATATGAGATATATATAGTGTAGATGAAAGGAAATCTCAGAGGAAAGGCACTAATAATGGAGGCAAGCTAAGGAGAAAAGAAAAGACTTCTTTTAAAAGGTGGGATTTGTTTGAAGTTAAAAGGACAATAGTAAAAAATGGGGGTTAAGAGGCAGTGAGACAGAAAGGAGGTTAGTACCTGCATATATATGTGTGTGTGTGTGTGTGTGTGTGTGTGTGTATATGTGTGTGTGTATATATATATATATAATACACACACACACACACACACACACACACACACACATATATATATATATATATATATATATATATATATATATAAATTTTCCTCCCTTATTTTTCTTATCACTCATTTCCTTGCTCCTTCCCCTTTCCTCTGATCGTGGTTTCCTTGGGGCTGGATCTCAAAGCATCTCAGCTTCCTCTCATACTAGGCAATTCACAGATCACCAGTCTAGGTCTCTGCCCCAGTTGACTTTTGGGTGGTTAAAACTGGTCCCAGCTGGCTGCTGTGTGCCTTCCCTCTGCCTTAGAGGACTGCCGCACAGCTACCCACACGCACAGAGTCCTGTCGTGTCCCACTCCCTTTGCTCTCTGGACCAGCACCAGCAGTTCAGAGCTTGCTTTCCCTGTTACCAGCAATTCAGAGTTTTGCAGTGTTAGTGCTTCTGGGTTTCAGCCCCTGCTAGGCTTTTGCTCCTGAAGGGCTGTGGCCAGGCTGGCTGTCAAGGCCTGAGCAAATTTCCACAATCTGGAGCCAGGGTCTCCACTGCACTGAAAAGAGGGAGGAGGGAATGGGGTAAAGGGAGGGGTTCAATGCCAGCCAGTCTTGTGTCCTTGGGTCTGCTTTGTTACCGGTAGCATGTGATGAGGGGGTGGGTTGCTGAGTGAACTCAGGGTCCGTAAACATCAGTTCCTGGGTTTGGGTGTTTTGGTTTTTTTTCCTTCTTTTGGATTCTGGGTGCTCAAGACCATGGAAATAGCTGAAGTTGCTTTATCTATGGTATGCAATTTCTGTTTTAGAGAGGTTTGAGAATGTAGAGATCAGAGAAAATGTCTAGTCTGTCATCTTGTTGCTTATGTGACTGCCTCAATATATTTCTACTGTAGATTGCTGTAGATATTTTTTTTTCTTTCTGGTTTTGTTCCTTTCTACTTACCACCTCAAAGACCAAGTTAGCCGTGTGAGTCACTATTAATCTAAATGACAATAAAATGTTTCCTTAATGGCAATACTTGACAGTTGTTTCAAAAAGAAGAGAAGGTTCTTTGTCCTTCCAGAAAGCCCACACTCTAGGGAAATATTAGCACCTGATGCCTAGAAATTTTGCGTAACTGTCTTAAAGATCATAGAATGAGATCCAGGCAGAATACCTTTTGGCTTGCTAGCCTGATCTCCTGTGACCAGGAAGCTTATTAAATCAGGCTGTGCAGGGTACAGCCTCACTGCTACAGAAACTCATCTTAGGCATTTCCTACTCTGTGCACTAAATAACAGCTGTTTATTTCACTTCTCAGAATGCGATCTATAGAAAACCGGGCTTCATTAATTCAAGTGGCCTGTCTCCCAACAATGTGTTAACAAGCTTTTAGATGGTACTGAAGCCATTTAACTTTTTTAAAAAGGTGAAAGGACTCCTGGTCCATATGGTCTCTACTGACATACATTTTCATTTTAAATGCTAAGGTTGACAGATTTGCTCAGAGTAAATGAGGTGTTAGTTAATATCTAATTACTTTATACACCAGTCACAGCCCATTTAACTGATTCAGATACCAACCCTTGCCTCTACCACCAGACACATTTAAAACTTCAATTGACATTCTTGCTCTCATCACTTTGGATTTCCGTGCTGTCCTGAAAATTCACAGCATCTCATCAGCCTGTGTACTTTGAAGTGGAAGGGGGAGGAGGTAGGAAGGGTGCTGGGTTGGAATCTGTCTTCTGACACTTATTCTCTGTATATCCTTGGCCAAATAACTTAATATCTCTGGGTCTTGCTCATCCTCATCTATAAAATGACTAAGTTGAACTAGCCCTCTAACATTGCTATCTTCCTCCTCCAAAAGCTATTTTTGAAAGTTCACAGGATCTTCTATCTTCTGGTCTTCCCCCAAGGTAGTCAGTCCTTGGCAAAGTTTCAAGTCACACAGGAACAAACTAAAGAACAAGGATTCGAACCCAGGTCTTCTGATGTTCTTTTTGTGACATCTTTTTGATCACTAATGTCATTAACATTAATATCACTAACCGTATGTTATTGAACTTCTGGACATTAGTGACACAGAAATGCCTTTTCAAAAGTTTATATACGTATATGAAAATTAATGTTATCTGTGATGGTGTTGGTGTAGGAACTACTTTCACAGATTGTTGTTCAGTTGTTTCAGTTATGTCTAATTCTCCTCAACTCCATTTGGGGTTTTCTTGGCAAAGATACCGGAGTGGTTGCCATTTCCTTTTCCAGTTCGGTTTACAGATGAGGAAACTGAGGCAAACAGGGCTAAGTGACTTGCCCTGGGCCACACAGCTAGTGCCTGAAGCCAGATTTGACCTCATGAAGATGAGGCTTCTTGCCTACATGTCCAGCGTTTCATCTACTGCACCACCTATCAGCCCTCACTTCCACAGATATCACCCCTTTAAGACTTAGAAAATGCTTTTTGAGGATTGCTATTGCCAAAAATTTCAACACCTTGCAGCTACAAAAATGATAGTCGATTTCCCTTGCCTGGCACATTCAAAGCATTTGTAGCTTTAGACTTTGCTGAAGACTGCAGGCTGCTAGCCTTGCTTTAAAGTTACCAAGACCACCTCCATACATAAACAGCATAGGAGGAATTTAGTGGAGGGCTTATAGTTTCTCCACCTGCAAAATGGGGACAATACAGCATAAAGAGATAGTCAGGATCAGTTTCCTCATCTGTCAAACCAGGATACTTGCCTGTTATAAAAATTTGCTGAGAAAAAGCTCTTCATTTGTCAACTGAAGCATCATTTGACTCATCATGTGTCCCATGATTGTTTTGAGGATCAATGTACCTGAAAGCATTTTTAAGAGTTGTAAAAATTCATTCAAGACATTGTGCTATGTTTTGATTTAAGGTCTTATTAAAGAAAAGAACCCTACTATAAGTGAGAGAATATTATTGTGCTCTTTGAAAAATGCTCACTATTGAAACCCAAGAACTGCATTAACTTACTTGCTTAACTGGGCAGAGTTAAGAGTTGAAAGGCAGAAAAGGTCACTATAAGAGAGATCAAACATCCTTTCTTAAAGTGACCCTTTCACTGAGGAACTAACCTGAAGGCAGTTAATGGCAGTGAGTAGTATAAGGATCTATCTGAATTTAAGAAAGAGTTATAAGTCTGTAGTATAATTTTTAAAAAGGTCTACCTGTTTTACAAATGCTGGGAAGAACTATTGAAAGCTTTAAAAACAATGAAAACAAGAAAAATTCCTTGGAATACATCAAATAACAGGGAAAAAATATTACTTTAAGACTAAAAAGAAAAAAACTTAAGAGAAAAACCCAAGAATTAGAAGAATTTTAATAAAATCCATATGTTTACATTTGTACATTCTGTGTATTTCTGGCCCTGTGCACTGACATAATCAGAAGTCAAAAAACAGAGTAGCAAGGATAAAAGTTTCCTGCAGAGCACAAGCAGAAAGCAGGGGTTCTCTTTGTCAGAATACAGGCATGAACGTGATCGCAAACCACAGCTAACAAACTGTGCCTGCCCCCCACCCCCTTTTCAAGTAGCAGCATGTTTAATTATTCTCATGGACGTCAACTTTTTAGCTTGAAGTTCTCTCTACTGCAAACATAACACCTTTAATACACATTAATACTTTATAGGCAATGGAAGATAAGTAGTTCATTAAAATAGCACATTATTGCCCACGAAGTATTAATGTAAACAGTTTAGATAATGCTGAATGAACCAAAAAGTTATGCAAAATCTAGTGGCAAGAGTGACTGAATGAACATTTTAATTGTTCTACACAGTAGCATGATTACAAAACAGTAGATGCCCTACTGGGAGGGACCTCATTTTTTAAAAAAGTTATTAAATATGAAAAAGGACTTCCAGGAGACAGAGGAAGGGGTTTACTTCCAACGTATAAGATAATTCTGCCCAACAAGGCAGACCACTGTTTGTGCCAAAACCCCAATAGGGTAGAAATGGAGAATTGTCCAAATCTGGTTCCTATCTGTCTCATGCATGCTTAAAGTTTCACAGGACTATTGCTCATTCAGTGAAAAGGGAGGATGACAGCATCACCAAGACTTATCCAAACTTCTGTTCATCCTGTGGAGGGAGTACTTTAAAAGGTGCAGTGTTCCACATCTTTGTGTCCATTCTCCAAGGAGTATAAATTCAAACTCACAAGTTGTAATTACAACATGGGCAATAATATAATCATTCTGTAAGCAGTAGAGTCATCAGCTGTGCAAAATTCATGAGCGGGTTCTGAATTAATCACAAATCAATTTACATCCGATATAGTCCAGCTACAGAGCATAATTTCTTAATAATTTATTCTTCAGATAACAGAGCCACAATGAGTTGAGAGAATGATACCATTCCCCTTGCCCCCAAATAATGTAGTGATACTTAATTTTTGACCCACTTGGAATTGGGAAAGGGGAAAGGAAGAGCAGATTACAATTAGGACAGGAAACATTTGTAATGGAACTGGGAATCGGCTGAACAGCAAACCTTCACAAGTCGGTAGTGGATGAACAGTAATAGAGGGCACTGTTTAGCATCATTAAGTTATCACAGGTAGCAAAATAGTGCTTGAATTTGGAAAGTAACAGCTGCATGGCTGGTTTTCCTGAATGCCAGTTCTGACTAGAAACTATAACTACAAATTTGTGTCCTAGCACAAATCTAAAATAGGACAATGAAACCATAGTGGCTTTAAATGATCAATAATGTTATACCAAAAACACAACATGAATTCCAAATCTTTTGAGAATGAGAAGCATTTTCACGCTTTATTAATAAACGTTAAAAAAGTATGCACGTATCAGGAGGCAGGACTGCCTTATGGGATTTTTTTTTCCTTGTGGTAGTAGACAAAGCACTCATCAGGGAAAGTATTTCTCCATCATCTGTGCAAAGGCAGCTTTCCTGAACCACTTGTCCAAATACATGAGGTCAAAACAGGTGTCTCATGAAGACAACATTCTATTTGTCCCCACTGAGTGATTCCCTTTTAATGATCCAAGTTCTGGATAAGAGGTAAATTGTTAATGAAGAAAAAATAACCCCAAGTAAAGTAAAAGGATTTAGGAACAAACAAAAAAAGTCAATGTGAATATGATTTAAGTTAAAAATAAAATCTCCTAGTCCAACGTGTTAGTTGTAGAATTTCATACTGGTGGGTGAGGAAACATTTTTATAGGACATAGGAATGGAAACGTGGCCACTAAGCAGGTAGACTGACTTGATTGTTGCCACTGTCTTTTAAGTCCTGAAGGTAGGTTTTTTTTTGTTTTTTAAGCTATGAGAGACTATCCATTTCCAATGGATATGAACACATTGCATTGAGCAGAAAAACAAATAAATAACCCAAGGGTTAGTGCTTAGTGGAAATCTGGCCAACCAAAATAATGGGTTGGGAAACAGAGAACAGTAACAACACAGAGGTGGCCCCCCAAAGCCAGCAATTTCAAAGCAAAAGTATAGTTCATGATCTATTCCTGAAAAAGTGGATGTAGACCCCAAACATGGATGTGCTATATTGACCGTGATTAATGCAGGATCTTGGAAAGAGTGGCACAGTGTGAGCCCCTCTATTTAACAAGATCTCTAAACACTGACCACTTCCTTGGATTTACAAAAAAAAAAAAAAAGACACCCTCATCATCATGTCACATTATAGCAAATATTTTCAGTGCAAATTTATGTTCCTTAAAAGAAAGAAAGGAATTTGTCAGTCCTGGTTTCCCCCACGATTTGCCTTGATGAAAAAGGAAAGGCTCATTTTTCTTTCAGAAGAAAGCAGACGTTTGTTTTCGATTACTATTTACAAGGAGAAGTTCACTCTTGAATGATTCTATTTATGATAAGGTATTTTTCATTTACATTCATAAAAAAGATCAGCAATTAAATGTTCATGTTTCACATCGACTGACACCTTCCCAGCACCCAGGGTATGATTCTTTCATTTTGATGTCAAGAGCAGCTGTACTCTGGTCTTTTTATCCAGCACATTTTACAAAGGAATAAGTGTTTGCAAGTACAAATGTGTCTTTTTCAAGTCCGATTGCCAGGGCTAGATGAGTTAAGGTTCGTGTGTCTATTTGCAGCACAATGAGTGTGGACAACACCACCATTCGGATACCTAACAAACACAGGCTCACAAAAGGGACTTTGGCACATCTGGCAAAGCTTTTTGTCTGACAGCCGAACTGGGCTTCCTTTTAATTTTATCTGCAAAAAGGAAATAAAGATCATGAATTGTGTCTTCTAATAACATTTCAAAATACTGCCTTTTCAGTTTTCTGGAGAGATACATCAATCCATTGGTTACTACGAGTGATTTATCATTAGTTTCTTGAACAGGTTAAGATAAAGTGGGACCTTGGTACAAAACACTACATAAATAAAACCACTTACTATAACTACAGATAATATTTTGTAAAGTACTCAGCACAGTGCCTGGCACATAGCAGGTGCTGAATAAATGCTAGGTATTAGTTACTGAAATAACTTTAATTTTATAAAACCAAGCCAAGTACCAGCCAAGTTTATAGCTCCAGTTAGCCAAAGCATCTTAATCCCACTCTGAAGCTTCTGTTATTTTAACCAAAGCTAGAGCTGCAATGGGCCATAGGGGTCATCTTGTTGGATTCTTTCATTTTCAAGGTAAAGAAACTAAGGCCCAAAAAGGTGAAATAACTGCCTCATAGTCACACAACTAATTAGTGGCACAGAGGCACAAAAATCAGAAAAGATTTTGAGACATTTCTGTCTCACTCATTCCCTTTCTGAGCCTTGTGTTTCCTAAAATGCAAAGTTACTGTACAAACTACTTATGTAAGCACAGTCTAGTGGACTGACACTGTACATCTAATGTCAGCTGTCAGCCAGTCAGTCATTAAACACTTCTTAAGTGCCTTCTACGTGCCAGACACCATGCAAAGCACTGGGGATACAAAGAAAAGTAAAAGATGGCTTCTGGTTCCAAGATGCTCACCATCTAATAGGGAAGACAACATGCAAAGAACTGCATACAAACCAACTGTATATACAGGATAAACTGGAGATAACCTCAGAGGGAAGGCACTAGAGTTAAAGAGGACTGGAAATCTTCCTATAGAAGATGGGATTTTAGTTGGGTTTTAAAGAAAACTGGCAAAGTCAGGAGGCAGAGATGAGGGAAAGCACTGCAGTCATAGGAGACAGCCAGGGAAAAGCCTGGAACTGGGAATTGGAAAGTCTCATACTAGGAACAGCAAGGAAGCCCATGTCACTCTGTAGGGAGAACACAAGGAATTCTCCAGCAATGAAGCATCCTTCCCTAACACTTCTCTTTCTGATCATTCCCAGAAGCCAGCTGCATTATGCTGCTGCTTCCCTCCCTAGTTTCTACTTGCACACGCCATTAACGCCACGTTTGAATAGGGACTTACTTTTGAATGATCATGACTACAGAGAGGAAAAATAATAAAGGGAGTCACTGGTTAATAAACATTAACATTAATAAAGTTAACAACAACAAACTGTGTGGTATATGGGATCATCATGCTGAACCTGATGTCATGAAGACCTGGGTCCGACTACCTGCGTGACCCTTTTTCAATCATTTCAATTGTGTCTGTCTCTTTGTGACCCCACTTGGGATTTTCTTGGCAAAGTTACTGAAGTGGTTTTCTTCTCCAGCTCACTTTATAGAGGGGGAACTAAGGCAAACAAGGTTAAGTGACTTGCCCAGGGTACCCCAGCTAGTAAATGTCTGAGGCCAGATTTGAACTCATGAGTCTTCCTGACTCAAGCCCAGTGTACCATCCACTGCACCACTTCGCTGCCAAATGTGTGACTGTCTCTTTCACCTCTCTGTCTCTCAGTTTCCTCGTCTGTAAAATGAGAAGACTGGATTTGATTATTTCTAAGGCCCCTTCCAGCTCTAAAATCATGATCCTATGAATGAGGAATAAAACAAAAAGAAAAAGAAAAACAACTCCATGACTACCACCACCACCCCCCAGGTCAAACATGACCTGCCAAAAACATCCCCCCTCACCTTATCATGTTTGTAGAGTAAGTTTTCTGCTTTGGCCAAACCCAATGCAGCTTGAGTCATCCTCTTGGTGTGAAGGCTTTCCCTCACAGCCCTGGTAAGGAAAGGTGCCAGAAGTTGAACCGACCAGGTGTCAGGCACCAGCTGTAAAACCTGAGCTGCATCGAACTCGGTGGCGTGGTGGTTCAAGAGGTCCACGGCAGCCGGAACCAGGTCACAATCAGAGGGTCCTGGCTTTAGGTAAACAGAGAGCAGCATGTGGAAGAGCCGCTGCCGATACAGAGGGTCTTTACTCTGAGAATTCCACAGGCAGTAATCCTTAGCCGCAGAGAAGTCCTTTAGCTCATGTACCAGGATGTGCAGGGCCCTGTCGTGCTCCTCCAGCTTTCCATGTAATATTGCACTTTCCATGTGAAGGCTGGTCCCCTGGATTTTATCTGTCAAAGGGAACAAGCTGTTTAAAAATCAGATGGAAACATAACCCAAAGGAGCACTTGGGCAATATATCACTTCTCCCTAAGTTCCAATCCCACTCAATTTGCCTTTTACTTTAAGAACATATGAAAGTAAAATTCATTATGCAAAACACACCTAGCTGGGGAGACGACAGATGTTGCTAAATGCTGCCATCTAGATGACTAAGTCAACATTTTCATGCACATTCATGCTTAGTATTTAGGCCCTGAAAAATCAAGCATAACATAGACTCTCTTTATTACAATTATAAATGATTTTGGAATGGATTTTTTTTTTAAATTTCAGAAGGAAAGGCACCAAATGTTTCAGTAGAAAGAAGGCCCTGGTGAGAGCTCAGGTTTACAGGTTCACCAATAACCTCTAATTCTAAAAGAAAGTCTCTCCTTCCCCAACAGATAAATGGTCAAAGGATATGAATAGGCAGTTTTCAGAGGAAGAAATTAAAGCTACTGGGGCAGCGAGGTGGCTCAGTGGATAGAGCACCGGCCCTGAAATCAGGAGCACCTGAGTTCAAATCTGGCCTCTGACCAAATACTTGACGCTTGCTAGCTGTGTGACCCTGGGCAAGTCACTTAACCCCAACTGCCTAAGAAAGAAAGAAAGAAAGAAAGAAAGAAAGAAAGAAAGAAAGAAAGAAAAGAAAGAAAGAAATTAAAACCATCTATAGTCATGAAAAAATGCTCTAAATCACCATGGATTAGAGAAATACAAATCAAAACGACACTGAGATGCCACATCATACAAAACAGGAAAATGATAAATGCTGGTGATGTGGGAAAACTGGAACATTAATGTATTGTTGGTGGAGTTGTGAACTGATCCAACCATTCTGGAGAGCAATTTGGAACTATGCCCAAAGGCTATAAAATTGTGCATACCCTTTGACCCAGCAATACTACTTTTAGGACTGTATCCCAAAGAGACTATAAAAATGGGAAAAGGACCCACATGTACAAAAATATTTATAGCAGCTCTTTTTGTGGTGACCAAGAATTGGAAATTGATGGGATGCCCATCAATTGGGGAATGGCTGAACAAGTTGAGGTATAAGAATGTAATGGAACACTATTATACTATAAGAAATGATGCGCAGATGGACTTCAGAAAAACCTGGAAAGACATATATGAACTGATGCTGGCTGAAATGAGCAGAATCAGAACATTTTACATAGTAACAGTCACATTGTTCGATGACTGACTTTGATAGACTTAGCTCTTCTTGGAAATGCAAGGATCTAAGACAACTTCAAAAGACTCAAGATGGAAAATGTTATCCACATCCAGAGAAAGAACTATGGAGTCTGAATGCAGATCAAAGCATACTATTTGCTGTCCCTTTCTTCTGTTGATTTCTTTTTTCTCGTGGTTCCTTCCATTAGTTCTAATTCTTCTATACATCATGACTACTGTGAAAATATGCTTAAAATGAATGGATAAATAGAACCTATATCAGATTGCATGCCATCTTGCCATGGGGGGAGGAGAGGAAAGGGGAGAAAATTTAAAATTCAAAATCTTATGGAAGTGAATATTGAAAACCAAAAATAAACTAATTATTTTTTAAAAAAAGAAATTTTTTAAAAAGTCTCTCATTTACTTCACTTGGGTACTGCCCACTGCCACATACAAAAGCCATCTCAGAGGAGATATTTGCAAGGCACCTAGCACAGTGCCAGGAACATAGAAGTGTTTATTCCCTACCACATTCCCCATCTTTAGCATATATTAAAGAATAGTAGGCCCACAGTATCCAGTTAATGACTCCTAATACTATGCCAATTTATAGTTGCCGTGACAGAAAGTCACATGAGTTAAGTGAGTGAATCTACATATTTAAATTATTTCTAAAGATGTTCTAATATTTCTGCAATCTAATTTTTCAAATTAGAAGAGACGACATAATCTGATGGAAAAAGAAAAACTTGAGTTCTAATATCATTTCTACCCCACGTAAGCTGTGTAAATTAAATTACTTCATTTCTGTGCCTCCAACTCCACAGGTGTAAAATGGGAACAGTAATAAAGAGGCCCTTCCTGTCACAAAGGATATTCTGAGGACAGATGGGGAAACAGAGCAGAACTGTGTTATGTACAGTTTTGTGAAACTCTGGCTCGAGTGGGACACGTTTAAGATCTTTCTAATGCATTCCCTGTTTTCGTTGCGTCCCTCTAGCCTTCCCTATTTTCCCAGTCTATCACAGCTACTCTGGCCTCACCTTCTTCCCTTTAGAGACTTTACCAGTTCAACTCTTATGATGCCCTCTAATCCTGACCCTCTATCCCCCTTGCCCTTTCAGTGAACATACCTGGCTAAATTCCAAACCTGTTATTCCCTTCACTTATCTCCCACTATCTGCCCTTCTCTGTTTAAGTCAAGCCAATATTTATTAAGTGCCTACTACATGCCAGGCACTATGTTAAGCCACAGAGATACAAAGATAGGTACAGATAGTCCCTGCTTTCAAGAAGCTCAGTCTAATTGGATAGGGACACACACACAGAACATATATTAGACATATTACATATCATGTGTTACATATATCTCATCTGGGTGTCACATATATCTACAATTATGTACATGTATATATACTGTGTGTCGCATCTATCTTGTTTGTACACAGTTGTGTATGTTGTCCCTTTCCCATTATATTTATATATGAATATGAAATTTTATATTTCTCATACATACTTATAGGCGTATATGTACATGTGTGCATGTGTATATATACATACATGCATATATTCTGTGTGTATCACACGCACAGGATAAACTGAGATAATCTTAAAGGAAAGGCACCAGCATTACTAGAGATTTGGGAAAGGCTTCCTGCAGAAGGTGGGATTTTAGCTTAGACTTGAGGGAAGCCAGACAAGCCAGGAAGTGGAGAATTCCAGCCATGGGGGGCAGCCATGAGAATCCACGTTGTTGAAGACAACCTACCTTGTATGAAGAACAGCAAGGAGGCCAGTGTCACTGGATCACAGAGTTATTTGGAAAGGAGGAAAGTACAAGAAGTCGGAGTGAGGTAAAGGTAGAAGGGGGCCATGAAGGGCTTTAAAAGCCAAACAGAGAATTGTATAGTTGATCCTTCTGCTTCAAGGGAGCCACCAGAGTTTATTGACTAGGGGGTTGACCCAGTTAGACCTATGCTTGAAGAAGATTAATTTGAGAAATGAGTGGACGACAGACTGGGACAGGGGGAGATCTGAGGCAGGAGGACTGATCAGAAGGCTACTGCTGTAGTACAGATGTGAAATGACAAGAGCTCACAGCGGGACAGTGGCACTGCCACAGAAGACAAGGGGCTGTAGAGGAGAGCTGGTCCTGAAGGTATGAATGACAGGACTTGTCAGCTGATTAAACATAGGAGTGTGAGAGAATGTGAAGAGTCAAGGTTATAAACCTGGGTGACGGGAAAGACAGCGAAGGAATAAAAGGAAGAGGGAACAGCTCAGAGGAGAAGACGATGAGTTCAGTTTTGGGCACAGTTAATTTGAGGCATCTAAGAGACACCCCAGTTTGAAATATCTCACAGGCAGTTAGAGATGCATGACTAGAGGTCAGGAGAATGGTTAGGGCTGGATAAATGGAGCTGAGAATAATCTGCGCAGAGATGATAACTGAATCCATGGGAGCCGATGAGATCACCAAGTGAAATAGCATAGGATAGGAGGACCCAGGACAGACCCTTGAAGGACCCATGGTTAGTGGGTGTGACCTAGATGAAGATCCACAAAACTGGACTGAGTATGCAGGTAAGAGGAGAACCAAGACAGAAAATCATGAAAATTTAGAGAAGAGAAGTAGGAGGGGCTTGACAAAAGCAAAAGCTATGGCCTTGGAGTCAGGAGGACCTGGGTTCAAATCTGGCCTCAGACAAGTAATGCTTACTAGCATTGTGACCAGGGGCAAATTACTTAACCCCCATTGCCTCACCAAAAAAAAAAAAAAAAGGAAATTTATTGGTGCAGCTAGGTGGCACAGTGGATAGAGTACTGGCCCAGGAGTCAGGAGGTCTCGAGTTCAAATCCAGCTTCAGGCACATGATACTCACTAGCTGTGTGACCCTGGGCAACTCACTTAACCCCGACTGCCTCACAGAAAAAAAAGGAAGAAAAAAAATGGCAAAAGCTAGAAGGATAAGAATTAAGAAAAGACCATCACTTTTGGCAATTAAGAGGTCATTGATAATTTTAAAGAAAGCAGTTTCAACTGAATGATGTCAGGAGTCAGACTGCAGTGAGTCCAAAAAAAAGTGAGAAGCAGAAGGAAGTGGCAGCATGGATGATCTTCTTAACAAGTTTAGCCATGAAAGGGAGGAGAAATATAGGACAATAGACAGAGGGGCTGGATCAAATTAGAATGGTTTTTTTAAGTATGACAGAGATATGCATGTGTTTGTAGGCAGCACAGACACTTCCAACACACAGGCAGAGACTGAAGATTAATGAGAATGGGTATAACAGAGGAGACAATCTTTTGGAGAAGAGAGGAAGGAATGGGATCATTTGTGCATGTGGAGGGGTATGGCAAGGAGAAGAGCCTTTCATGTGAAACAGGGGTTGGAGAGGAAATAGTGGTAGAGGCAGCTAAATGATGTTAGGAGAGAGGAATGGCCTCAACTTTTTCAGTGAAATAGGAGGCAGCTGAGAGAGCAGAGGGAGGGGGGACCATGGCAGATTTGAGGAAGGAAGGAGAAAGATCTGGAAAAGATGCTATCATGACTGAGACAGGGAATCTGAGGAAGCTGCAGAACTTTGCTGATTGTGTCCACAACAAATTTATGTGATATAATCTCAAAAGGACACTGAGAGCTCTCCCCAGCTGGTCTCAAGCCTCCTAAGACCCTTTCCCCATTCTTTATTGGTAGAGGACTTCACTGCTTAATTTACTGAGGAAATCAAGGCTATCAGCCATGATCTCTCTCTTCTTTCTATTTCACAATTCAAAACTCTAGTCCTTTATCCTCTGCTCTGTCATTTGCTTCACTATCTGGAGTAGAGGTGGCCCTTTTCCTTGACAAGCTCAACCCCTCTACTTGATCCCTCCTTTCCATAAACTTTCCCTTCAATCATTTCCTTGTTCTTCTTCAAGTACTCTTTATATACTGGTTTCTTCCCTTCTGCCTACAAACAAGCCCAGGTCTTCCTATCATCAAAAACAAAACAAAACAAAAAAAACCCTTTGACTCCACCAGACCCTTAAGCTACATTCGATATTTCTTCTCCTTTTTACAATCAAATTCTTAGTGGGGGGGGGGGAAGCCTATACTCATTGTTTCTACTGCCACATCTTGAACTCTTCTAAGAAAATATTTTTATTCTGAACTTAAATACAAAAAAAACATTTACATAAACAAAATCTTAACTCTCATTTCATACCACTTACTTTATTAAAAAGTATATGATGAATTCCACAAGCCACCCCTGCTTGCCTATGCCTCTCTCCAAACCCTTTCCTCTTCTCTTTAGCACATTTCCAACAATGTCTCAATGGCTCTCTTTTCTTTGTGGGGGGAGAGGAGGCAATCCCTCAACTAAAAATACAGACAAAGAACTTCTACACACTTCTAAACCCTTTGTAATATGGCTTCTGATCATACTATGGATTGAAACTGTCCTCCCAATGAAGAGTCCATGGTGTTTTGTCAGCCTTCAACCTAACTGACCTGATTTATGACACTCTTAACAAACCTCTCCATATGGAGATATTGTTTCCTGGTCTCTTCTACATGTCTGTTTCTGCTCAATCTCCCGCATTCTCACTGTCTCTGTCTCTCTCAATCTCTCCCCCACACCTCAGACACTTCCTACTACCTCTGTGATCACTAGTAATTCACTTAACCTATGTGGAAGCTCAGTTTCCTCATCAGTAAAATGGGGATAACAATATCTGTAGTACTTACCCAACAGGGTCATTTTGAAGCTCAGTCTTTAAAGACCCATATGAATGTTAGCTATTATCTAATTATGATCTCTACTGCAATGATACACAAATTTTTATATTCAACCCTAATCTCATCCCTGAACTCTAGTCCCATTCTGTCGACTGTCTGCTAGACACGTCCACCTAGTTTGCCCGCTGGCACCTCAAACTCAACATATCCAAAATGGAACCTGTTCTCTTCCCTACTAAATACACTCAGATTCCAACTTCTCTATTTCTACTGAAAGTATTCTCATGTTTCTAGTCACCAAGGTTCTCTACCTTAAGAATTAACTCCTCCTCTCCTTCACCTTCCAAATCCAATTGGCTGCCAAGTCTTGTCAGCTGAACCTTGGCATCTTATATCCATCCTCTTCCATCTTATTTCTTGACTGAACTTGCAATGGCATCCTAGTGGCTTCTAGGCTCCTTTCTTTTACATTTTCTCCTTCCCAATTCCTCCTCCCTACAGCTGCCAAAATCATCTTCTTAAGTGCTGGAACAGGCCACCGAGGTGGACAGTGGGTGCTTAATAAATGTTTGCTTTGAATTTCTAATTTTGGAGAGTATCTACAACATTACATATGTCCATATGATCCATAGCCTAATGATGATTCAATTCAATAAGAACTGAGTACATGTCTACTCTACCTAAGGCAAGAGGAGCTGAAAGGGACCTAAGAAGACATTTAGCCCAACCTCCTCATTTTACAGATAAGGAAACTGAGGCAGAGGAAGAATCAGTGACTTATCCAAGATATAGAAGCAGTAGGTAGAAGACCTACTACTTGGTAGGCAGGCAGTTAGAAGACCGTGGTCTCCTGAAACCAAACCTGGCACTCTTTCCACTACCCCACTCTGACTCTAGGGATAGAAAGATGAAAAAGGGCACAGTCACTACTCTCAAAAACCTTACATTATACTAGAGGAATATGGCACCTACAATAACTACAACATGGCTAAATATGCTAAGAAAATACAAAGAAAAGATCCAAAGTGTTATATTAAGTTGGAAGAGAGCACTATCACAGCTGGTGAGAGGCAGGGAAGGCTTACAGAAGATGTATTGTCTGACCTGGAGCTGGAAGGAAGAGAGGCATTTAAATTGAAGAAGAATGGGGTAGATGTCCCTGGTCCAGTTTGACTGCTGTAGTATTGAATTCATCAAATGGAAGAGCAGTGTGAAATCAAACTAGAAAGCTATCTTGGGGCCACCAATAATGTGGAAGGTCTTGATTATCAAGAGAGAGTCTGAAACTTTCCTGCACATTTTAGAAACAAATTTTTTAATAATCTGTCTTCTGCAAAATATTCCACTGAATATTTATTTTTATTTTACTTACCTAAAAGGATTTTTTTTAAAAAAAAAAAGTCTAATTAACATGTAGTTATGTTCAATTTTCTTTTGGATCAGACCTGTGATTTCTGTGGTATAGGGAACTCCAAGAGGAGGAAACTCCCTTCACCTATGCAAACTGGCACCTTTGCTACAACTTACAGTCTTGGAAAACCTCCTAGGGCCCAGAAAGTAAGTGACTTGCCTAGGGTCAGAAGCAGAGCCTGAACTCATGATTTCCTGAACCTGAGACCAATCCTCTATCCATTATGACATGCTGCCTCTTCATTAATTTTAATGACATTAACCAATAACATTACAATTTACATTGGCATGGAGCCTTACAGTTTACAAAACACTCTCAAACATATCTCACTGGATCCTTACAATATGTCTGTGAGAAAGGCAAGGTTAATTACTATTCTCCTCATTTTATAGATGAGGAAACTAAAACTCAGAAAGGTTGAGTGATTCTCCTAGGGTTAACACAGTAAGTAAGGAAGCTGAAACTACAACTCAGGTCTTCTAAACTGAAGTCCAGGTCATTTTTCTACTATGATGTGGTCATCCTCCATATAAACACATCGATGTATAACAAGGAGTTTTAGGACAAATTTTAACATATATGAGGCGCGTTTTGAGGGCCTTCAAAGAAAAATCACTATAAAACTATTATTCATACTAACTTACTTATCAACAAATACAAATCTTATAACTCAATGAAACAAGAAGTCACAGAATTCAATATGCAGTATTCATCAAATGGAATTATTACCATCAAACTATACACTGTTATCTGCCCACCGGTTTGCAGCCCTAGACTATTACCATTTAGTATCCTAGGGGAGCATGCTACTATTGGGCTGAGCTACATGGTAAAGTTACTTGTTAAAAAAATTAACTAGAGATTTTTAAACTGTACTTCCAAAAAAGCAGAAGTCAAACCATTGGTTCAAGGAGAAGGGAATGGGGATGGAGTTGGTGGCTTGAGAAGGCTTGGAACAGCTGCTATGGAAAACACAATTAAGTTAATCTGAGATTAATTAAAGGATTTATGAAAAGTCAAAGCTGAAGTTGGCATGAATTTGTAGCATGCCCAGTCAGTGCACTCAGCAGCTTGGGAAATGGCTGGTGTCACTAGGTGTGTGTGTGATTTACTGGTGCCTTTAAATGTAAAACTAGAATTATTAGTGCCAGGGTACTGTTAAAGAGTTAGGCCCCCACTTCCCCATGATCTTTCTTTTTCTGGGTCAGAGGGGAAGAATATTATAATCCATCTTCCCATGTCAGATTCAGAAGGAAAAAGCATGGCAAGCATCAAAGAAGTTCAAACACATTCAATCCAGAATCTTATGCTAAGATTCATGAAAGTACTGGTCATGCCAACTCTTTAACCAGGAAAACAGATGTCGAGTAGAGCAGAGCCTTAGGATATTCATACCTCTGTTTCTTGTAAATCCAAATCAATTCAGCATTCACTGAGTGAAGGGCAAGACCTTGTGCAAAGTAAGACACAACTACAGTTGGAAACTTCAAAGAGGCAGCTCTGTGGGGAGGGGGGGAGGGGGGCAGAGGATGCTCTGAAATGGTGGGAAGAATGCTGGACTCTGAAGACCTTGGTTCAAGCCTGGGCTCTGAGACTTAAGTAGCTGTGTGACCCTGATCTTTTAACCTCTCTAAGTACCAGTTTCCTCATTTGTAAAAAAGAACCCTCATGACCTGCCTCAAAGGGCAGCTAGGGAGAGAGTGATTTGTGAATGGAAAGGCCCCTGCGGATGTGAGCTATTATCTCTAAGTACACAGAGTGCTGAATGCTCTTGAGATGAAGTGGATCTTACCTATCAGGCAGTGGACTCTGTACAGATCAGATTTTTGAAGCAGACTCCGTAGCTTTGCCTGAGTTTCAGTCACTTCTGCACAGTTACCATTTGCACTGGGCTTCTGCTGAAGCACTTTCTCTAGATACAGGATGGCTAAGTGAGTGTGATACTCTTCCTTCTGCAGAAAAAGAGTAAATAATAAATACATATATGTTACTGCACATATGAATGGTAAAAAATACCTTGCCACAGGAACCAAAACAACTCCCTTTTAATTGAAATTACTAACACCAATTAATAAACACTGCCACAGCATTTTGAGGTTTACAAAGCATTTCCCCCACCTCCAGCCTCTTTATGAAAATCATAAAGGATAAGACACAAGGGAGAGGATTCTGGGGAGATGGTGAAGTAGGTCAGAAAATTCCAAGCAAGTGCCCAAGATTTTCCCTCACAAAAAAGATAAAATAGCACCTGGAGGTCTTTACTCTTAGCACTTCCAGGTTAGGGTCACCTTTAACAAGTAGCAAGCCCTGGGTTAGCTGGTTTGGGAGTCTGCCTCTGCTCAGCCACAGGAACTTTTACCCTGGGACAGTGAGGGGAGTTGGGTGCCTGAGCCCAGGAAGGTCAAGGAAACCTCTGGTGACAAGGAATGCTGGACTCAGCTGTACTGCAGAGAGGGGCAGGGGTGAGAAGGAACCAGCACAGGTGGGTACAGACACAGGGGGCAGGGATGCCCCTGGCTGTGGGCACTTACAGGAGTCTGGAGGCTTGGCTTTGGTTCCAGGCTAGAGGGGAGAACTGAAGATGTAAGGCCAGAGGCACCATCTCCCATACCCCAGGACTAGAGGTGATTACAAAAATTAAGCTACTACTACAAAAAATGCATAGGCAAAGAAAGAAGAATCCAACCACAGAAAGTTATTATGGGAATAGAGAAGACTGGGGTTCATCTTCAGAGGAAGATATTGAAGCAAGAAACCCTTTTCTACCCCAAAGAGTAACATCAAATGGCCACCTGCCCAAAAAAGAATTCATAGAAGAACTTTAAAAAGACTTAAAAATCAAATGAGAGAAATGGAGGAAAAACTTTTTTAAAAAATCAAAAAACTAAGAATAATCCAAGCAAAACAAGAAGATTATGGAAAAAAAAAGCCAATCAATTAGAAAAGGAGACCCAGAATCTTAAGGAAGAAAATGACACTTTGAAAATTAGAATTGGGCAAGGCAAAGCAAGCAAAGTTATAAGAGATCAGGAAATAATTAAACAAAATACAAAGAATGAAAAAATAGAAGAGAATGAAATATCTTATAAAAAAAATAACTGATCTGGAGAACAGATCAAGAAGAGAAAACATAAGAATAACTGGGCTACCTGATCAAAAAAAGAATCTCGATACAATAATATATGAAATAAAAGAAAATTGTCCTGAAGCATTTGAACAAGGGGGGAAAGTAGAAATAGAAAAAAAAAAGCCATCTATCACCACTTGGAAGAGATCCTATGAGGAAAACTCATAGGAATATTGTAGTCAAATTCTGTAACTCCCAGCTCAAGGATAAAATATTAAAAGCAAGAAGTAAAAATCAATTTAAATATGATGGTGCCACAATTAAAATCATATAAGGATTTGCAGCAGAGACACTAAAGGACCACAGGTCTTGGAGCACTATATATCAAAGAGCAAAAGAACTGGGGCTCCAGCCAACAATATCATACCCAGCAAGGTTAAGTATAATTCTGAATGGAAAAAAAAAAGGACATTTGATCAACTGTCAGACTTTCAAGACTTTGTTAAAAAAAACAAAACTGAACTTAATAGAAGACTTAACATGCAAGAGCCAAGAGAAACATAAGGTACATATCAAAGACTGATTTACAAGGGATTCAATAAGGACAACCATTTACTTTTTACATATGTAAAATGCATGTTTAAGATTGTCATTAGTAACTGGGTATTTATAAGAAAGATTAGGGTAGACCTGAGTATGACATGACTTTAAAAAGTAAAACCATTTAGGAACAGCTATAAAGAGTAATTATTTTATATAAATGAGGTGGACACACTTTTTTTTTTAAAGGCAATTAGGGTTAAGTGACTTGCCCAGGGTCACACAGCTAGTAAGTGTCAAGCGTTTGGTCTGAGGCCAGATCTGGATTCAGGTCCTCCTGACTTCAGGGCTGGTACTCTATACACTGAAAGACCTAGCTGCCCCTTAAATGAGGTGCAGGAGGAAGAATTGACAGAGGAATTAGATGGGCAAGGAGGGCTGGTAGTTCTGGTAACCTACTTTCAGTGGGAATGGGTTTAAGAGGGAACAATACACACATATCTAGAAGAGCATAAAAGTCTTCTGAACTCAGAAGACATAAAACGTTAAGGAACTGGAGTTGGGGAGAGGACAAGGGAGGATCTCTAGAGGGGAGAGTGAGGGAATAGGTTATAGGGGACTACAGAAGGGCACTTGGGTTTATGGGAATGGGAGGACAGGGGAAGAGATTCTTGGAGGTGGGTAGGCTAAGTAATAGGAGGGCAAGGTAGGGGGTAGAAGTAAAGTAGAGGAGTCAGGAGGGATAGGAAACAAGATACACACAAACATAAAAACAAAGATGAGGAGTAGAATTTGTTAGGGAAAGCATAAGTCTACATATGTATGTACACATGTTTTATATGTATACGTACATATCTATATCTATATAGAAATATATCCACACTTACTTTGGGGGAAGGGGGAAGAAGGGCAAAAAAAGAACAAAGTTTATAAAAAGTGTACAGCACAGAACAAAAGAAAACTTACAAGGAAGCAAAGAAAAGATGGACCCCTCTCAATACAATGTGTAGTATTTATCACATGAGATTTCTTGAAATGAAAATTTATCATTACATATTTTGAATCCTCTCATGTTCTGCTATGCACATGACATGGCTTTTCTTTCTTTTTCTGCTTTGTATTTAAGTTCCAATATTTAAATTTATGATATATTTTTTTCCTTTTCTCTATTCTATATTTTTGTTCTGGTGTTTGAGTCTAAAATAAAGTAAAATTTTAAAAAATAAAAACAAAAAAAGACTGAGGATTGGGGTTCTTGCCATTAGAGCAAGACCTAAGCAAAAAAAAAAAAAGATAAGACACAGGATAAACTTGTGATTTCAAAGCTCCTTTAGAAATTCAAACCTGTTCTAAAAACTACAACATAAATAAGGTGAATTGTAAATCTTAGGAGAATGGAACATTTTTTAATAGGGATTCACTTCCAGGGGTGGGGAACCTGTGGCCTTGAGGCCACATGTGGCCCCCTAGGTCCTCAAGTGGTCCTTTGACTGAGTCCAAGTTTTACAGAACAAATCCTTTTTATTAAGGGGATTTGTTCTGTGAAGCTGGATTCAGTCAAAGGGCTGCACTTGGGGACCTAGAGGGCCACACATGGCCTCTAGGCCAACCGCAGATTCCCTGCCCCTGATCTTAGACTCTGCAGAAGGAAGGTAGCAAGATTTAAATAAAGTCATCATTATAGACACTGTTATGGGAAAATAAGGAAGCCAAATTATCCAGACCTACAACTTCCCTCATTCCTTTCAAAGAAGATACAAGAGGAAGATGGGGGAGAAAAAAAAAAGCTGAATGTGGGAATGGGGCACAGTAGGGGAGAGGAGAAGCTATGAGACCAACAGAACATATGTCTCAAGGTCTTCATGTCCGTAGGCCTCTTGAAATCATCTAGACAGTCCATTAAGTATTTATTGAGTACCCATATGGTACTTTGGTAGTTTGGTACAATTTTACTCAAAGTGCTCTGTAATGTAACTCAGCCTCTTCCCACAATTACTGTGAAAGTATAGCTTGTACTTTTTTCATGGAATCTTGGACTTGAAAGGGATGCCTGAGGTCACCCAATCTAAATTCTTACCCAGTACGTCAATAGCATTTGTACAGAGAAGACTAAAAATTTTTGAAGCACTTACTTGTACTTTCCTGTCCACAACTAGATGTTCCAGGTACTTAATAATAGACTTAGGGTATTTTTTAAGGCAGTTGATGATGTCATCTGGGTTGAAGATATCTTTCTGGTGCTCTTCCAAAGGTCTTTTGGTAAAAATCTGAACTCCAACCTGAAAAAAAGTGACATTTTAGATAACAGGCTTTTCAAAGTCACCTTCTTCTTTTCCTGTTCTAGTTACTGCCCATTTCATACTTTAGGTGAGGAATTAATCATTAATAATGATGAACAACAGAAAACATGCAAGCACAAAGTAATGCAACGTTTACGCTGGCAAAGATTAAACAACATGGGATCAGAGGCACAACTATGGTCAAATTAAATGTTGAAACTTTGTTAAAGTTCAGATGGAAAGATATTGCTGGGAAAAGAAGGGGAGAAGCACACATGTGTGTATGTATACACACACATTACACCATGGTGCCAGGCACCATGCTAATCACTTCTTACGAACATCATCTCATTTGATCCTCACAATAACCCTGGGAGGTAGGTGCTATTAATATCTCCATCGGTTAGATAACTTACTTAGGGTCACATAGCTGATAAGTGCCTGAGGCTGCATTTGAGTTCCAGACTTCTTGATTCCTGGTCCAGTGCTCTATCCACTGAACTGTCTCATTACACAGTAAACGATGGACAGAGAAAAGGAAGGGTTTACTTTATCATGGGTTTTGACAATATGAAGAGTAACAACTTGGAGCAATCCACAGATCACCTAAGAAGAATAATGTCCTCTTGCTGAAGAACAACTGAAAAATCATCAGGAAAAAAAAAAACTGACCTGGTAGATGAGCAGGTTGATTTTAGGAAAACATGGAAAGACTTCCATGAAATAATGAATAATGAAATGAGCAGAAATGTTGTCTATAGTAACAAAAATATTGTTCAAAGAACAACTGTGAATGATTAAGTTATTCTGAGTATTATAAATACTCAAATCAACTACAAAGGATTCTATGAGGATTCTACCCATCTCCAGAGAAAGAACTGACAAACAGAACCAGGCATAGTATAGCTTTATATACATACACATACACATCACATATGTGTGTGTGTGTGTGTGTGTGTGTGTGTATATATATATATATACATATATATATATATACATATATATATACATATGTACCTACATCTATATATCTATATCTATATCTATCTATCTATCTATGTCAAATGGTGGCCTTCTATATAGTGTGTGGGTGGGAGGAGAGGGGGAAGGGAGAGAGCTTGGAACTTAAAATGAACCAAAAATAATTAAATTTTTTTTAAAATGACCATTCAATAGTTGATTCAATAGATTTAACTCTCCATTATTTGCATATAGATTGTCCATATAGATCAGTGAACTGTTTTAAGTGGCAAATACTTAAATAGTTTGGCTGCTGCCCGCCACCTTACATGTTCCTGTAACTTGATGTGTACAACAGAAAAGTTATTTCAAGGGAAATTTAACAACAAAGGAAACATGCAGAAAAGGGGGAGGGGAAAAAAATCACCAAAAAATGGAAAATCTCACAGAAATGATTTTTGTATCATTCACTATTTTGGAATTTTTTTACGTCACTACCTTCCTCTACTAGATAACTGAGAGTTGACTACCTATCTAGAACTGTTATTCATCTTCATAATACCTATAAGTGTTTCCAATATAACAGATTTAGGTGACTTATACAACACTATGGAGAGATGAGGAAATCACATTTTGGATGTGAGAAAACAATATTTAAACACAGGAAAATACCCCAAGAAATGTGCGGATATTGCTGAAAGCAAAATCCACAAGTTTCTGGGAGAGAGAATTCATTCACTGTACAAGTACTCTTCAAGCTTCCTCACCCACTAACTAAACCTCTTTCGTATCACACAACCAAGACTGATATTTTAAAACTGTTCACAGAGCATGATGTACAATGTTCCCAAAGCTATCAGTGGCCATCAGCAATTTCTGTGTCCTCTTTGAAAACAGTTGTATGGAGAATAGAGGCAGCACTCTAAAGGCACGTGACACACCTGTTGCAAATTCTGTACTGAACCCAGTAAGGGTATTAAAATCCAGGACAACTTGTCCCCAATAAAATGCTGGTTTAGCCAAAGGTGGCCCACTGGACTGCATGCTTCATTCCCACTGTCCGAGGTGAACTCAGGCAGTTCAGTGCTTTACATGGAGGCAACAAACATTACTCCTACTTCTTTGGATCTGCATCTGTTCTACTTATGAAGTGTATAAAAAGCCTTCTATTGTTCTCCCCAGTCTGATCTATGCTCTATCCTCTCGGCTGTCAGAATAATTTTCCTCAAGTGTAGGGCTCACCATGTCAACCCATTACTCGTTAATCTCCAGCAGGTCTCTATTGGTCACATAATACCCTTTACAACCTGGTCCCTTTTTACCTTTTCCATCCCTTTACCCTTTACTCTCTGCTATGAACTCTATGACTACTTCATCAGACTACTTGCTTTCCTTGAACATAAACTCCATCTTCTGACTGTGCCTTTGCAGTGGCCATTGGCCCCACTGGAAATGCTCTGCTCACTCACCTCTACCTACTAGAATCCTGGGCTTTCATGATGTTGCTCCAATCAAACCTTCTGCAGGAGGCCTTCTCCTGTCCTCCTTGCTGCTGTGTCTGCCCTGAGATTGCCTTCCTTCCACTCTCTTCCACTGTTATTTACATGCTGTCTCCTTCATTAGAATGTAAGTACCTCCTTTTGAGGCAGCCCTTCTTACAATGCTTAGTACACACAAGAGCTCAATAAATGCGGACTGACTGGTGAGGATTTTATATGGCAGCAGCAACCCTACCCATCCCCAATGCAACCCCCATTCCTACCACCTGGCATGACCATACTTCATTCCTGCCTTCTTTTCTCTCCTTTCCCAAGACATGATAGCTTCTTTACACCCACTCTAGTCCACAATTTCTGCCTTCATGCTCCTACCTAGCACAGACCAGCCCTGGGCTCAGATGGGCAGATCAGCAACAGCAATGGGAATGGCAGGCAGCACGGACAATGGATTCTCATGTGGCAGTGTACCTAGTATGCAGGGCTGACACATTTCTGCATTTCCAGATTCTGTCTAATCCTCTCCTTCAGGGAGCCAAGCAATGGAACACTACTGTTCATTCCAACTTTGCTTTAGCCCACAGGAAGGGAAATGCAGACTTTAACCTGTTAGGTGAAGTTTCAAAAAAAAGAGGACACTTTATAGGGAAAGCTACAAAACATGACTTGGCAAGAAATGACTTGCCTCATGAGACAAATCAGAAAAGCCTGCCACAGTGGCTCGGAAACAGGGCACTTACCTACATGTTCAAGTTAAGACAGGTGTTAAGGGGGAATAAAACAAGTAAAATACAAGTCACAAAGTAGCTCAATATTTTCTTCTCTAAAAATAACATTTTTTTCCTCAACCAAAGAAAGAGGACATGTATGAAGGACAAACCTCCTCACTTTTCTGCAATACCCACTCAGCATATTTCCACACTAGTTCTTGGTCTAAGCAGTAGGTTAGGAAATCAACAATATATTCATAAAGGTCTGAACGAGTAGAGTCATGGATTTCTCCATTCACAATGTTCACCCATAACTGGAAAAAGGAAAAGAAATAGGTTAATTAACTATACATCTCCCAGAATTAGCTTAAATAAGATTGAGGCACTTCGTATTTTATTTTTCTTTTTGAATTTTATCAATTTTTGTGACATCACTGTCATTTCCCCAGCAATTCCTGCCCTCCACAATAAAACTATTCAATGTAACAAAGTAATACAATTAAGTAAAACACAGCAGCATATGCCATATTCTGCACCCCAAATCCACTACTCCTCTACAGGAAGCAGGGATTGCCTATTCTTTTTATCTTGACATCATTCTATGAACAGCACTATGTATGTAGCTTGTGAAAAACAAAAAAAACAAACCAAGGGGCTGAAGGCTCCTCTCAAAAAGAGTTAACATAAAGTCAGTTCCAGAGAACCCACAGTTTTAAGTGACAATCATTGCCTTCACCACTTTTTGCTGAGGTAATGCTACCACATATCGAACCATAGAATGATTTTGTTTTCTATTTCAATGTTCATTAGCCCAATTACTATGAAATGTGTGTAGATGTGTGAGGATAAGAAGAAAACTTTTGGTAACATTTCCTTAGGAATGGTATTCCTACCAAAAAAATGAGAAAAATGATTATTAATAACTAATGATTTGGGGAAATTCAGATTTTCCCCCTTTTTCTATTATCTTCATTTTAAGATTATCAGTCTCTGAAGATTGAGCTAACCTCCTCTTCTACCTGACTCCACCCAACCCTCCCAACCTTACAAGGAATCTCTAGTCTAAGGTGAATTCCATTCAGTCAAACTTGGGTGGAGAGAGATCTTTTTGTCTAGACTGCCCAGACTGGGGATGGTCTGCATATAGGGATAGTCTCCCTCTCCAAGAATGACATGATGTCACTCTTAGGCTCTCATTGGAGTGAGCTTACTTCTCTTTGTAAGATCCACCTCTCATTAATCGTTAACCAACAAGAGTTGATTGCCACCCTCAGGAATACTCCTCCTCCAAAATGGCGTATAAGCTGTCAGCCTGTCATGAACGTCTTTGGTCTAAGACTCAGCCAAATGACCATCCTTTTATTAAAATGCTGGCATTATTAATAAAATGATTAAATTACCCAGAAATTATGTCTCTTGAACCTTTTTAAACATCACAAAAACTGCATCTTTTTTGATCCTAGAAAAGTGTTGTAAATCAAGCTAAGATGACGAATCAGTGTTAAGACCCATCAAGCTGGTATGATTTTAAAAAATACATGTGAATAAAGCAGTAATTACATTGCTACTCTAGAGAGGCCAAACAAACCTGCACTGCAGTAGCATCCTGGCCATTATAATGATAAAGAAGTCCAAGTGCAAAATATCTGAAAGGAAAAATAAAATGGTCACTGTATGGCTTTCTCCATCTTGCTCATGGAGCACTGAAATCACACAGTCTCACACACACACACACACACACACACACACACACACACACACACACACACACACATACACAGAGCTTATGTGGATGGATATGCTTTGGTTTTCTACAGAAAATGTATATATAGCCCAGGATGGCCAATAAGAAAAGGTAAGGGGGATTAATAACATATTAACATTATATATTAACATCAAATCTGAGATGCTGGAAAGTGAAAACTGATGAAATTTTTATCTTAAATACAAACTCTCTTTCAGCGTAAAATGTGTTACTGCTGGCCCTGAAGCGCAGTGTTTCAAATAATTTTAAGAATACACATATATATCACTCACCACTTCATAAACAGTCTCTCTTCTTTACAACTTCTAGTTGTAACTAGCCATGACATGAGACGCAATGCAGCATAGTGGATAGAAAAGCCAAGGAGACCCAAGTTTAAGTCCCACTTTGGACACATTCTGGCTCTGTGACCCTGGACAAGAGCAAAGCGGTCAGAAACCTGGGTTCCAGTCCCAGCTCTGCCAGCTGTGTGGCTTTAGAACGGAAGCCTAATGGAATGGAAGCCTAAGGTTCCTTCCAAATATTATAATGTCTGTCATTCTGATCTGAGGCTCCAAGCATTTCTTTAAAATACTAATGATAAGCATGGAACCCAGTAATGTGCTATGCATCCAAATGAATAGAGTTAGGCAGTCTCCTATTCAAACATTCATTATTAATGGCCAGGGAAAGGTCCCAATCTTGTGCCACTCTTCCCCTGAGGAAGCCATGATATACAAAGGTAATGTCTGGCTCTTTTCCTGGAGGGAGAAACTCCCTAGGCATCTTTCAAAAGTATTCTGAGTTCCTGGTTCTATAAAGCACTAACATGTATTTTCTTAATATAATTATCTAGGTTCCAGTGTATTTTCTTAACATAATTATGCTATTAATAATACTTTTTTTTTTTGGCTAGGCAATGGGGTTAAGTGACTTGCCCAGGGTCACACAGCAAGTGCTATGTGTCTGAGGCCGGATTTGAACTCAGGTGCTCCTGAATCCAGGGCCAGAGCTCTATCCACTGCACCACCTAGCTGCCCCTGTCTTATTTCTTTCTTTCTTTTTTTTTTTAAGGCAATTGGGGTTAAGTGACTTGCCCAAGGTCTCACAGCTAGTCAAGCATTTGGTCTGGGGATGGATTTGAACTCAGGTCCTCCTGACTTCAGGGCCAGTGTGCTATCCACTGCGCCACCTAACTACCCCTTCAATAATACTTTAAGAACCACTTGAATGGAACATTTCATTAATAAGTTAGACACTAAAAATTCTGATGCTCTTCTTAAGTGCCCACTCTATATAGCAGAATGTGTTAAAACTGGTTCCAGGGAAAATGGGAGAAATTAATAGTACTACCTTAATCCTGTTATTATTCAGTAGTTTCTTACAGAGATGAAGAAGGCAACTTCTTCCAAGGCTGAAAATCTCAACCAGTAAGAACTGGACCTGTATTAAGATTTTTAGAAGCTTTTCCTTTTCCTGCCAGCTCTAAGCCTAGTTATCATTCATTGCAGCACATCATTAGCTTTTAATAAAATGCCGATATAGTTTCTTTCACCTCTAGTTAAATTAAATTTGTAGATTTAAGCATGAGACCCTTCCAAAGTAAAGGAGAAATGTAAGAATTACTTTAACTCGAGGAAAAAGCTGTTTAATGGTAACTGATGTTAACTAACTGTAACAGACTGATAATACTGATTGTACTACCCTTGATGATAGAACTGAATCTGAAAACCAAGACCACAGTATAAAAATCTGACCTAGGCTTTGAATGATTATGTATATTTCTGCCCCTACCCTGATTTAGAAGACTTATTCACTTTGATGTATATCTCTTGGAAATCTCCAATTTTAGGATTATGCCATTCAGGCTTAATTTCTAGACCAGTGGTTCTTAATTATTTTTGTGTGACATGAACCCATTTGGCAATCTGATGAAGAAGATCACGGACCCCTTTTCAGAATGTTTTTTAAAATACATAGGATGAAAAAGAAACTAATGAGATTGAAATACAGCTACCAAAATATCTATTAAAAAAGTTCATGGACCCCAAGTTACAAACCAATGTTCCAGACAGTAGCCCTTACCAACCACATCTTTCAGGAATGAAGGATTTGGGATTCTGTTCTCAATGGAGGGTGTCTAGCACATGCATCACCGCTATCTCATCTTGGAAAGAACGACTCACTTTTTGTGTTTCTCAAGCCACGCCACACTGTCTGTTAAAAGGCAGGAGTTCTCTGTGACCAAAAGGTCCAGCAAGCTTTCATGATCTGCTTCTGCATACAACTTGAGCAAAGCAGTGTCAATGTCTTCTTTGTAGCCATTTGCCACTTCAGTGCTACGGACCTCATTTAAGTAGCTCATGAGGAATCTTTTGCACTTGGCCATCTTCTCCTGGTCTCCTTGAGTCAGCTGGTTCAGGTCTGCATACTCATGCAGAGGGGGGTGAGACCGTGTGAATGAAGAAGTAGTAGGCAACAGGAAGGGATACAGAGATATCAGCTCCCGGACATCAAGCTGGCCGCTTCTGCAATTACAGTGTCAAACTAAATGAAGCAAAAAAGAAAGAAAGAGTACACATAGGCACACAAAAACAACATTGAGGTTGTGTGCAGACATACACACATTTCTGGTCTTGGGGACATTCTTTTAAAAAAAAAAAAAGAACCATTTATCAGTAAGCATAACTTGGCACAGACCAAAATCTATTTAGGCTTGTTTCTATACACATATTTATATATCCAGAACTTAAAACTAATGTAAGAAGAAAGAAAAGGATGATGAGTCATATACTTCCTGAGTAAGGAAGCTGGGAAACTTTGTAAGGATAAAGGTTTCCCAGGGGAAAAAAAAAAGGTTAAATCAACGTGAGGATGAGCAACTTGTTTAAGCCAGAAGACACAATCTTTACAACATCTGATAGTAATATAGGGTATTCACAAAGGCAGCGGCTTTCAAAGGGTATTTATTTCAACCCTTAATCTAACTAAATGAAAACTTCTAGAATAGCTAATAGCTAGCATTTACATAGGACTTTAAGGTTTACAACACATTTTTTACATACATCTCATTCAATCTATCAAAATTTTCACAGGTATTTTTTCAAAAGGCCAGATACTTTATCTGGACCCTTTTTTTTTTTTAAGACAGCAAGTAAATACAAGAGGAGAGTGCAACCTTAATTATAATCTACACTTTATATAAAAGGAATTATGGGAATGTGGGCACAGATTATGAAGCAGCATGACTTCTACTTCATATTTTGGTTTGTAACCACTAACCAAATAAAACATAAACACTTTAACCTGGCATTCAAGGCCCTCCACAACACCTTTTCAATCTTACTCCAAACAATTTTCCTTCACACATCAACAGTCCAGACTAATTGGAATATTGACCATTCACTGCTTTTGTCATGCATGCTTTTACTGCTTGTGTGCCTTACCTGTAAAACATCTCCCCTCTTTTATGAGCAGCTTAGGTGCTATTTTTGTCCCATGAAGCTATTCTGTACTTGATTCCCCCAGGTGGAAAGTCATGTCTTCCTCCTTGAATTTCTCAGACTACTTTCTTTGTACTTCTAGGCATCTATATAACAACTTGTATGATGGTTAGCTATGTATTTGTCTTATCTCTCCTGTCAGACTGTGGGCAAGAACTATGTCTTATCTCACCTTAGTATATCCAGGTTCTAGGATAGCACACTGAACACAGTAGGCATTTAATGAATGGTGAATTGAAATTAATCCTGTCAACATTTCATAACCAACTTTCTTTTTGGCCATACAATAATGCAGAATCTCAAGCAGGAATGAGTAAGATTCACTTCTGATGGGGTAATGGAGAGAGTGCAGGACTCAGAGAAAGAGTTAGGTTTGAATGCTGACTGACACCTACTATGGGAACGTGCAGAAGTTGCTGAATTTCTCTGAGCCTTAATTTCCTTATCTGAAAAATGGAGATAATGATATTGTAGTGCTCACATTACAGCACTGTAAGGGTCAAACATAGAAACCTTTGCAAACTTTACAATGCTGTCAGTTATTGTTAATAGCAGCAGCAGCAGCCATATCACATACCAGTATTAGAAGGAAAACCACAAATCTATTCTATAGGCGACTGTCTTTTAACACTTTAAAAAATGTAGTAGGTCTCCTTTTTTGTCTCTTTGTAACCTGGGTGAAAAGAAAGTATGCAAAGCTGCTGCTATCCCATTGAGCTCACAGGACAGGGAAAGTGAAAAGTGCCGGCTATGAGGAAGTGATGCACATGTAGTCCCCCTTCCCAGGAAAGAAGAAAAAGAAGAAAAGGAGGAAGAAAGGAAGAAGAGGGAGGGAGGGCAGGAGGAAAGAATTTATACCTTTGAAGAGGGATTAATTATAAAGATGGACTGTATCTCTGAGAGAACAGGACAAGAATTTAAGACAAGCAGTCTTTCCTCATTTTTTTTTTAATGGGACAGGAACGGCAGCATGGTAGAGAGAGCACAGATGTGAGAGTCAGAAAACTCTGGGTTTGAATTCTACCTCAGATAATTACTAGCTATGTTGCCTTGGGCAAATCACTTAACTTTTCTGTGACTCAGTTTCCCTGTCTGTAAAAAAAAAAAAGGGGATTGAACTCAGACTCCTAAGGTCCTTTTCAATTCTAAAACTATGATCCCATGATCCTATAAAGTCACTTTATAGAAATCAATTCCCAAATCCTCCTTAATGGCCTGTTCTAGTACTTATGTTTAACCAACTAACCTCTTCTTGTTCAATTTTCTACAGAAAGAATAAAAGTAGCATTAAGAGAAAGTGCTCTGGATTTGGAAGACCCAGGTTCAAGCTCCACTTCTGCCTCTTGAGCTTTTTCCTCACCTGTTGAATGGGGATTATTATAATAATCCTTGTATTACCTATTCAGAGGGTCACTGTGAGGCATGAACTTGGCTAAATGTAAAGCGCTATAGAAGTGTAAGTGCATAGCATCATAGATTTAGAGCTAGAAGAGATCTCAGATTCATTTTACAGACAGGGAAACTAATATATAGGGAGATTCAGTGACAACATAAGTGACAACATGGATAATTAAGTAATAGAGTCAGGATCAGAAAGCAGGACCCCTGATTCCAAATTCAGAACATTCTCCACTTCAGAGAGCATGTGGTCAGTGTCCTCCCAGGAACCTTTCATCTATTATTAAGAATTATGAAGGTCATCCTTTTGATTTTTTTTTTGACAGGTTAAACAACCTCAAAACCCTTCCCTTCACAGAAATTGCCAGAGCTTGCTCCTCGAATTTCACTCTAATTAAAGTTGGAGAGTGAGGAGATGTAAGTCAAATGATCAGCACTAATTCAGAAGCAATAACTGACATTTCTATTTGATGTACATAATATAATGGTATCATGAGAGCCACAACTAGCCCAGGGTCAGTGGAATTTTGCCCGAGGGAGCTGCACCTCAATGAGGGGAGGATATGCTGTTCCCTCTGGCAGTTCTGGGCCTTGTGGCCCTTTCCCAGTCATGTTCTATACTCTCCCTCACCTTTCCTGGCTGGACTTGCCTGTTGTAAAGTGCTAGGCCTGGGGACCTATGCCACATACAGCCAGGGATAGCAGTGACGGCAGGCATGTGGTGACCTCCCCAGCAGAGGCTTCAGCATCTTGATTTCCCCTCAAATGAATTTGCCCTAGAGGCTAGAATTCCTACTGATAACTCTGGTTATTATTTGTCTTACAGCATTATATTCTAGAAAGATCTTTTGACCTTGAAGAGCATAACCTACTTTTTTTTTTCAGGAGGATCAAGGTGATGATAGCTTTAACACCAACATTCCAATTTACCTGAAGAGTTCTTTAGCTTCTAGGAACTGAAGCTGTGCAAACTGTATAAACCCCGCCTGCTGCAGGATTCTTCTGTACATTACCTGCAAGGAAAGAGACAATTTGCATTTCTAAGAGAGAACAAATCATCACTTCTTCAATACCTCAAAAGATACAGGATTTCATCAGGGTCAGAAATTCCCTCTACCAGTATACATCAGAAATTCCTCTGTACTTTGGTAGATAATCTTATGAGTTGCTACAGTTAAAAAAAAAAAGTCATCCCCAGTGGCAAACCCTTGGGTGATAAGCCTCCCCAGAGTTAGACAGGCTAGTCTTCAAATGGACAAACACACAGCGTATTGCTAGGACCACATTCAAAGCTTTTTCTTCGGTGGTAAGGCCTGCTGGAATTTCTGCTCTACTGCCAACACTGCAGTCAAGGACCCAAGGCTACTGCCACAATGTGAAGAGGCATTGGTATTTGGACTTCAGTGCCTTTGGGCTAAGATCATTACTATGATAATTTCTTAAATGGGTGCTTTGATCTTAGTCCTTCCTTCCAATCCTTCCAGATTAATTTTCCTAAAGGATCACTTTTACCACATCATTTCCTCATTTGAGAGCCTATAACAGCTCCTTATTGCTTATCAAATCAAGATTTTACTCTTCAGTTTGGTATTTAAGTACCTTCCCCAACAGCACATACACTTGTCATTTGTCTAGACTTCTCTCCCACTACTCCCAGCAGGCCAGCCTCCTTGTCATCCTCATGTGTGCCATGCTCATTCCATGCCAAATCCAAATTTTACACTTTTTTCAAAGCCCAGCTCAAAACCCACCTCCTTCAAGTGCTGAAAGGAACCAGGCTACCTATCTTCTATTCACAATAATCTTTCTCCTTCTCTTAATTCTGTGAATTCTATGTATGTACATAGACTTTAACAGAATATCTTGAACTGGTGTATCTGCTGTCTTGAATTATTCTCTAATTGTTTTGCATATATGCATATACATAATGTACATGTGGTTGTGTGTACATATGTATGTGTCTCTTTGTGTGTATATATACATACATAACATATATGGGTATACAGACATAACACACACACACACACACACACACACACACACACACACCCCTTTTTGTTGTTGTTGTTGTTTTTGTTTTGGTGAGGCCATTGGGGTTCAGTGACTTGCCCAGAGTCACAAAGCTACTGAATGTTATGGGTCTGAGGCCACATATGAACTCAGGTCCTCCTGACTCCAGGGCTGGTGCTCTATCCACCGCACCACCTAGCTGCCCCACACACATACATTTCTTGTCTGTCCAATTAGACTGTAAGCCCTCTGAAAGTAGGAACCACCTCCTCCTTCTGCATATCCGGCTGCAATGGGCACAGAGTCTACAGGCTTAGGAAATTTGAATGGCCCCTAATCTACAAAGGGATTTTCAACCATTTTCTCATTTATAACCAGTTAGTACTTCATTGCTAGAAGTAAAATATAATTCAGTTATTATCTATATAAGGACATAGATATAATCAAAATTATCAAGAGATTTTAAGTAATCATATTTAACGACTATTCTTTCCTTCCTTCCTTCCCCCTATAATCCCTCCCGAGGCGTCCCCTTGTCCTCCGTCCCCTGTTTCCAGGGGCTCTCCATATTGGTGCAGACTTAATGCAAATATCTTATCAGCTTTAACCCACTCAATCTCACAACTCCTCAGCTCAAGCAAACCACCAACCTCAGCCTCCTTAATTTCAGGGGATATAGGTATGAGCCAGTCACTACCCCTAGCTTAATGATTAATCTTAATACAACTATATCATTTGGTTTGAACACAGCCTCAGAGGCCAAACACCTCGAGTGAAGCTTAAAGGTAACTGTATTACTGCTAGGGAAAACAGAAATTGAAGCTATAACCCATAGTGCTTGTTTATTTCTGACATTAGATACAGTATTTCTTTTTTGAAATAATTTTTTTCAACTAATTAGCATTTATTTTCTTTCCTTCCTACTTCTCCTTCTCCATCTCCCCACTTCAAACCTCCAATACAGAGTAAAAAAGAAAAACAAAGCCCTTATAACAAATGTAGGGAAGCAAAACAAATTCCTACACTGGCCACGTTCAGAAATCCATGTCTTACTCTAGTTGCAGTATTTCATAAACTCAAAAATTTAGAGTTGGGAAGGGGTCTTAGTGGAGAAGTGTCAACCTCCTTATTTTATAGAAAAGAAAAACAAAGTCCAGAAATTTCCCTCAAGTCACATAGTTAATAGTAAGCAGATTTAAACCCAGGTGTTCTGACTCAAAATTCAATGTTCTTTCCACTCTGTCACTACTCCCTTTTGGAATCCCTTATCCACAACAAAAGATTATATAAAAATCACAGAATGATTGCCCTCAAAGGGATGTTAGTGATCGTCTAAAATAGCCCTTTATCTTGATAGATGAGAAAAGTGAGGCCCAGAAGAACCACATGTTCTTGGAAGAGGTAGGACTGGTACCTAAGTCTCATAGTCTAATATTCTTTTCAGATCTAAAAATATGAATCTGATATTGAAAAGTAAAAATTTTATGGTAAAAGAGAGACAATCATAACCTGAAGATTTCTGAATCTATTTATGCCATCATCGGTTTATTTAACTGCTTTCACTACTCTTTTAAGCCCTTTTGTGAGAGAACATATGTATGTTTGTGTATATACACATATGCGACATATGTGTATACACACAAACGCACATGTATATGTGTGTATTATACAGGGCATCTCAAAACTCTTAGTGAAGGGGTTTTTTGTTTGTTTTTGGCGAGGCAATTAGTAATTTGCCCAGAGTCACACAGCTAGTAAGTGTTATGTGTCTGAGGCTGCCTTTGAACTCAGGTCCTCCTGACTCCAGGGCTAGTGCTCTATCCACTGTACCACCTAGCTGCCCCTGTGAAGTTTTAACCTTTATGAAAACTTTTGGATATTGTAATCCAATATTTGGATATTAGATACACACATCTAGGTGTGTATATTAGGTACCGAACTGCTATTTCCTGCTTGATTCTACTTCATTTTCAGAGAAAAGACATCTTTTTCCAACCAAGGTGTCAGAATAAATCAAGAGAGAAAATTTTAAAAACACTAGCTTAATGATTAATCTTAAACATTAAGGAAGTCTAAGGATGAATTGACTTTGGTGGGAATTTTTAAGGTTTTGGACAGCTCAGGAATTAAGACATTAAGAACCAAATACAGTATAGCTTTAGAAAGGCGGCCAACAACCACACGATGGCAGCAAAGAATAAGAAAATAAGTAAGGGTAGTTGTTACTTTACATAATCAAAAGGTTTCTGAGAAGTTGGATATAAACAGAAATTAGAAACAAAAGGCCATCCTGAGTATCCTCCCCTCTTTGCTGCAAGCTCAGGAGGAGGAGTGGTCCTTCTCCTTGCCAAAACTAAACCCATCCCTTGTGCTTGGGATCAATTCTATCCCTCTTTTGGGAACTTTACAAGTAAGAAAAACTTTCTTGAAAATGCAATGCATTGAGCCTAGTACATTGATCTTATTTTAAAGACATGAACTTTCAAGTAGAAGGATGGCCAGAAGGCAATTACAGTGAGCAAGTTATGGTCCAATGAAAATACCGTCAGTAAATTAAATCCTAAACAGAAGTTTTTCAGGTAAAATTTGTTTGAAGCCCCTTGTTTCCCTATCATCCATCGGCTGGCTCAGACTGGCAAGTCATTTAATCTCAGTTAAGGTGTTAACTGATAAAGTGTTAGAATATCAATCCTTTCCAGAGGCATTTGCATTTTTAAAGGAGACTGTTTAGAAAGAAAAAATGACTAACAAGACCAGCCCAGGGGCACAGCTAGGGACTTAGGTACAACAGATATAGCTGGTTTTGTTTTTTCATTTTGTTTTTTCTTTTTTTACAAATTGAAGGTTTGTGATGAGCAAGCCAAGTCAATTGCCACCATTTTTCCCAACAGCATGTGCTCACAATCACGCCTCTTTGTCACATTTTGGTAATTCTTAAAATATTTCAAATTTTTTAAATCTTATTTGATCTGTTACGGTGATCTGTGATCAGTAATTTTTGATATTACTATTATAACTGGGTTTTTTTTGGAGGGGGTAAATTTAATTGGTAAATGTTGTGTGTGTTCTGACTGTTCTACTGACCTGCTGTACCCCTGTCTTTCTTCCCTCTCCTCCAGCCTTCCTATTCCCTGAGATACAACAATATTGAAAGTAGGCCAATGAATAACCCTATAATGGCCTCTAAGTATTCCTGTGAAAAAAACAGTCAACTGAGGTGGCAAACTTCATCATTGTCTTACTTTAAGAAATTGTCACAGCCAACCCAACCTTCACAAACTATGACCCTGATTAGTCAGCTACCATCAATATCGAGGCAAGACCCTCCACCAGCAAAAAGATTATGACTCACTGAAGGCTCAGATGTTGGTTAGCATTTTTTTTTTGCAATAAAGTATTTTTAAATTAAGGTATGTACATTTTTTAGACATAATACTATTGCACACTTAATAGACTTTATTCTCGGATAAACATAACTTTTATATGCACAGGAGAATCAAAAACTTTGTGTGACTCTGTTGTGATATTTGCTTCATTGCAGTGGTCTAGAACCAAACCCACAATTTCTTCTAAGTATGCGTCTATAATGATATGCATATTATATCTGAGGTGTGTGTGTGGGGGCAATCAGGTTCTAGACCAGGAGTCATGGACGTTTTTTTGTAACACAGATCCCTTTAGCAGGCCAATGAAGCCTATGGACACCTCAGATTAAAATAAATTATTATAAAGGAAACTAATCATATTAAAATGCAGTTATCAAAATTAAAAAAAAAAAAGTTCAGGAATCCCAGGTTAAGAAATCCCTGATCTAGACTAAAGGATTCCTGAGCTGTCCAAAACTTTACAAATTTCCACCAAAGTCAATTCATCCTGCAATCACAGTTGCTAAAAGGAGTTGGGGGCCATTTTCTGTCACCCCATACATGAAATGGTAGAGATGAGAAGCATAACTGAATTATGCCACCAACATTAATATTAAAGTAAGGAAACAGAAATTTACCACATCATTACAGAAACCACATGCAGACACAGGCCAAATGAGGCTCATCTACTATATGACCATTCCTTGATTAAAATATTCTCTTCTGTTTTGGAGACAAAACTGTAGGATCATCATGCTTGTAGAAAGAATTTCAAAAGAGGACATTTAGTCCAAACCCCTCATTTTAAGATGAACCAACTGTGTCCCAGGAAGGTTAATTTAGTAGGCTCAAGGTCACACAGGTTGTGTTGTAAGGACCAGAGGTAAAATTTGAATTTATATCCTCTGACTCCAGAACTACTGCTATTTCTACTATATCATGCTGTTTTTAAAATAAATTGTTTAAAGTCAAATGTGGACAAGAATCTAAATATCAATTGGCATGACTGCAAGAACTGAATTAAGAAAAAAAATTCCAAATGATAAGAGAGATCCAACATCTCCTGTTTGTGTCACAACAAAGGCTGGTTACCATCATATCAAGACACTCTTGTTCAGGTTGAAAGATGGTCCCTGAGAGCCCTCCCAATTCTGATTCTGTGTATGTTGTTTTGAAATGATCTGGCATCATATAAAGAACACTGGATTTTGAATCAAACCCTACCTCTGGTACTTACTGCCTGTGTGATTCTGGGCAAATGACTTCACTTTGCTGGGCCTCAGTTTCCTCATTTGGCCTAGGCCTGGCCTCTGAGATCCCTTTCGGTTCTAGAGCTATGATCTAGTGACAAGGTGACTTCTGAGGTCCCTGATCCTATGAACTCCTGCTCTACAATGTGACTTTAAGGGGGGGGGGGGAGAGGGGAGGGTAGTTTTGCTTTATTTCCTAAAATGAGATTAGGCAAGATGATCTCTAAGGTTCCTTCTGGCATTGAGTCCCATGACCTTTCAACTTACTTTCTGTATCAGAAAAGTTTTTCTTATTTTATTTTTAAAAACCTTCTGCAGCTCAGTTACTACACAGAATTGTTTGTCCTTATAACAGACATATATATAGATATGTAGAGCTCGCTGAACAGAAAGAATGGACAATTTTTAAAAGGAGAAAAACAGAAACTCCTAGTCAAATTCCTTCAGAACAAATGGACACAGAAACAAAAACATTTCAAGAGCCAAAATGAAAATCACAGATTCACAGAGTTAGAGCTAGAAGGGACCTTTGAGCCATCTAGTTCAAAACCCTCACTTTAAGGCCCAGGGAGATGAAGGGACTACCCACAGTTTACAAAGGCACTAAAGGACAGAATGGGTTTTTAAACTTTTAAACTTTAGATCCTCTGACTCCTGAAGCTTGATATAATAATACTTTATTTTAAAATTTTGTGTTACACTTAATGGGGAACAGACCCTGCTCTTTTCCCCAACATCTTGGGTTTTTCCTTCTGTTTTGGCTTCTTAGGAGCTCTAAGCAACCCTCTAAGCCTCTACTAAACACTCTGAGACCATGGTTTCATGTTCTGATTTCTTGCTGTACCACCCCTATTTCTGTAGTGAACAAAGCAAAGACAGGAAAAAGCTGATGAGAAAGGAAAGGGAAAACAGGTAGTAGTGGACACCAGTCTATTAACCTCCTTGACTGCTTCCTGTTTTCTCTGGCCTATCTTTCCCTCTTCTCACTCTTCCTGATATTAAAGAAAGAGAGGAAGTTCTTATTCAGAGAGTTTCTAAGCTTGAAAGGACCTTTTAAGATTTGGTCCTTCCCGCTCATTTGGTAGGTGAGGCACACAGAAGTGATTTGTAACAAAATTGTGCCATTAAGTATTCATAAAAGTTTTTCCTAAGATTTGCCTGAGATACACTGTTATTTTTAAGAATCACAAATTGCCACTTTATGAGTAAAGTAACAATATTTACCTACCCCGAGGATGCGCTCCATTAGTGTCAACATTCCTAACAACACATTATCATTGACATTCATCCTCCTTTTAAGTATTGTTACGAACATCTCAAAAGTCAAGTTAAATAATACTTTAGAATAAAGGAATGCACAAATGACTAAGGGAAGTTTAATTTTACCTTCTAATTTGTTGCTATTTTTTCTCTTTTTTTGTACTTCATATATTTATGCACACACACATCTTATTCTAGCATTCTGCTCCTTCAAGCAGCACTTTGTTTTGCTTTTCTCTAATATTTTGTATGTTTTCCCTAGACCTGTAGATGTACATGTTGTCTTTCCTGACAGAATGTAAACTTTTTGAGGGCAGTAACATCACGTCTGTCTCTGTAATCACAGTGCCTGACACAACACTTGGAACGAACACAGTAAGCACTCAATAAATGCTTGCTGATTACTATATTTGTATTTTATCCCTCCTCAGTAAATTCAATGGGGGAAGGGGCTGTCTCTCAGCTAAATTTGGTATCACCTCATCATCTTTATGCTCTGACAAAGCAGACACTTTAACAAATGTTGGATGAATTGAATTGATCCCAGCAAGCCTTTTATTTCTACCTAATCTGGTCTTTTACTGTTTTGTTCAAAATATCCATTCATAGATTTAAGTTGAACTTGGTTATCACATCAAAAAAAGTATAATAGTTTAAGGTATCAGAATCAAACCACCAGTGTTACTGAAAGCCTTAAATGAGAGCTGTAACTAGGAATTTTTGCACTTGGGCCACAATAATCACTTTTTTAAAAATGTGGTGGAGTGTAGAGAGAGACCTCAAGCCACTGGCAAAAAGATCTGGGGAGGAGCTCAACCCCTAGGGATCTTGTATCTTCCAATACAATGCAGCAAGCATTTATTAGACGCACAATGTGTGTAAGGCACTGAGCTAGCCAAAATCATCTCTTCCCTTAAGGAGCTCGAATTCTACTACAGAGAGACATACACAAACAGATAAGTGTATCAATATTTTAAGAGGAAGATAACACTAAAAATCAAGAAAGGCTTCCTGTAGAAGGTGAAACATAAGTTGAGCCTTAAAGGAAACTAGGGATTCTAAGGGGGCAGAGGTTAAGAGGGGAGTGCATTCCAGGCACAGGAAACAGCTGGAATGCCAAGTTCAGAGAACAGTAATAGGCTGGTTTAGGGCATGTAGAAAGTTTGTGAAGACAAGTAACATCTAATAAACCTAGAAATGTAAACCAGAGTGCAATCATAAAGGCCTTGAAGGGTTATGCTAAAGAGTTTGTATTTTATTATATAGGTAACAGGAAATCACTGAAGCTTCTCAGGCAGGGGAATTAAAGGCAAGATATAGTTTAGGAATATTATTTTGGCAGCTGTGTGGAAGATGGATTTGAGAGGGAGAGTTTGGAAGAAGAGATTTTGCCTCCAATTAGGAAGCAGAATCAACAAGATATGGCAACCGATTTGGAAGATGTGGAAAAAGGGAAAAGTGGAAGATGATGCTGAGCTCATGGACTTAAGTTACCACAGAGATGGTGGTACCCTCAATAGAGAGATGGAACTTTGTTAGAGGAGCAGGTTTAGGCTGGAAGATAAGGAGTTCAATTTTGAACATGCTGAATCTGAGATGCTATGGTATACTGAGGTGGAGATGACATACAGAGGCAGTAAATGAGAACACAGGAGAGAAATTATGGCTGGATACCTAGATCTGGAAGTAATCTGAAGAGATAATAATAACGATTTTAGTAAAAGGACCATTTGTTTGAACTCTTGGTCTCTAAGGGATAGTCATCTAGACATCAAAATAGGTGCCACTAAAGGGGTGTTTGAGTGGATACCCTTGTCCAACTACTTTCCTCTTCCCTAGATCACTACTATTCCTGTTTCAGGCAGGCATGGTCCTGGCCACTCATCTTCCTTTCTTCATTAAGAGGGTGGTGGCAAAAGTCCAGAACCCTTTACCAACTGTTGAAGGTGGAAGGACGGCAGCTTACCTGTAAACATAAATAGGGATGCATGCTGAATGAATAGTTTTACCTCCACCACATGTAGTAGGGTGAGTTGGGAGATGATAGCAGAAGGGTGCATTGTCAGACACATGTAGTTCTTTCCTACTGCTGCTGCCTCCCTACCCCCACCCCAAGGCATTCCTCAAGGCCTACGGGATTATCTGGGAACTTAAAAATTAGGCACCATGGGATAAAGCCTAGTCTGCCACACTCTCATTACAGCTCTATCTCTAAATATCAGCAGGAGAGGATACACAGAAAAAGTGCATGGAAAAAAACCTAATTGTAGCCTTGAAAAAATGTTACGCACTTAAAGTTTGGGCAAAGAAGAGGCTTTTGAACAATTTTAACATGAGTCTTGCTTAAGACAGCTTAAACAGATTCTAGTGCTTTAAATCTAAATCTGAAATAGAAAAATCATTACTTTAAAATGGAAAATAATTCCTTTTCTTCTACTTTCCCATATCTTAGAATGAGAATGAGAAAAGTAGAGTTTTTCAACCTTAAAAAAAAACAAACAATTTCTTTTACTTATTTTTCTCTTCTTTTATTTTTCCTTCACTTTAATTCTCCATACTGTCTGGTACACAACCCCATGTGCTTTATTTCTCCCCGATTCCACATCAATGACTCCTTATTTATTATGCCCATTAAACAGTAGCAGGAAATCTTAGTTATTTTATACACATATATAAAATATATGTAATTATATTTTATATACATAATAATATATAATCATACACACACACACAATATACATATACATAATTCCACCTCAGTTCTCTATGACATCAGGTCAAGCTCTCTCTGCTCTTTCTAGTATAGCATGCTACTACTTGGCCATGGATAACTCCTACATGCTAGATTTCTTTTCAGGCATATATATACTTTCTCTCTCCATCTAGATCCTAAGCCCTTGGGTCTTATACTTCTTTGCATACTCAAAAGCACGTGGCATGATGCCTTACACAAAAATAATATTTATTGATGGATTTCATCATTTTCCCCATCATCATCAATGGCATTCATAACACTGCCCTTGCACTCCCCCAACAAGGCTGTGTGTGTGTGTGTGTGTATGCATACACAAATATACGTGGACGGTCTATTAATATATTAATGTAACATATTTATCTTTTTATATAACTATATTATATAAATATATTATATACACATAAATATATAATGATATATAGATGTATCTTTGCATGTAGTTTTGTTACTGTCAAACACAGAATAATTTGTTCTAAGCTAACAAAGTACTAGCAAGATGTAGTTCTTAAGGGTCTAATTTAACAAAGAGAGAAAAACGATTCCTAATGAACATATTAGCTATCATATTCGAGTGTGTCCTTAAGGCTTTAAAACGTCTGTTCTCTTAAACAGATTGGAGATTCCACCGGCCCTTTAAAAATAACTAACTCAGCCCATTTAGCTTATTCATTTGCTTAGTAAACTTTTTTCCTATAGACTTTCAAAGGTAACTTCAGCCCAACTTGGTTCCAATGATCACAAATATGAATTGTGCCCTTGATTCAGTTCTGTGCGTCCCATGAATAAGAATGATTGGAATGCTTTTCAACTCGGTTTCATTATTATTTGGAAGATCAATTTCTGACATGATCAGAAACTACAGACCTGAAATTTTTCTTTTGGAATGTTCCTTCGTGCTCCTTTTGCTAAAACTAAAGCTTCTTCCACTCTTCGACTTGCAAGGAGATCTTGAATTTGTCTTTCAAGGGGTAATGGAACCAAGATATATACTCCTTTACTGGTAGCTACAATCACTCTTCCTGTGCAGAAATATAAGGTGGTTGTATAAGATCACAAATATCATATTTTATAAACCAGGTTTTTGATACATGATGCATTTCAAACAACTTTTAATTCAATCCAAATACTTACTAAACTTATACTTTGTGCAAAGCACTGAGAGAGAGCATCCAGGAAAGAGAGAGAAAAAGACATGATGATCCCGTCCTCCTCATGCTGGGATATGATTTGTCTAATTTAAATGTGTAATTTTAAAATACCTAAAAACACTCCATTCTGTCAAACACTCCATTCAATTTAAATTTGATAATCTGACTTTGATAATTTGATACTTTTGATAATATAATTAATGAATAATTACCCTAGTCCAATATGATTTCTCCCTACTCTGGACCACTACAGTGTTTATGTACTGCCTGTATCACTTACCAAGACAATAATACCTCACATTATGTCATTATCGTTTGCAAAGCAATTTACCTACATTATCTCATTTGGCCTTCAATAGCCATAGGTATGAGTTTTATGGTCTATATATTACACAAGTGAGAAAAATGTTCCAGAAGTTGAGTTGCTTATTGCCACAGTATCAGAGGCAGGATTTTATCTCAGTTCTCTATGACGCCAGGTCAAGCTCTCTGCTCTTTCTAGTACAACATGCCACTACCTGGCCATGTACAATTCCTATATGCTAGTTTCTCTTTCCATCTAGATCCTAAACCCTTGTGTCATATTTCTTTGTAGCCTCAAAAGCTTTGTATTCTCAAAAGCACCTAGCATGATGCCTTGCACAAAAAAATTTTTATAATAATTTTCCCCATTATCTCAATGACATTAATAACACTACTCCTCCACCCCCTCCCCAACCTCCACCTCCCATCAAGCTTAATACATTGTTTGCTAGGTATAATTATTAATTCAATCTTTCAAAAGATTCACGATTTCACTAATGTAGGCACTCTCTTCCCTGACCTACAATGAAACTCCTCCATGTTTTAGTTCACGGTTTCATAAATTGCTGCCCTCAAAAATACCAAGTCATTTATCTGGTGACAAACCTTTTCGTGCTGGGCCTAAGGGCCAGCTGGGCAGGAACTGCCAAAGCTTGTGCTCCTGTGACACAGTATTCCAATACCAAAGGTTAACCATAACCTAAGGAGGCATCATACTCAAGACTTTAGTGGAGGATATAATCCTTAGACACTGAAATTTAAAATGCTTTTCTCCCCCTCCCCTCTTTTTAACCAGAAGTTGCCTCTAAATTTAGAGTAAATACATGAACTAGAGCAAGGGCTCTTACTTTGGAAGTCAATTAAAAAGTGCTATTGGTAAAACAAAAATGGTCCATCATTTAGAATTGATTCTTTTCTTAAATTAAAAAGAAACAAAAAGGACCTTTTGAGATTCAGAACATGTTTTTCTGAACCGACTCCTCCAAAAACTAGAGTACAACATTCAGAACCACAATATTGTACAAAGCATTTTATACACAGCCTTCTTTCTGAAAAGCTATAAAATCTTTACACTGTTATCTTTTTCAAAAATCTTGAGCCAATTAGCCAGGTAAGCAAAATCCTTCTCACATTACTGATGGGGAAATTGAAACACGGAGAGGCCTAAGGCTTTACCTACTTACTGTAAGTGGTACAGGCAGGATCACAATCTAGTTCTAGCTGCTACTACCGAGAGCTTCCAAACATACTCTGTTGACTAAAGAAATATAAAGCCTGCATTGCTAACTGAAAGATAATTTATACCATTCAAAAAGATTAGATTTTTTTTTAATAGCAGTTGCTAATTATTTGCCAGTACCTTCAAAGTCCTGTAAAATATGACCTTCTTTAAAAGGCAAAGTCTGTTTTTGTTGTTGATCCAACATGCTATGCACTGTAATGAATTCATCATCTAGAGCTATTACATATGGAAAGCAAATGGCTGCACCAATCACATTCTCTGACCAATGCACAGGGGCGCGCTGGGATATCCCATCTACTGTGGCAAACATGCCTATAAAAAAAAGAGAGATAAAATTAACTGGAACAAAGATTAATACTGTTAGTACTGTTTTTACACAGATATGTTTGACTACACAATACATTTATTGTTCGGTTTTTGGAAACTGGGGCTAGACTGAAAGAAAGGAGAGAAGGCAAACAGTCCAAAGAATTATAAAGCTTAATTTTGTGAAGGGATTACGTATATCTTTTCCCCAGGATCTACATTCTATATTCACTTCTGAGAGGTAGTGATTGTGACTAAGAGCAGGGAAGGTGCTCTCGTCCAATTTAAGTAGATTAATCTTTCACATTTTAAAGACTTTGTCCCAAATATTTTTAATTAATGCATATAGTTTGCTCCTATGGACTAAGATTTTATTGACCCTACATATTATTCTCTCTCAACTGTTCTTTTTCAGCATTGTGTGCATCCTATAATTAATTTCTTTATCACATATTGTCCAAAACTGAGATTATTATACTCTCCAAACTTGCTCCTCTTTCTGATTTGTCAGTGGTGCCACTGTTCACTCAATGCTCCACGTTGCACACTATCACAGTCTTCCCCCACCCTAACTGACTGGATGACCACTTTGTGTCAGTCCCACTTCTATGATCTCTCTCCATCCATCACTTCCTTTTCATACCTTTTTATACCACTACTCTAGTACAGACCTTCATTACCACCTTCCTGGTCTTCTGCAATAGTATCTTAACTAGTCTTTGATTCTTCCCTTCTCTTCTGTACTCCACATTACCCTTCACATTACAGCCAAAAATTGGCTTCCTTCTTCACAGATCTGGTCAGGTATCCATGTTGCTTCACTCATCCTTTCTCTCTCCTGAGGACAGCTGGCCATACAAAGCCTTCTACAATCTGTTGCTACTCTGCCTTTTCAGGTGCTACTTCATTAACTCCCTTAGTTATACTCTAGGATCCAATCAAAGAACTGTGTGCCCTGAACATTTCTTGGACTTTCCAACCTAAATGTCTCTGACTCAGGTAATTTCTTGTACTTGGCACGTCCCTTCTCCTCTTTGTTATTTAACCCACCCTTTATAGTCCAACTCAAATGTTGCCACTTTCAGCAAACTTCCTAGACCTCTTCAGCTTGTAATTCATGTGACCCCTTTCAGACTTCCCTTAACACTTTGTTTTCCAGCTACCACCTTCTATTTTGCATGATAATTATCTGGGTATCCGCCTGCTGGGCCTACCATTCTAGAAACTTCAAAACTACATTTGACCTAAACTCCCCAATAGTGCTCTGTACACAAAAGCTTAATAAATATAGAACTAAATTCTGAGTTAATGAAACAGCCAAATGGGGAAAGCAGGAAACAAAGACAATTCAGGAGCAAAACTTTCACCCAAATGTCAGGCTAAGAGGAAAATGGTGAAGAAACAGACAGAGTCAAATCTGGATTTGGTTCTACTTCAAGTCAGCTACATCTGCCCCCCAAGACAATCAGGATGTTATGCAGAGCACATTCTCATGACAAACACAGAAAGCTGATAGTACAGTAATCCTTCTCAGCTGATACCAGTCGTATTATAGTGTTTCTATACAGAGAATGAGAGGAAGGGTGGAAGTCAGAGGTCAAAAGCAAAGCTTGCAGAAAGACAAAATGAAAAGTGCACCGAGCTTTTGCCAGACTAAGAGAAGCACTTTACTGTCTGTACTGAGAGGAGACTGCTGACCTAGCTGCTTGTTTGAGAATCACAGAGGTTGACTATGGGAAAGAAAAGCAAGACTGCCTCCTCAAACATTAATAAAGAAGAGGTCAGGTTGAGAAAGTACCAATGTGATACAGCTAAGAAAAAAAAAAGAGTAATGTTAGATCCAGAACAGTACGGAGCAAAAAGTAAAGTTTTGTGACTTGGGAAAAGGGTTAAGAAAAGTTTTGCTTGAGACAGACAGGAAGCCAAAACAAGTGATGAAATGGAGAGGCAGTGACAACAAAATATAGTGATAATAAATTGCTCCCATTGGCATAATGATCTGGAGTTTGTGAAGCATTTCCCTCACAAAATCCTGTAAGTTAATGTTATTACCCTATTTTATACATAACTCAGCAATTATTTGGCTTGCTCAGGGTCCCACAAACAGTAAGTAACAGAACAAAGATACAGAGTAAATGATACTTTTCAAAATGTTTTCATGGGCATATTAGGAATTGATTTATTGCTAGGGGGAAGCAATGAGGGAAGGTAGTGACTGTGTGACCTATGATTTCACATGTGTAACAAATACCTGATGGTGGAAATTCATTCTAACTCTGTAATTTAGTCTTAGAGAGGTGCGGAATGCTGGAAGGTTCAGCGCTCTGTCCGTGATCACACAACTAGTTAAGTATCAGAGATGGGACCTGAACCCTGGTCTTCTTGACTGCAAGGCCAGTTCATGTACATACACTGCATTGCCTCTCACAAATTTGAACAATTAGTTTATGAAAAGAGAAGCTACATGGTGACAATGCTGTATTTTGATAAGATCTGCACCTCTGCAAATATAAAAGGATCTCAACCCAGTCACTTCCAAACATACCCACAATAGTATAAAGAACCTTGGTTGATTTTCTTGCCCAGGCAGAAGTATAGGCTATACAGTTTGAGGGAGAATAAATGAGTATAACAATTTGCAAATTCACTTGAAAAAATTATTTAATTCTTTTTAAAGAAAAATTAAATTCTTTAATTATATGTGTATATATACAATTACTAAAATTAAGGCAGAGGATTCCTAATGGCAGAGCTGGAGACTGGGCTAAAGTTTTGTTGATTAATTTGCTTAAAAACAAAGAAAGAAACTTAATTATATTATGTCCCAATATTGGAACCTTACTCTCATCTGAGTTGAAGAGGAAACAAAGTATACATCTGAAGAGGTTTAGAAGTCTTCTAAACTTCTAGAGAGGTGAGAAAATTAGGTGACAGGATAAGGGAGGAACTTTTAGAAGGGTACATACATTAAGATTAGGAGAGTGGGTGAATAGATAAGACAATAATAGATAAGGGACGGAATAAGAGGGTAAGGGGGAGAAGACATGGTAACAGGGACAGGGTGAAAGGAGAGGCTGAGAAGGAAAACAGCAAGAAGAAATAACTGGGCATAGACCCATATCTTTGATTATTTACTAATATAAGGTTAAAATGGATACGTGACCTAGATATAAAGAGAGATTTTACAAGAAAATTAGAAGAATA